>NC_079442.1:16344455-16944455 GCF_903798145.1 Danio aesculapii | reverse complement strand
CAGTGTCCCTGTATCTGTGGTTACAACCAGTAAACAGAGGTGAGTTCGGTGAACTGATGACCTTCACGACCAATCAAAGTCATTTCTGTTGAGCACGTGAACACAATGGCAAATCAGCCATGTTTGAGGGCGTACTCACACTATGTACAGTTACCTTGAACTGGGGCCTAAGCATGCTTGTCCCCCCTCCTGTCTCCCCCGATGGCCCGCACTCATACTACATTCGGGCCTGAGCACGCTTGTCACCGATGATGTGCTGATCAGTTTAAATAGCGCTCTCGCTCAGCAGAATGGAGATTTCTTTATATTGTTTTAGTCATTTGGGATGCAATGACACGCAGTCAAATATTTCGCCGAACAGATCAGCCACTTTTGACGCTCATAAACAATCATTAAGTCCTCGTGCTGCAGGAATTAGGAGGTTTGCTAAAGGTGCAGCTGTCGTGCAGCAAGGGGTTTGCGTCTTTAATAATCTACGACAGATTGTGTTCATTAAACAGTAAGAATGATTAATAAATCCATGTGAAACAGTCAGGACTTATTAATCTTTCTTACTGTTTAATGAACGCAAGTCAGATTTCATTTGATGATAGATAGATAACAACAGTCCAAACTCGAGTTTCGAAAAAGATTATTTGTCTCTGGGATTTGGGACGACTTGAGGGTAAGTAATTAATAACAGAATTAAATTTTTGGGGTAAACTAATGCGTTAATTAAATGTTGTGGGGTTTGAAACACGATTATGAAACGTTGAATGAAGTTGATTATAAAAGACAATAATTTGAACATCCCTCAGTTTGTACAATTTTTTTTTTTTGAAGTGAAGTTTCTAAACTTGTGCATAAAGGTCCACAGTCACAGTTTAAAAACCAAGCAATTAAAAGGATATACATGTGTTATTCAACGTATATTAAACTAATTACGGAATCTGTGTAGGAAATGGTTTTAGCTTCATAAACATTGCCAATTATGTGGTTTTCAATTGAATTGATTGGATTTTATAAATGAAAATGTATTGTACTGTCAACGGTAAAATGTGCAGTTAGTTTTCAGCATTCTGAAATGGAAAAATTACTATATAAAAGGAGTATAACTAAATCTTTTCTGTGTGCCAGTCACACTGGATGATTTTACAGTTGGGTGAAGGAGTTTAATAAAAGGTCTTTCGGTTCAGTGTGCATGTGTACAGAAAAAAAAAAAGCGTGTCATGATATTATCTGACCTGATTATGAACTTCAGCACAATTCCCAAGAATATTTACACTGATTAGAGATAGGCTGTGTTGTCTGCATGTAAACGTGTGTATGTGTGTGTAAATCTATGAGGCACGTAGACAAACAGAGTGAGATGTCAGTTTAAATCAAGACTGAGCTTCACTGCTGTTAGTCATGATGACCCTTCAGGTATAGTTTGTCTTCGCAATGTGATCATCACAGATCTGTCCAAAGATTCTGCTGCTGCACAGTTTGTCCAAGCAGTTTTAAGGGCTGGGTGATATATGGTTAAAAAAAAATAAATAAATAAAAGATAAAATGAAAATGAAACTTTGAAATGTGATGCATACATATCTGAAAGATTATTTTATTTGTACATGACTTATTATTATTATTATTATATATAAATATAAAATGTATAAATCATGTGACATTCAAACATTGTAACAAAATAAAAATAACTCATTTAGATCAGCACATAATACATTCACTTACTCGTAGGTTTTCAATTCTAAATATTGGAGATGTGGTGAAAAATTGCTCGAAAAGCTGATTCTGCATCAATTCACAGATTTTGAAAATGTAGCTCGATTAAACATAGAACATTTCTTTTCATTTTATTTATTTTATTTTATCAAGAAATATTTTTCACAAAGAGAGCATAGGTTTTTTTTACTTTAAACTGATGTAATTTGCCATAAACTTGCATGAAGAAGGCTCATGAGCTCCCGACCTGACAGCAAAATGGAAGTATTTGTAATGAGTAGTGAACGTAAGTTACACACTGAGAAAAACAGCACATCTCAAACACGTTAAACTGTCAGCAGCACATGTGTCTGTCAGTGATTCTGCTAAAAAAAAATACACATGCTAACTATATCTTATGTTAGTTTTAAGCCCTTAATATAAAGCAAACTTTCCCTGCAGAAGCTCTGTATGGGTTTTACTACTGAGTGATATACATATTACATTCAGTTTTTTCCACCAACTAAATGATTGTTCTAATCAAAGTTGGAGCAAACCGTGTGCTTCTCAGAGTAAAACTACAGTGTTTATTTCCTAAATGAATAAACAAATCAGTTGTGTTTGGTATTTTGAACAATTTGCTTGAAATAGCAGCTATGTTTCCATCCGCCTATTTTTGTGCATTTTGGATATGCACATTAAAAAAAGGTTGATGGAAATGCCAAGATGCGTATCAATTTTGAAAATGCACATTAAAAAAACGTATGTGCATAACTGAGTAGGATAAACTTTTTATTTGATAAAAAATGTGCATAAACTACAATGGAAACAGAACAAATTCCAGTATGCATGTTAAAAAAAAAGGTCATGAGATTTTTTTTTATAAGAGATCATGTGGTAATAAAAATGGGTGTGAATGGACAAACCAGCAGGTCGAGCACATGGTAAAACATCTGAAATGTTGTTTTGGTCATTCTAAAACGCCAGTATTAGTGTTATTATATTATTAATCGCCTCCAGAACAGTCAAGAGCATCTGTGCTCCAAGTCCGACACCTTCCAACACCACCGCACAATCATTACCTGTCTGCATTGTTTTCTGTTTTTACTGTTGAGAATTGGCGCTAGTTAATCAGGAACAGACAATTTTGTTCTCTTTGACTCGTTGGATGGAGACGCTGCTTTATTCGCACGTCTTTTATGCAATATTCCAGGTTTGCGCTTAAATTTAATTCACATTTTTGGACGGAAATATTTATTGCCCTCATTTGGAACTACACATTGCATGAAGTCTTTCTTGCATGAGTGTGTTTACATGAACATTAATATCCTGACAATGCATGAGTTCCTGTAAAAGTGCCATTTTCTATTATTATTATGTATTTTTTATAGAAATAAGGTTAGAAAGCTTCAGCATAAAGCGATCATCATAGATTTCTTCCCCTTACATTGATTTAAAAGTAGGGCTGTGTGAAAAATCAAAACTACATTTCGATTTCTTTTTTGCTCTCCAACAATTATGAAATTAAAAAATTTAAAACAATAATTGAGATAAAATGTGTAAGTGTCCAGACTGATACTTGTAATACTCTTCTACAATAACGTGAAAAAACTTTTAAAAAAAATGTAAGTTGCAGTTTGGATTGCCAGATATTGCTTACCATGTAAACTGGGACAACAGGTTATTTTCGTGAAACTGATTTTATGAGTTAGCATTACATAGGTGTGTTTGTCCCCCTGTAAGAAGAGTTTAACAGTAAATTTGACCGCACCTTTGGAATGACTATTAAACCATCACAGTTATCATTATAGTCATTGTCCTGGGTGTGAATGGGCCTTTAGTCCTGATTTCCACAAAAGCAGATTTAATACGACAAACCCAAAATCTCAAACTTGTATGGCAACATCATGAAAACGGGTTAAGTAAACACTCGTGGATCTGGCATGAGCCTGAGGTTGGAAAAGCTCCAGCCAAAAAACATATTTGGCCGAGGTGTTAATGTTGGATACCTTAAACCCTAGAGATAAACTCTCTAGGAAAAAAAATATATTTCTGAAGCAAGACTAAAACAACAAGCTCTTCAGCTTCAAGACACTAAAGTGGATTAAAGCACTGCCCTACTTTCAACAGACTTTTGCTGTTGAATGAAAATAATACATTTTAAGACTTTTTCTTGGGCAGTTGTATATTTCTCTCACAAATTTGCTCAGTCGGTGCTCACGAAATATATTACTGTCAACACTGGAAACCAGGGTTGCATTTTCTTGTAGATTATTGTGGAAAGTGTGATAAATATTTATCAGGATTCTTTGATGACAAGAACGAAAAAAAATAATAATAATAAAAAAAAAATGATATATATATATATATATATATATATATATATATATATATATATATATATATATATATATATATATATATATATATATATATATATGTATATATATTTTTTTTTATATTATTATTATTATATATTTTTTTCCAATAAGAAAATTTCAACTCATTAAAAGGTCAGAATAAAACACCAAAGAGTGTTTTTGAGGTTAGTTTGACAGCATGATGTTTTTGTCTTTCTACATAACCAAATGTCAACTATACAATGTGACTGGAAGTGAAACCTGTCGTTTAAACTCATCACTCGTGACTATAATAAAACTCCACAAACATTCCTAATAAAACCTCAGTCTCAGCATTAATATGTTCAAAACTTCCTTTTTAATGTTTAGCAAAGATCGTGCCAAATAATGCGACTTTAAGGCTTGTAAATTTGAGTCTCCACAACAGGATTCTAGAGGGTTCAAAACCAATTTTGTTCATTTATTTTTTATGATTGCAATTTTAGTGATGGTGTGTATGTCCTTGTCCTCCAGGTTGGGGGTTGAGCATTGTGCTAACAACCCACTTCATAAAAATTAGATGTTATGAAACATCAACATGGTGTGGCTAAATATCAACTTCTATATAAAACGGGGAGTGAGCAAGTATCTTTTAGTTTTAGTCTAATATATGCTCTATTGCTCTTAATTAACAGTATATATATATATATATATTTTTTTTTTTTTTAATAAACAGTAGTGTAACAGTTATGGACTTTTTAAATATACACGTGTATAGTCAGTGCTGTCATTGCTACCTAAAAAGACAATAAAAATGAGTTTTACTAATTGTAATACAATAATATAAATTCAAAAAAATAATATAATAATGAAAACTTAACATTAAAAATCTCCATAATAAAAACATATGATGCTTTAGGAACTAGTGAACTAACTGAAATAAATTAGTCTGAACTGAAATAAGTAAAACAGAAATACAAGGATTTAATGTTACAGAAAAAAAATGCATAAAAACTCATTTAAAACAAGTTTTAAAAAGGAAAAAAGACAAAAACTAAAAATGACAAAGCGTAGACTGAGTAAAAACAACGAACAGTGTAATAATAGTCAAGAGATTTATTTCAGTATGTTTATGTACTTAAACCAGAACATTTAGAAGGGGCCAGGGCTAAAACTAACTAATATTGTTGCTGAATCTGTCAAACAGAAAAGGACCGCCACTACAAACGCACATCAAATGTTCAGACATGGGGCTTTTTTTAACAATCCATTTAGAAATACTAGGATTTTTTAACCACTTTATTTTTAATTTACCAACATTACGAAGGAAAATAGTTTTAATAGTCAACAACAAAAATATTTAAACAAAATCATCTCATGTCTTTCTAATAAAATAAGTACAAGTAATAAAGTGACTCTTAAACTTGATAAATAAAATATTACAAAGTGTGTGCAATGGTAATGTGCAAATGCTGAACAATCAAAGCAAACATTAAGGTGTGAATAATAATGATACAGTAAAATTCAAACTCTGTCAACAACAAAAATTATGATAATCAAATCTGAGCTTTCAAGTAAAATAACCAACAATCATTATTCAAATACATACTGCAACATTACAAATTATGAAGTTGGATGACTACATTAACACTAAGCTAAAAACTCATCAGATGGGGAGCTAGTGGCTAGGATGCACCTGAAAAGAAACCAAAAGCCACTCTGGGGACATGGGGACATCCTTGCATGCTTTTTTGTTTACAATCTCCTCACTGCTGCTAGCCACGGCATTGATTTTCACATGTGGTGTTATTCTGACCTGAAGCAAAGAGCATAGAATCACCAAGAGGCGACTCTCTAGTGCGATTTGGGAAACAGCCACTAGATGGCTCGGTGGCCATTTTGGAATGAAAATTACTGTTTCGGTACTGTTTTTCCGGTACTGGGTACGTTTTTTAAAAACGTCCATTTCCTGCTAACATTCAAGCGCCGCTGAGCGCGTTCATAAACAGCGCTGATTTACCATAGTATTCACCAGTGCTCAACAGTTTACTGCCCTAAATTCCTTCTAAAACGTGTGTTTAGGAAACAAAACATTAACTAACTAGTGCCATTTCCCTTAACTTAGCTGAAAATGAGCTCTGATATCCCTTTTTATTTTCACTATTTAATCAGAACGGACCTTCGGGTCACTCGGAAGGCGGTGAAATGATAAATTTGTGTCACTTTCTCTTCGCTGATAAGATATACAGCCAGGTACACAACGTTCCTATATAACTCCCAACGATACTTCCGGGTTTCCTTCCACAGCAGCCTCGATTTTGCTTTTAAAAATGGCGGCCGCGTGAAATCAGTATATGGACATATGGACAGTATATGGATTTTCACTCCAAAATGGTGGAACCCAGGGCTGTTGCTGGGTGCTGCTGTTGCAATGGAACGTTCTATTGAGTGTCGCCTCTTGGTCATTCTAAGCTCTTTGCCTGAAGTGACAAGTGCGAGCATGTGGTTTCCTTCACCATTTTCAAATGCGATTTGTGCTCACACTCCCCTGGCGTCTTGTAACTAGGCAACCATAAACCATTTCCACAGAGGATGACGAACGGACAAACTGCTGCAGCTCCGATACAAGCGGAAAAAAGTAAAAGGCACTGCAGTGCAGTGTCTGAGCGCACAGTAATACGTCACCTAAAGAATAACATTGTGCGCAAGCAAAATAAGCAGAGTAAATTGAGTTCACAAAGGCTTTAAGATTGAAAACACCATATAGTTTTCACGTGATGTCACACAATTAGGGGATACTATACTGTCTTGTGTTGACCGTCATGTCACAGGCTGAGTGATTCCTCTTTTTTTAAGCCAAAAAGTCTGATAATTGTTGTGCAATAACATGAAGAAGAGACACATCTGGGCTTTGCTTCAACAGAATTCCCTCATAGAAGGAAAGATCAGAAAGGAAAAACATATGGATTTGTGCGGAATGGTGAAGTCAGTGACCCAAAACATGGTACCTAATATTTTAACTGTCAGTATGTTTTTATACAGCTTCTATTTTAATTTGGGTGCAATTAAAGTATAAATTGAAATGCTCAAGTCAAAGTATAAATAGCAAAGTGAACGAATAGGTTATCCCTACCAGCAAATATTAAGCAAAACAAACCAACACCAGTGTATGGACCGCAAGTGCTCATAATTTAGTTTGTGATCATATCTCTGTTTTGTTCTGTTGATATGTGATCCAAATATTCGTAGCTTGAAAAAGATAGAAATATGATGGGTTTGTGTGACATTTCTATGGGCATCCCAGTGTACCTGTCATTACAGCCAGTGTTTTTTGCCCTGAAGGTGGGTCACATGACCGAAAACCATAAATTGTTCACTACTTGGTTTCAGTCACGAACACACTTGACCTTTTCACGCCCATGACAACACATTCCTCCGCAGCAGTGAATTCACACAAAAATGCTGTTTAATTAATTCTCTCAGTGGTAAAGTGAGATTAGCTATAATACCACATCACAGTAAGAACCTGACATCTGAACCGGGCCCCAGGCTCCAAGAGAGCTGATTTAGACCTCCACAGGGGTTCAAGACAAGCCTTTGAGTCGCTATCAAGGAATAACAAATTCCTGCAGAAACGAATTTAAAGCACGAGTCTTTAGATGCATGTCAGTTAAACAAAAAAAGACCCCCCAAAGGGAAGGAGTTGGCATTTGAAGAGCTTCTGACAGATACACGGTGAAGGATTTAAAATAAACTGGCCAAGAAATCATGAGGACATTTACTGCAGCACAGCAAGAGTCATTTATAGAGGTGTAAATCAACTGAAAGCTCTCAAGAGATGTGGCACAATTAATTTAAGACACTGCAGGTGAATTAAAAATATATAGTCTCCATACTTCCCCAGTTAATTTGATTACCTTAAAGTAACACTGCACTTTTTTTTTTTGAAAATAGGCTCATTTAACAACTCCACTAGAGTTTCACCATTTTTTAATCCATTCAGCCAATCTATGGAACTGACGCAAGCACTTTTAGCTTAGCATAAATCATTGAATCAGATTAGACCATTAGCATCTCATAATTTTCCTATTTATAACATGATTCTTTTATATCTGCATTACATACAAACCCCGATTGTCAATGAACGTTGCCATTTTGTGGGTTGATATAGCTAGGAACTAAACATTCTGGAATTATAATCAAGAAACTTTGCTGCCATGGCTGCAGCAGGCACAATGATATTATGTGTCGCTGCTGCCTAGTTATCTGGGGACTATTTTCAGATGCTGCATATCAGCCTAGAAAAAAAGCAACTTTCCATTGTCTATCAATCTTAAGGCTGATTTATACTTCTGTGTCAAGCGAAGTATAATTAGCGAAGTAATTTATGATTAATGTTGTTGCGCGTCTGCCGGTTTCCGCCTTTGAATGAGTGAGTTTTAGCTATGCCTACATTAAGATAGCATTCAGAAAGAAAAAAAACAGCCATGAAGAAACTTGACAGAGGAAAATAAAAAAAACATAGTGTTATTGCAGAGCAACACAAACATCACACAAACACACATCAACACAAAATGCACAACTACATGCAAGGCAGGCACCATGGGTCAGGCTGATCACTCCACGCAGAGGTATAAACCAGCCTTTAGTACATAAAGTAACTACAGCTTCAAATAATAATAAAAAAAGAAAACCTTAAAATATATATTTTTTTGAGCGAGATGCTAATGGTCTAATCTAAATGAATGATTTATGCTAACCTAAGCTAAAAGTGCACCCGCCAGACCCGTAGATAAACTGAATGGATTTAAAAATGGCAAAACTCAACCGTTTTACTCTAGTTGACTTGTAAAATGAGCCTATTTCCTAAAATAAGTGGAGTTTTCCTTGAAAAAACATATCAAACATATCATATAAAGTTTAGAAACTATTTAATTATGGAAATGAGGCAAAAATCACATCACTGGTTGAAGTCAGGTTCAAAATTGTTGTTTTATATCATTTGTATAACTTTTTGTTAGTGTTTATTTCTCCACAAGTCAGCAAATAAATGTAACTTTTATTTTTAAAAAAAAATCTATTTAATCTAATTTTGTATGAACATTTCCTTCAGTAAGAGTGAATGATGCTAAAGTAGAGATTTGAGCCTCAATGCAAGATAAAGTGAAAACAGCTTTTAAAACTAAAATTTAAAATCAACTGACACAAATTAATAAAGTGTGTTAAAAGACATTTACATTAGATACTTTATGAGAAATAAAAATACTTTATGAGAAATCAAGCACCACGGTGCCGCAGTGGGTAGCACAATCACCTCACAGCAAGAAGGTCGCTGGTTTGAGCCCCGGCTGGGTCAGTTGGCATTTCTGTGAGGAGTTTGCATGTTCTCCCCATGTTCGCGTGGGTTTCCTCCGCATGCTCCGGTTTCCCCCACAGTCCAAAGACATGCGGTAGATGTGAATTAAATAAGCTAAATTGGCCATAGTGTATGTGAGTGCGTGTAAGAGTGTATGGGTGTTTCCCAATGTTGGGTTGCAGATGGAAGGGCATCTGCTGAGTAAAACATGTGCTGGATAAGTAGGCAGTTCATTCCACTGTGGCGACCCCAGATTAATAAAGGGTTGATTAATAAATGTGTTCAGTAACACCAACAAACTGAATATAGTGCTTTAAACATAACTAAGTGGATGAAAGAATTTAAAAACATAATTTTCAAATTGTTCACACTTTGAAAATAATAAGACCAACAAGAGCTGAACAATATATTGTTTGAGCATCAATAATGCAATGTGTGTATCCGCAACAGTCACGTCGCTGGATTAATCGAGCTGAAATAGATTATTTATTAAAGATTAAAATATAAAGATATTAATTTTACATTATTGTGTGAAATTACTTATACAACGATAAGCATGTTATTTTGTTTAATTGTTAAATGTTTGTATTTGACATGTGATTACAATTTATTATATTATTTGCAGATCACCACAGTTGAACTGAGTTATTGAAAACTTTATATATATACACACACACAAATATATACATATATATTTTTGAACTTGCTTTGACTATCAAAGACTAAAAACAAGTTTTTTTTCCCCATTTTGGACAGTTAAAAATAAAGTTTGGGACATTTCATATGCTGCAAAACAGTTGCAGGATGACACTGTTTGTCTGTAACAAAATAGAAAATATTCAATGTATTTTAAATAGCCACTGAAGAGCTAAAATGTATTGTCCTTGTATGTGGCGACTCAAGCCCCAGGAGGCTCAATTTATATATACTGTTGAAGTCAGAATTATTAGCCCCCATTTATTTTTTTCCCCAATTTCTGTTCGACGGAGAAAATATTTTTTTTCAACATTTCTAAACATGATAGTTTTAATAACTAATTTCTAATAACTGATTTCTTTGCCATGATGACAGTAAATAATATTTGACTAGACATTTTTCAAGACACTTCTATACAGCTTAAAGTGACATTTAAAAGTTTAACTAGGTTAATTAGGTTAACTAGGCAGGGTAGGGTAAGTAGGCAAGTTATTGTATAACGATTGTTTATTCTGTAGACTTTCAAAAAATATATCTAGCTTAAAGGGGCTAATAATTTTGACCTTAAAATGGTGTTTATAAAATTAAAAACTGCTTTTATTCTTGCCGAAATAAAACAAATAAGACTTTCTCCAGATGAAATAATATTATCAGACATACTGTGAAAATATCCTCTGGTAAACATCATATTTACAAAAGAAATAATAAGTCAAAAGGGGGGCTAATAATTCTGACTTCAATTGTTTGTGTTTGTGTGTGTGTATGCATGTCTATATACATATCTATAAAAAAAGAAGAAAAAAAAAAACAACAACATCGCAATGTGAGACTTTTCCAATATCGTGCAGCCCTAATATCAACTCAACCAGACATAGTAAATATGTTATATATCCATCAGACAGACTCATGAAACACTTGCAGAAACCACTGTCTGAACATTGTGTGACCAAAGAAAAAGCAGCACCATCAAGGACACGAAAAACCAAATTTATAAAACCATGCGGTCAAGTACATGTGACCCTGTTTGCCTGCTTTTTTTTTTTTTTTATAAGGTCAACTGCACATGAAAATGAATGTCAGTCACTAAAAAGTGCTTTGCACATTGTTAAGCATTTACTTACTAGTAAGTATAATACAGTTTAGTATATATAGATTTTGGTATACGATTATAGTCTGAAGAATAATCCCGTTTTCATGGTTGTCATGATTATTATGCATTCATTTATTTCAAAACATTACTAGTTTAGAAAAATCACACAAAAACTTATATTTTAAGTGTTATTTATTGCTGCTCAGTAACTAAATAATACAACACAAAATAATAATAAAAACAAACAATAGTCCATTTCTCTTTGGACTGGCATTTAAACAGAAGTAATAATTTTACACTGAAAATAAATGACAGAACAATGAAAATATAAAGAAAAAGAGAAGAATAAAGAAAAAAAAGGAAAAAATGTGTCTAAGGTAAATGTAAGCTACACATTAGCTAAGTATTTCGCTTTTAAAGAGAACAAATGTAGTAAAAGGCTGCTAAACCTCGGTCTGAGAGGCACTATTGATCAAATATCCTTTATTAAAATTGTTTGGTCTTTTAATTTTTTTTTCTTCTCCTCTTTGGAGTAGAAATCTGTGTATATTTCATACAAAGTATAAAGCTAATTGGTCTAGTTCTTGTCACGTGACTTGCGGTGCGCTCACGGCATTCTTTTAACTAGGTGCATCTGGAAAGATCCCAATATGTGCAATATCCTCCATTGGAAATAACGAACTTGCGAAATTCAAAAGACACAATATGTGAACAGCCCTTAGTTAACAGCCTCAGCCATAGCCATAGTTAATCTAGTGTGTGTATGTATTAGCTATGGTGTACAACCTTGGAACTTCAAACTAGCGCACAGTTGGCGTAACTTTGTTTAGTTGCAGCAGTTTTGTTTTGTGCAGAAACACGGTGTTGAGAAGCGTTTGCGATATTAACTGTGACAAACTAAAGCATGGTTAATAGTGAAATTGGTTAATAGTTGCATTCCTATTTAACATCATGACATCATTTTCATGTAATGTTTTTTTTTTATTTTAACAAACAAAGTTGTTGCAGCAGTGAAAATTTCTTAGGGAATTGTAAGAGTGAACATCTTTTTTCTCGCATTATACAACATAATATATTAAATCACACAGCATTGATCAAAACACAATTGATACATTTAAATGGTAATTCATTTGTTGTTGCTATTTTCATGATGAAAATTCCTCAAGCAAGCTTTAAAAATTGTTACAACCAAAAAGTATAACATGATGATGATGATGATGATGATGTTGATGATATTTGAGAAAATTATTATCATTTTAGCAGGTCATTTTTTTGCAGAAAAAAAAACATGCTCTTTTTAATAATATTAACATGTTATTGTTTTATTAAATACTTCTTATTATTTACTTTGCTGCAATTTTGACCTTAGACTGTATTGAAAAACCCAGCAAACATAATGCATACTCCTTAATAAATAAATAAATAAATATTATTTATTTATTATAAATAAATAAACAATTAACAGGCCTAACTACACCTGGAATAATGACATAGTAAATAATTGTTAGCAAAAATTGTTAGGATTTGCTGGTTATAAAATTGCTGGTTTACTGTAGCATCTTTACAGTTTTAAGCATTAAAAACATACATTTAAAAAAATATTTACACATTAACACAAACTATTAACAATCAAACTACTAACTACCAGAACTAATTTAGATCAAAACCCTTTGGAAACTCATTCTGTAAATGACAGAAACAGGCTTTTAAAATGTGTGATTTTGTTTCACACAAAAAAAAAGTGAAAAAAAGAAGAAGAGAGAACAGAGATACAGAATCGGTAAGAACGGGCCTGAAATAGCATGATGGAGAGTGTGAGTGATGACTTTTTTTTTTTTAATCCTCAACAGCCTAAATCCTATTTGGTGAGTGATCAGATGACTGAGAAAAAGAACAAATCAAAAAGAGGAAAAAAAACCTGAATACTTTTGACTTTTTTCAGTGGTGTATTACAAAATGTTTAGTGTCTGTCAGCCAGCTGCCATGTTAACATGCTCTCTCAGCTCGACCATTTCATTACAAGCTTCTTCTCACTAGATTAGGCTCTGAGAAATCAATACAGCTAATTGGCAATTTCTATAATTAAAAACAATAAACTCGCCATTTTGGATTAACAAGTAAGCAGTGACTTCCGCTGACCAATGCTGATTCAGACTAAGAGAAAAAGCAGAAGATTTGATTAAAAAAAAAAAAAAAAAAAAAACGTTTAACGGATAGTTCACCCCAAAAAATAAACATAGTGTTAGGTTAATCACTGTTAAATCATCCACATCACAGGTTAATTTACTTCAGTAGAACATTTAAATAAAATTTTTTTTTACCTGAAACTGATTCACCATCCAGGGTGTACTTTTTGGGAGAATTTCAAAGTTCATATTGCAGGTGACTTGCATTTTAGGAATAAACATCAAGAAGCAGTATCAGGGGGGAAAAAAACAACAATATTTAATGGAAGTTTAAAGGGATAGTTAAATTAAACTTAGGGTTGCAAATAATTCAGGAGGGCTAATAATTCTGACTTCAATTGTATATATGTATATATATATATGTTATTTTTCTCCCTGTAAATAAGGAAAGGGAAATAAATACAATAGAATAAAAATCTGAAACAAACTGTGCTTTAAGCATCTTTACTGTAAACTTTAATTATAGCTACAAAAGTCTTTCAGTCAAAAGCAGCAAGTGATTTTGTCCTTTTGTTGTTTGATTAAAAATGATTAAAACAGACAGCAGCAGGAATATTGCGCGCTGTTCTGTTTAATGGTTTTTCTTTCATATGTCTTAATTCTCATCTCGTTTGTTTATTACACAAATGAGGGTTAAGAATAATCATTAAACACCGCGTTTTGACACCTTAAGATGACTTTAGATGTGTGTGCTCTGCTCGCCTCTGAGGCTGAGCGCAAACACAACAGCATGCGGTCTCATACGCGCTTTTAAAAACATGAATTATTCGAATGTACATCAATGAATGTTGCGCATTCTGTGCTGCAAAAGTTACATTACAATACATGTCTTTAGTAATGTTCACGTGAAACTGAGCAACAAATAAGTTCAACTGGAAAGGGGGCGGCATATGATGCAATAATCGTTTATCTCGACTAATGTTTTTTCATAATTGTTAGAAGCCAAAATTGGAATCGAAACCGAATTTTCGATTAATTGCACAGCCATTGTGCTACATTGAACAAACATTGACAGAGTCGACTTATAGCGTTTTTCTTTCGTGTGCCATGTTGTTATGAAATAACTTGCCATGAATTGGTATTCGATGTACCGTGTACTGACGATGTATGCATTACTTTTGCCAAATTATATTTCTTTGCACAAGATAAATACATGTCCATTTTTAGTAGTATGAGCCATAATCAATGTGCTGACTGCATTTGCTTTGTACTAAAATTAACCCGTGCTAATGTTGCGCTATTAACGAAATTAACAATGCATTAGTTTCCCTCTAAATTATTCATTGATAATGTTGAATTGTTTTTGCATCTTGTTATGAGCTGTCAAACAACATGTGTGTGTATTTTCTGTGAATAAATGTCAAATTGTGGCGTGTTGTAAAATATTTGTGTCTTGTGTTTTATTGATGATGTCTCCAGCGATTAGTCGAGATCGACTTGACTTAAAGAGCCCCTATTGTAGGTTTTTGAAAATGACCTTCTTTGCAGTGTGTAACACAGCACTAAGTGAATGAAAACATCATAAATCTGAAAGTGCACCATGTTTAAAACTATTGAAAAAAAGTATTGAACTATTGAGTCAAATAAATGAATTTTGTTGGGTTTGGATCTTTTACCTGAATGCGTCAACGTCGAAACGGTACATCACCAAATATGAAATGAAGTTTTCAGTAAAATGTGAATGCACCTTTCCCTTCAGATCAGTGCTTGTACTGCATCACTCAGGTTAAATCTGCATGGGCTGTTCACATATTGAGTCCAAAATTACACTGAAAACGCAATGCGTGCTTCTTCTTTTATCGATTTAAATGCGTTTCTGAACCTGCAAGCCTCTGCTGTTTGCCTTTGTTTTGACCACCATCATCTGTTCCTACGCACATGCAGTGCGATCAATTTTCAAAATAGTGCAACTCTTGCCACTGTGTGGATTAATACTGAATGTGTGTTGTTGTTATTACTTGGGGTTAGGAGTAGAGTAATATGCTGGTGTTTAACACGCTTCTTTGCGGGCGTTTCTCTCTGTGAGACCCCCAAAATCAAAATATGACCTTTTATAATGCAAAATATGGGTTCTTTAATAACATAAAAGTCAACTTCCAAAAATCGTTCAGTCATTCGGCCCCTATTTGAAACAAGTAAATGGTGGGTAAAGGATGACAAACTTTTCAGTTTGGGTACACCACATTTAAGTAAATTAACAGCGGTGTTTCTTTTTTTTGCGGAACTCCGATATAACACATGAGAAAACGCAAAAAAGGACAATGAGGATTCATGACAACTACAGGCACTTCTTGTACAATAATAAGGAAAGTCCAAACCAAGCACAACAGACTTGTTTAAGCAAAGCGGTGCACTCAATAAAGTCCTCACTGTTGCTTAACAGATGTCAGCCTGTAAAATACAGCTTCCACAATCCAGTCTGGATTCCTCTCAACTCTGTTCTTTTATCTAAACTGTTTACGCAGAATTGGACGTCTTTCTGTGTACATTCTGTTAAAGGACTGCCGGAAAACTAGTAGAATCAGTTCTGTTCTCAAAAATGAGCTTCATCTCAGCAACTATGATCAAATTGTTTACAGATTAAATACAAGGGGGAAATACTGTGACTACTGGAATCTAGGAGGAAACGTCAGTGAGCAGACTTCATATTAAAGTTAATGAATAGAAATTTTAGCTATAATTTATACATGTTAACACAAATAAACAAAACAAAATATGGACAGAGACAAGACTGTAAAACACAAAAAGTTAAGCTAACTCAAAACATTTGAGGAAACCGATTGCAACAAACCATTTAAGTTCATAAACTAATCCTAATGAGTACTGTGAACATAATCCATTTGAGTAAATGAAGCAATCTGTGCACAGTAAAATCTGATAAATGAGGAGAACTCAAAACAAATGAGTACTGTAAATCTCAATAAGTTAAGGCAACTCAAACCGTAAGAGGAAACCGATTGCAACAAACCATTTGAGTAAAAAAAAAACTATGAGTACTGTGAACTTACTCCATTTAAGCTGAAATAATGAGGTGTTTAATTAGCTCATCATTACCTTCAACACTGAGTTCAAAACTCTTTTCAAATGGGTAGAATTAACTTTCAGTCCATTTTGAGTTAACTACACTCATTACATTTGATAAAATTGACAGTTTTCCACAGTGTTTCATCATTTTTATTAATAAATGTAACAAATTTCATTCACATCTCAAGGCTTAAGACATAATGATTTCCAAATATTTCCAGATATGGCTGTGATAATCTTGATAACCACAAGGTTAATCTTTGTCAAATCAAAATAAATTTTTTAAATTTCCAGCTCAATTTTTTTTTCTTAACTATTTTTTGAAGACAGGCAAACATAAAGCGTGATAAAAGTCAACATATCAAATGTTGTGGATGCATATTGATTGAGCAATCATGGTAGTATTTGCAATTACAATAGCAAAATCAGTTGCTGACGTCAAAAGTGTTTTTTGCTACACATTTTCAAACTGATAAAAACTGTAAAAATTAATCGATTTGTTTCACATTCAGACATGGTATGCCAGCTTGATCTCACGAGGAAACAAGTATTTTACATTTTGTCAGTTTAGTGGCTAATTCCTACGAGTTCAGTCGTACAAAAATGTACAATTTTAAAAGGAGGCATGGCACCCAACCCCACCGTCACTAGGGATATGCAACTTATACTAAATTCTACGAATGAGATCGTACGGACTCAAACGAATTAGCCATTAAATCTAAAAGTTACGAGTTGCTGCGATTTTGGGTAAGCTCTGCTTTAGTTACAACTCTCAAATCAAAATTGTCATTTCGACTCCCCTGTACAAAATAGTGGATTACTTAAATCATATTCAATACATTTAACAGTTGTCTTCTTTAGAAATAAAATGGAAATAAAAATGTTGAGCAAAGGACTTGTAGCTGAGTGGACACAGATACGGAATGAGCCTGAATTGTTATTTGGTCATTAAGTTACTTTTGCAGTTTCTTGTTGTTTATCATCACTATGTGTGTTTATCTTCCCCCAGAAAGAAAAATAAGAAGATCTAAATTTTAACCCAAGGACCCATGGCTAATTCATATTACAAAATAACTCATTAACTCACTTTTTTTTTCAATAGATTACTAATTGGTCATTCGAATGGCATCTATTTGATGCAATATACAATATACAATACGTAATTACAGTAACAGTTAACCTAGTTACGAGTCTAGCTTGAAAGCACAACAGGTTGGCAGCCACCAAACTACATCCACACCTACTATTCTCTTCCAATAGAAACCATTTACAGTTTAGAACTCACTGACATGCATCAATTACCAAATCCATTCAGGGCATTTAACCTGAGTTTACATGTAATGTTACATCACATGAGTAACCGGTGATGACATCAGACATTACCCGATATGAACCTGCTACACATCTTCCTCACATGCTTCCCCTCCTATCCCCTTATCACAGTATTACTAACCTTCTCATAAGAACACTATAGCTATATCTTCTTTCTTAACCAACTAAGATAATAGTTGGTTTTTAAACCGAATATACAACAAAAAAACGCAAAAGAAGCATTAATAATGTGCTGTTAAGTTAAATTAAACGTGGACTTTGAATGTCGTCGTGTGTTATTACACTTCGGTTAACACAAGTGATGTAATGCATCAAGCATGTGCGCAGCCTGTGAAAGAGAGAGAGAGCTTAACTAGCTGTCATTGTTGGTTAGTTTAAGATGAGAAAATTCATATCAAAGCAGACAGGCTGAAAAGCACGTGGTCATTTTAAAGGAGCCAATGACTTATCGTCTATGGCCCAGCTCACCATACAAGTCAATAGAGCTGAACGCCATCCATACCTCAATAGCATCTTGTACACATATATTGATCAAGAAAAATTACACGTGATCTTATAAAGGCTTTATCTAACGTTAATGTTTATATAAACAAATCAGATATTTCCTATCGCATCCCTGAAACCTGCAATCCGTAGTTTTGTGATGGGATGCGAGTAATGTTACATCATTTTCACGATTATTAGCCTGACCTAAGATATTAAGGACATATTAATTCACATTTACGAGGACTTACATGTCATTAAACACATTGAATCGTTGTCTTACCTTTCCTAGAAGAAACAAAAAAAAACGTTGTCCTCTTCTGTAATTTCCCCTTGTGTTGTCTCTCAGTCGTGGTACCTGGCAGCAGCGCTACTGCGTGTCCTACTTCAACACTACTGGGGGAAATACACACACACACACAGCAGCTTTCTCAGATCAAACACCTTTAGCGCGCTGGGGTTTCTTGACAAGTCTACATATAATGAACTAGAGGCGAGTGGAACATTTTTTCCTGGTTATATAGCAATACACGGACGTACACGGGGCACTGTGCTATTTCAACGCATGCTCAAAACAAACTCTGACGTCAAAGCACTCACACTCCCCGCCTTCTGTTGACGGTCGGCCAATGGCATTGTTTAGAAGCAATGACGCAACACCCAGTCATCTTTTTGCCGGTGTGGAGCCTCCCCTTGTGATTCCATAAGCCCGCTCAGCCTCCTTCACACTGCCCGTTTCTCTCACAGGATTCCGTTTTTTCCGGATATTTAACGGTTGAAAAGGGGGGAAATGCGCATTGTGTTTTTTTCTCTTTGTTTGGTTTCTTTTTAGCTGAGTAAGTACATGTTTTGAGCATACGATAAGTAATAGGCTACAAACAGACTAACAAAAACTACAAATACTAATGAAAGAGACATAAACACACAGTATATATTAATAAAACAAACGCACTTCTAAGATATATGTATATATTTGTAAATAATTGATTTTTAAATATGTTAATGTGCGCCCCCTCTCGGTTTTCAGGCTGCACTGCGTCATTACTTAATTGACCTACATTCGGTCACCACTACATAATTATCTGGCACTGATGAACTGAGCTGTAACTTTGACATGACAAGTTAATGAGTCTTGGATGTTTATTTATTTATTTATAATTCACATTTTCCAACACAACTACAGTAACGTTTTGGTTTATACACCATTTTAATGTGGCGATGTCATTAGCCCATGAACATTTCCTGCTTGTTATCAAACTATTTTATAACTGTAACAAGAGGCAATTTAATCATAACTTAATGTTAAAGCAGCTATATATATATAAAATACGTGGCTCTATTTGGATTCTCGGAAGCTGTAGAAATTAAAAATGTAAAACAGGAAATACGTTGGGACCATTGTTTTTGTTTACAACCTTCAAAATGGTCTATAAGACTGTATAATCAGGAGCCACAGTAAATTTAGTTGAGTTTGCAGATAGCCTTTGACTTGCATTTTATGAATTACCAAGCACCACAGTTTTAGCCAAAATCCCTGAGGGTAATTAAATTCATTCATTCATTTTCCTTTGGCTTGGTCCCTTTATTCATCAGGGGCCGCCACAGCGGAATGAACCGCCAACGTATCCAGCATATGTTTTACACAGCGGATGCCCTTCCATCTGCAACCCAGTACTGGGAAACACTCCTACACACTTATTCACACACATACACTATGGCCAATTTTGTTTATTCAATTCACCTATAGTGCATGTCTTTGGACTTGTGGGGGAAACCGGAGCACCCGGAGAAAACCCACACGAACACAGGGAGAACATGCAAACTCCACACAGAAATTCCAAGTGACCCAGCCGGGGCTTGAACCAGCAACCTTCTTGCTGCGAGGCGACAGTGCTAACCACGTGTCGCCGGTATTAAATTAACACATACTATTTTTTGGGTGAACTGTCTCTTTAAACTTTTATTGTGTTTTTCAAAATCATCATTACTAAACATCCTCATTACAAAACAAATGATATAACTGTCATAAATATGAGCAAATAAACCACACACACTCTCAAAAAAGAACAAGCAGACCAAAAGGGAGGTCACTGAATTACTGCAATTGTCACTCAGTGTTTTTTTTTTTTACATAATGCTACAATGAATGATTTTTTAAGCTTTCAGTGAAGGATTTAAAAGAGCAGCTCTTTGGTGATTAAACTTATGACATAACACATTTCAATAAATGCCAGCTCATTTATATATTTTAGTATCAAAACACAGCAGTGTTAAATAGAAGAAAACCCCGCTCATATTTCAAGTATTTGAAGTTTTTTTTAAAGCTGGCATGTGATGCACATTAAATAAACAAAAAGTAAAATTTAATACATTTTGCTGTCTAATTTGCTGCAGATTTTTATGAATTGAATTACATATCACATGCAAGAACGGTGTCCGCTTTACTGCTTCATGTAACTTTTGCAAAAATAAATAGTCAGAATATGAGTAAAGATGAGTGAAATAGTCCATCATTTTAACAGATATATTCATGTCAAAACCAAACAAACATATTCTGACTATAAATAGATAAAATAATACATCATTATACTAAATTATTTAGAATGATTATTACTTTGAAACTTGCTGGTAAACGGGTAAAACTTAGTGGTTTGAATGATAGTGGCAAAGTATTAATAATTAAAAATAATGAGTTAGTATATGGGGCTGAACTGGGATTCCTAAATAAAATATTTTACTGTCATCAAAGTATTTTTGTTTCAAATATGTCAGTGATTTTTGGAATTAAACACTACTGTTCTGCTGAATGAAATATATGACAATATTCGTTATTTTTGGCTCAGATATTTTAAAAGTTAACTAGACACATTTTAAGGTATATGGGATTGTAGATATGGGTATATACGGGATAAAATAATTAAGTATAGTGTGTTGGATACTAGATAAACTGGGTAAAAATTAAGTGTATTTCAGTTAATTATTATGATTATGAGTGTTATAATAATAATAATAATATACTAATAATAATAATAATAATAATTATTATTATTATTATTATTATTATTATTATTATTATTATTCATTAAACTTATATTATCATTAGTAGGCAATACATTTATTTTGACGCCACAAGTGAAAACCCCTTTTCGCCTTTGACCCAAATACTTTTAATGGCTCTGCATTGCCCCCTGATGGTGTCAAAAAGCAATGTCAAAAAAAAAAAAAACTTGGTTTGCGAATACCTCACTTCTATCATATAGCATATTTGCTATTTTTTCTCTCATATATTTTCTCATATTTATTGATTTGCGAGTAAATTTTAACTAAGTAAAAGCTTTAATTGTGTCCACTTGTAAAGCTAAGGGGTTTGTGGAAGAAAGCTAACCCTTTTTACAACATCATTTGTAATGTTAGCTGTGTGATCGTTTAAATATCACCACGCCCAAAATTTGTTTATAAGTTTATAATCATGAATATCATCACACAATCATACAACAGATGTAAGGCTGTTCAATGGTTTTCCTTAACAGAAAATCTGCACTGGGGTTAAAAATGGCAAGAATCGATGCATGTATTTTACACAAACAGGAAGTGTCGTTGCTGGAAATAGCTGCAGGTGAGAGTCAGACGTGAACAGATGGAGGAAATAATCCCAGTTAGCAGCAGTGCTTCTTTCATAATGCTTGAGCAAGTGCTAGACAGTGACTTCACCTTCTTCCTGCTTGTTTAAGAGCTCAATGGCCTGAATCAGCAGCTAATCTATGGTGCTAATTGATGGATGTAGGTTAGTGGGTGTGTGGAAACTCCCTCAGATGCTTCATGTTGTAATAAACTGTTCAGGTGAGAAGGGTAAAAAATATTAGCAGTATACTTCCTCATTTATTCATTCATTTTCTTTTCAGCTTAGTCCCTTTATTAATCTGGGGTCGCCACAGCGGAATGAACTGCCAACTTATCCAGCATGTTTTACACAGCGGATGCCCTACCAGCTGCCACCCATCACTGGGAAACACCCATACACTTTCATTCACACACATACACAATGGACAAATTAGCCTACCCAATTCACCTCTACCGCATGTCTTTGGACTTGTGGGGGAAACCGGAGCACCTGGAGGAAACCCACAGGAACACATGGAGAACATGCAAATTCCACACAGAAATGCCAACTGACCCAGCCGGGGCTCGAACCAGTGACCTTCTTGCTGGGAGGCGACAGCTCTACCTTCTGCTCCACCGCGTCGCCCTTTCCTCATTTATTAAATGACAAATTGAAAAAGAATTATTAGTTTTCTAGTATGTTATGGTTAAATATGCAATTGAGGCATTATTTAATTAAAAATGTCCTAATTTCTATACTTTTCTCGTTTTTTTATTCATTTATATATTATTACTATTATTTTTAGCTATCATTGTCAAAGTTTTTTACAGAGGGGATTTCGGGAATCTCTTTTTAGCACTCCATAAGTCAGAAAATAGGTGTCACGGTGGCGCAGTGGGTAGCATGATCACCTCACCGCAAGAAGGTAGCTAGTTCGAGCCTCGGCTGGGTCAGTTGGCATTTCTGTGTGGAGTTTGTGTGTGAATGAGAGTGTGTGGATGTTTTCCAGTGATGGGTTGCTGCTGGAAGGGCATCCACTGCATAAAATGTTAATTCCGCTGTGGCGACCCCAGATTAATAAAGGGACTAAACAGAAAAGAAAATGTATGAATTCAGAAAATACTGTGAATAGCCACAAAAGAATTCTAACTCTAAAAATAAAATGCATACAGTAGTCAGGATTTGAAATGGATTAAAAAAGTTAATCAAACCTGTCCTAAGACAAAAAATGGGTGTTGTTCAATTGTTATAGGACGACTTTGATGAAAGGTGGTCCAGTTTAAATGTTGACTATATGACTAACTAGTCAAGCCCAAAATTGTTCATACCCCAGTGGTATGAATAATTTCGGGCTTGACTGTATATAATCAGGCAAATTACACTACAATATGAGTACATTATGCGGCCTGTGCTTTATTTATTCATGCTGTATGTTTCTATTTATGTCTGCTATGTATGCATGTTTCTGTTAGTTTTTTAAAATCTATATCATTTTAATTTATTTAAAAATGTATAATTTCTTTCATTTATAACTCATATAAATATAAAAAAAAATGAGAGAGTGTGCCATGAGAGAGAGAGAGAGAGAGAGAGAGAGAGAGAAAGAGAGAGAGAGAGAGAGAGAGAGAGCGAGCGAGAGAGAGCATAGAGCTGGGTTGTGGCTGGAAAGGCATCTGATGCATAAAACATATGTCAGAGTAGTTGGTGGTTCATTCTGCTGTTGAAATCCCTGATAAATCACAGACCGAAGGAAAATGAATGAATGAATATTACAGTTGGAGCCTAAAGAAAAATAGTACATTGTACATACATTTAAAAGTAACCTCTCAGCCTCCTGTTGTCATTCACTAAACAACTTCCCTGGGCATAATGGAGGAAGTGTCAATCAGGTGTAGCCATCAAAATCCTTAGCTCTGAGGGAAAAATCTTCAGAGTGAGCAGTTTTGAGCACTATCACCAAGAGCAATGCAAAGCATCAGATGCAGTGGTGTAAAGCACGCTGCCACTGGTCTCTAGAGCGCGAAACTTGTTATCTGGAGGGACAAATCTTACTTCTCTGTCAGGCAATCTGATGGATGATTCTTACCTGACTGCATTGTGCCAGGGGTGAAGTGTGGTGGATGGGGTTTTTAAGTGTAGGTTGTTTTCCAGGTCTTGGGCTTGGCTCTTTAGCTACAGTGAAGGTCATTCTTAATGCTTCAGCATACCAAGTTGTGGACAATGTCATGCTTACATGGGAACAGTTTATGAATGACTCAGTCTTAATCCAACATGTACACAAAGCAAGGGTCCATATTAACATGAGTGAGTTTGGTGTTGAAAAACTGGAATGGCATGCACAGTGTCCTGACCTCAACCCGATTAAAGTCAGCGAAAGCCACAAGTTGCTGAGACTTTTATTTCAGTATGTCCCTTTATTTCCATATACACCAGAACATTGAGAAGTGGGCAGGGCTTTCTATTTCTGTATCATTCCGTTGTAGCGAACTAAATGTAAACAGGGCGTGGCTAAAAATATTGTAGCTGAAGCTGTCAAACCAACGTCAACAAACAGAGAAAGACCGCCAATCCAAATGCAAAAGCAAATGTTTAAATTTTGATTGATTACCACAACAGACATTTTTTCCCAGTGAATTAACCTCAGATTAATTGCTCACCTAAGGTATAACAATGTAAATAATTAAATTCTGTTCAATTCATGTTTATTTATACAGCGCTTTTACAATGTAGATTGTGTCAAAGCAGCTGAACATAGAAATAACAAAATTACATTTTTATTTCACGCAGACTTTAAATACACGAAAGGCGTTGAAGCAGCTGTATTGAAAGAAAATGATTGTTACTCCTGGCGTGTGCATTTTTTCCTACTAATTAAATGGCCCCTTGTCAAAAAATCATTGCTTAACCTTATTCCCTTACCATATATTACAATAACACAACTCTTAAGCAAACAAGATAAAGGGTAAATGTGCTTTGCACCTCTCCATGTGTGATCCGCCTTCTGAACTGAAACCAGATATTTGTGAGTATGACTCCAAATGGCTTCACACAGAATATCATGTCCTTACAGAAACACTTATCCTCATTTTCTGTGTTTATGTAAGTTGGAATATGTTTTGGTTCAGGCTGGAGACACATCTCCATTTTGTTTGCTTTGGGTGTCTGAATATAATCTCTCATGTATCTTTACTGGTCGCTCATCTTCACACTTTCCATAACATATGTCTCTAATTTGCATCTCATAACAACTTCTGCATGATTAACTGAACTCTAAGTAAATTAGGCGAGACATTTCAGGAAAAAAAACAGTTTTTTCATGCATCTGTAAATTTTGAGATTTTGTGCTTTTTGGCTTTTCACAAAGTATCTAGTCGGTGTAATAGGAAGAAAGCATCAAAATACACTTTCAACAGCTTCAACCCTTTTGGGAAGGCTATCTTCAAGGTTGTAGGAGGGTCTTTATGGATATTTTTGATCATTTTTCTAGAAGCACATTTGTGAGGTCATGCAGGCACTGAAGCAGGACTGGTTTACTGTCTCTGCTCTAATTCATACCAAAAGTGTTTAACAATTAATTTCAGAGTTAATGATTGCACTTAAATTACATGGTTACCACACCTAAAGGAATTGTTTAGAAGTTGTATTTCAAGACATTTGTCAGGTTTTGCCCTTAAACAGCTCCTGAAAGTTGTTTTGTTTTGACTTTTGACAGCTGTACATTCAGCGTAGTGATATGAGCTGTAATGTAGTTGACACCTGCCTTAAACTACTTTAGCTGTGCTTTGAGGCTTCATTAGCCAATCAAAACCAACCATTCAGTAGCCCTGTGTTATAATAAAGTATTATCAGGCAATCAGGGGTGGATTTAGTGATTTAGCAATTCCATAAAATGCACATTTTGTACTTAATTTGTTTTTATATGATTATTGTTTTGCTGTTTTTCTTATATCATTCGATCTCCTTTTTTACATTTTATCTGAATGCAAAATAATAATAACATGTAAAGCACCTTGTAAAACTTTTGAAACGACTTTTCCTCAGATGAATTCGCTATCCTGAAAATAAAAAATGAATAATTTCGTTTTTAAAACTAAATCTTTACTGATTTAACTGCTGGATTGGTCCATGATTGAAGGTGGGGGACCCTCACCATAAGAAATATGATAGAAAACAATGTTATATATAATTTATAGGTACCATTTATACTTCTATGTATTTATTTGGGGGCCCTCACATTTTCTGGGGCCCTAAGCAGCCGCTTAACTTGCTTATTGATTAAATCCGGCCCTACAGGCAATTCAACCACAAAGTGAACAACATAGTACTGTAATAACAGATAAGACTGGAAAAGCAAATCAACGAAACTAAGGGAAGTCCTGTAAATACCAAAGCGATGATTACTGTGGGTACAGGTGCACAAATAACGATTGCAGAAAAATGACAAAAACACAGAATCTGCTCTCCTCTTTCCTTTTGCCCCAGTCTGTTCAGCAACATTTTCCTGCCGTTCATCTTCCAAAATCTCATCTTCAGTGTATCCTAGTTCAAATAGATACAGATCTACACCTAAGTAAATATGTTTCTTCACACTAGCTATGTCTCCATCCAAAGATGTGAACTGGAATAATTGCAAAACTGGAATGTTGTATAAAACATTTTCGAATAAAGCACCGTTTCCATTCAATAAGTCAAAGAGAACAAAATTGTCACTTCCTTATAAACTGGCGCCAAATATCAAAAATTTACTGCGGTAAAAGAAGCTAATGAGGGCCTTTTGTTTACAGTATGTAATAAATTGCTTGTGCCTCAAGATAAAACTGAAACACAATGAATGTGTGGTGGCTTTGGAGGCACATGACACTCAAGAAAGTTCTGGAGGACATAACACTTAACCACTTTGACTTTAACTAAAGGATTTAGAATGAGCAAAACAACATTTCAGAGGTTATGCATTGTGCTCGGTCCACTGATTTATCCATTAATGCTGTCCCATCGTGCCCATTTTGGTTTTCACATGACTTTTTTTATGTGTATGCTGGAATTTATTCAATAAATGTGCTTCGATAGTAGTTTTGTCTTAACGGATAAAAAGGTTATCCTACTCAGTTCTGTACATACAGTATGTTTTATCTGCACTTTCAAAATTGATGCACATCTTGCCATTTCTGGTAAACATTTTGTATGCGGTATTTCAAAATGCGCATAAAAATAAGTTTATGGAAACATAGCAATTGTCATGTAAATGTACCCTTCAAGCAACTCACCTTTATTGGCTAACACAACACACAGGATTACAATCATACTTTTGGAGGAAGACTATCCCAGCAGCCACACAACATCATAAGATGATAATATAAGGTTAGATTTAGGTTGTGATGTGATCCAAAATTAAATGCCTAACCAGCATCTGATGACGTTAGAACGTCTAATAAACGTTATTTTGATGTCCAATAATGACGTCAAATGATGTTGATATTTAGTTGATTTTAGGTTGTGTTGGAAAGTAACCAAAATAAAACAGAGCCAACATCTTAAACCAACGTCATATTAACGTCAAATGCTGACATTTATTCGTCAGGTAAGCCAACCCAAAATCCAATGTCTGATAGACGTCATAGTCGTAACGTCCACACACCATCAAGCTGTAACATCATTAGACGTTGTTATTTGGTTGTTTTTAGGTTGCATTAGAGGGATATTGGGTTTAGACGTCAACCCAATTTTCATTTCCACCCAAAATGCAACGTCCCACGACGTCCTGTGCCTGCTAGGTTAATAGAAGCACCAGTAACACTAACGGAAATCTGTTGATCAACAGTAGTGCATCTTTTATTCAATAAATCTACATGAATCTGCTTCAACCGAGTGAAAAAAAGAACAAACAAATAAAAGCTTTTACAATTTAGTTTTAGTCCTTTAAAAAGTAGACAATAGTTGTTTACTATTCGCAAATAAAGTAGGGGACTGGTCTGTGAACGTATAGAGTTATAATATTCCTGATAATGAGAATGAGATGCCTAAAGCTGCCCTTATGAATAAAAACAAATGGGCAAAATGAAAAATAAAACAATAATAATAATAATAATAATAACAATAAAATAAGTTTCTTGTACAGTATATATATATCACAGTCTGTTTCAAATATATATATATATATAGCAAAATCCAAATCATTTTTTAATAATAACCTGGGCATGTCAATTCATGCCCAAACCCTGCATTCCATTAGACACCACCTTACAAATAAACACATTCCTTAAAATAAAACACAACTTTCTATATCTCTAAAATGCCTATGCTGTAAATATAACTTCATATACCTCATTGCTGTGCAAGAATCAAATGTGACCAAACAAACCATCCTGGCCCCATTGATATGTGCAATACAAGTTTGAGCAGAACTTATAAACACTAGTACACTATGTAACGTCACGCATACAGTTGCTTTAGTTTGCTTACAGTCTTCTGTGGGACCTACTGGCTTTACGAGGAAGAAAAATGTACAACTTTGTCAGTCTCCATGCAAGAAAATCACAAATATCTCACGTATTTGGACAGGCATGCTTCAGGTCGCTTATTTTCTTCTATTCTTTTGGTGAGTATTACGTGTTTAGTCTCTGGTGTGCTTCAGATCATCTCCCTTGAAATCCATAGTTAGCCTCCTTCAAACTATGAAAGGCTGAGATTGAGTCTTGTAATGTCCCTCATTCATAAGGCAGAAGACAGCAGTCCAGATCGGTGATGGTTTTCATTTGGACGTTGGCGACTCCATTGGAATCCATCAACCGGTGATACAAAACGTGGCTTTGCTACTTTGTTTGTTCCTTCGGCTTAAAAGTTCCATTATTTTGTTGCTTGTATTTAGCAACAGGAAGGATCCCAGCCATCCTGGCTCTTCTTTTTTTTTTTTTTTTTGCTAGGCTAGTAGTCCCGCTGTGAAGTATAAATTGTGACGCCATATTGTAGGCTAAGTGTTGGTCTATAGTTTTCTACAGAGTGCAGCAGGCATGAGATTAGTGCTACAGGACAATACAGAGAGTGACTGCTGTGCTAGTTTGGTATATAGACAGATAGAGAGATCTCGTTTTGGGACGTTGAGGGCTGTTTCAGCTTTACGGTGATCCATTTTTGGGCTATATCACATTTTCAAAGAGCTGCATGGAGTTCATGATGTTTTCATCCTGTAAAGTAGAATGTTATGCTCATGTTTAGTTCCATGAAAAACAGCATTTTATGAACAACTTCCATAACTTTAAATTGAATGTGCTTGTGTATTATATTACATTAATGTGATAAATCATTTTCAAAAGATTTCATTGTTGTTTAAAGGGATAGTTCACCCAAAACTGAATATGTAGTCATAATTTACTCACCCTCAAATGGTTCCAAACATTTGTGAGTTTCTCTGTTAAATTCAGAAGACGAATGATTTTGAAGAATTTTGTTTACTACTGGTAGCCAGAGCTTGACATTAACACCTGACAACTTGCAAAATGGGGGTAGATTTTAGCTGTGGCGGGTTAGACAACCACTCAAACTAGCCACTTTGGCTGGTTGGAAATCATTTTTTAAATTGTAGTTTTCTTAAAAGCAGGGTTCGACAATACAGATGGCTCAGTATTCATGCAAATGTGATTTTAGAATCGAGAAGCTACAAGACTGACAAAAAAAAAACGTGTTCGCGCGAGCAAAAGAAAGCAGGTGAATACCAAAAGAGAGGATGATCACTCGCGCTCTCAGGTGATGCGATGCGCGTGACTGTTAAAAAGCATGCGCGCTCCCGTTTACTTGCGGGAAGCAACCGTGCCTAGAGGAAACGCAACTGGTGCGATCGGTTTTCCTTGAAATAGACTGGACAAAAAGTGATGATCGTGCACCCACAGTCCTGCTGCTTTCAAGAGCTCAAGATTTAAATATATACATATATATCCTTCTGTATGCAAGAGCGGTCACTGCTTTCGTTTTAATTATTCTTTGAACAGATTATTAACTGGCCTAACATTAACCTTGTGCGCATGTACGTCCTTTCATTATTGCACACGGTATGTTTTTTTTAGCTTACAGTTATTTTTGTTAATACAGTTTAATTATAATCCTTTACAATAACATTGCTTTAATATGAGATTAACTCCCCGTTTATGTGTAGTTAACTGGTCATCTGGGACCTTCAGCCTGGACAGATTACTGTGCATATTTTAGATACATGACTATACTTTAAGAAAGGTTTTGCTGTGCATGTATAAAGCTATATTTTGCTTGTTTTGACATTTAAAATGTGTGGCTAAGAAATAATTTTTATTTTTGGTGTGGTCACAGATAAATTTGGTAAATCCTTAATTTTGAGCTCTGAAAAGTCATGTGGAATAAAAACGAATTGCATTGCGACAACCCATTTGCTCATGCTCATTGAGAAAGCTCATACACAACACACACAAAAAGTGAAATAAATAGGGAGGCATGTGGCCATAACACAACATCTAAATCAAGTAATTTTAACATGTCAAAGTCAAATTTCTACATTTAAAATGTATTTTCTCAACAACAAAAGTGTGGCTAGTAAAAATGGTGAGTGGCTAGTAATGTTGGAAAACTACTAGCCACAGTGGCTGGTGATCAAAAAAGTTAATGTCAAGCCCTGCTGGTAGCCATTGAGATTCATAGTAGGACAAAAATATACTACGGAAGTCATTGGCTACAGTTTTCCAACATACTTCAAAATTATTTATTATGTTCAATTGAAGAGAGAAACGAAGTAAGGGGCAATTAACATATCACACCTAAAACTGTGTGGAAAACGCAAGGCACGCCGCTTCCTTTACCAATTTTAACATTCTTCCTAACATGCGCCAAAGACTATAAAATACACAAGACGTGTCACTCATATCATTTTGAATGAGGAAAAGCATAATGAATATGGCAAATTAAGCCACGCCTACAAGTACAGGAGCCAATCAGCGATCTCTATATACTGACGATTCTTTGAGGGAGAAACTCAGATCAGATGTGTGCTTTTACAACAGTTTGTTAGTCAACAAACACACTGGGATCTCAGAATGCTTGCTTAACAGACATGAGAAATTTACCCACATAAAGCTCGAAATCTGTACTTTTAAATGTAAAGCAATTGCACTTGAAAAAAAAATTGGTATAATAATTGGTTGGTTCTTATGTGACAGCATTCTGAAAATTTGAGATGTTTTCAACTCGCTGTGGTGTAGACGTGCCTGGAAAACGCAAGCACATCACACCTTCTTTGCATGCCGTATGTCTCCATAATGAACTTCTGCGCACAAAAGATGTGATGTGAACGGCCTTAAATGATGACATGATTACATTTATTTGGTGAACTATGCCTTTAAACCAGGGCTGCCCAAACTTTTTCCTATAAAGGGCCAAAAAGCAAACTTGATTGAGGGGTGTGGGTCAAATACCAAACAGTATATATTAAATTTGCATGGGTAATTTTCTAATTTATTCTGAAATATTTAAAAATAGTAGAAAACGTTGCTTTAAATCATTTTGACTGATGCAGTATAATTTTAACATTTTATAGTAAAACATTAACAATCCTATTTAAAGCACAAGTTCAATGCTGAATACACTAGCCAAGCCTACTTTGATTTGCTCGCAGGAGAGTTTTCTGACAGTATTTACATGTTAAAAGGCTGATTCCTTTATAGCATTTAATTGAATCGTTTAATTTCAGTTGGCTTTTTTGTAGCTCAGCAATGAAACAAAGAAACAAAAGTTTACGTTAAATTCCAAATGACGATCACTGTCAAAGGCAACCACCTCCCCATCCTTTTCACTCTCTTTTCAGATGGGATGGCGGGCCAAATCAAAGATTAACATGGACCCACTTTGGCCCGTGGGCCCTACTTTGGGCATCTCAGCTTTAAACGAATGGCCAACTGTGTAAAAAGCATAATAATGTAAGATATGAGAATGTTTTTCATTCATTTATTTTCCTTCAGGTTAGTCTCTATTTCAGGGGTCGCCAGTGGAATGAACCACTAACTTTTCTAGCACATGTTTCACGCAGCAGATGCCCTTCCAGCTGCAACCCAGTACTGGGAAAGAGAATGATTTTATAAGCTAATAACTTTTTTAAATTGAATTGAATATTCTGAACTGCAATTTGCATAAAAGACGCATTAATTTATCAATACAAAAATGAATGCAAGAACGGTGCTATTAGTAATTGATGTAAACATTGCACTGAACACTTTACAGAAACATGGTTTAATTAGTTAACGTAATTAGGGGGGTGTAAGGTAGAATGGGGGATGATTTCACAAACATTTTACAGCAAAAAAAGACTTACTTTCTGACAGGTCTCAATAAACTCCTCAATAGTGACCACACCGTCTCGATTTCTGTCCATTTTCTATAGAAAAAAAACAAAGTGAAGCTTTTAATATTCTAGTAAGGCCATGATGAGTGTCTGTGTCAGCATAAAAACATGCTTGTTTTTAGTACCTGAAAGAACTTTTCCACATGTTCAGATGGAGCTTCGTCTCGCACACTGGGGTATGTGTACCTGCCCATCATGTCGTAGATTGACTTCATGATTAACAGCATCTCCTACTCGCACACATACAGACACACGTCATGTACTGTACTACTACTTGAGATCTTCTGACAATACTTTCTCAAAAAGCACCTCTTTAGTGATGTATCCATCCTTGTTGATGTCGTAAAGGTTGAAAGCCCAGTTGAGCTTTTCAGTGACTGTTCCTCTCAGCAACACGGACAGACCAATCACAAAATCCTGCCATAGAGAACAAATTATTTATTATAAATAATAATTGTGTAACGTGTTACAATATGAGAGCATTAATTTATCAATTCATGCTAAAATAAGGTACAGTTAATGTTTTTTAAAACTGGGAATGGTATGTAAAATGTTTAATAATGTGGTTCCTAGTCATTTGGTGAACTATTTTCAAATGGTGAGGCAACAGCATTCATACAGTACTAGGAGTTGGGATTTTAATATTTGTTTATTTAAATTTAGAAGTCTAGTGGGGAAAAATATGTTTTTATATACAAGTGCAATCCTGTGGAACAAATGACCAAAATCGATCAATGAAATAAAAGATTTAAGGAGATTCAAAAAAGTAATCAAAAGATGGCTGTTTGATGAGGATAATTAGTTTGCATGATGGACGAGGATGTTTTATTTTATATGTTACTGGATTGTGTATAGGGTTGTAGCTAGAAGGCCACTCGCTGCGTGGGACGTATGTTGGATAAGTTGATGATGCGTTCCGCTGTGGCGATCCCTGAATGATAAAGGGACTAAGCCGAAAAGAAAAATTCATGAATGAAGGAATGTATTTGTGAATTATTTTGTTACCGTTTTAAAAATGTATGAGGCACTGTCTGTTTTATGCATCATCGGTATTTTGAAGCCATACTTTGTTTTATTTAACAGCGAGGACCACAATGGAAACAAGCCCAGGGCTTTATTGTGTTTTTATCCTCGACAGTTTTTATTTCAAAATGTATGGGATACTTGTACAGCTTGTCTAAAATCTGTCAAATAAAATCCAATTCAATTCAATTCAACCATCTATTAAAGATCACCACATCAGCCACTGTGAGAAAGCTATCTGATTAAACAACCACCGGGGTTCCCAGTTGTCAGATTGCCTGACTTTTCACTTACTTTCACTGACTAAAAAACACAATTCCCATGACCTATAATGAAAAACAGGCAGCTGTTTTTGTGTTGAACATTTCCCTCCAGAATGTTGTGATTCTGCGATCGCTGAATTTAATGCAAAATTAAGCAAATAGCTCAAAAGGATCTTGGTTCAAATTCCTTCCATGCAATCTGAATTGTTTTATATCAAATAGCATTCCATTTGCATTATAAAGTGCTCATTCGGGGAGTTTTCATAGACCATGGCATGGTGTTATGTAATATTATACAAAAACATTATTTATTGAGCTTTGATAATGAAATATTTGGCTGATGCTTTCATGATTTAAATTTTTTTACAAGGATATGCTTCCCCTACATTATGTCAGTTTGTGACACAAGAATAATAATAATGGTATAGCAACATGATCTATTACTAGAGGAGACTGTGCTGTGCAGTTTAGACGTACAACATTTGCACGTACAACAGCTAGAGCTAATCATTTCTGGAATACACTTCCTGCTGATTTAAGGGGCATTACAAATTCTTCAACATTTAAATATAAGTTAAAGTAATGGCTAAAAGCAAATCAAGTGTGTGATCATGTGTAATTCTTTTCTCTAGCTTTTTATGAAATTCTTATTATATGTTTTGTCTTTTTGGTGTATGTAATTTTTCTGTTATTGCATGTGTGATGTGTTTTTAGGTTGCCTTTTTAAAACCTGGCAGGGGACAACAGATGAAGATTAGCCCTTGTGGGGAGTCTGGCTTATTTACAGTTTAATGTTGACTAATGAGCATTGTCCCTGTTAAAATAAATAAAATAAAAGATGTGTTGCACTTCTTCTTAGATGTGTGACCCACTTTAGTTGTGTCATGTGACAGTGCAACACACAATCAGTCAAAGGCAATTCAGACAAGGCTACATTATTTTTATCGCTTGCTAAAATGTACAATTTTCACATGATTTTTCTGAAATTATTGTTGAAGAGATTTTAGGCACATACATTATTTTAACAGGTAAAGCCTGGAGGCTGCATTTGATTGCTGGTTGACAAGTCGGAAAGAAAATTAATAGCAATAAAAAATAGCCTAACCATGTCAAAAGTGACACAACGTGATAACAATAAAAGCACCATAAAAACACTGTGTATAAAACTACAATTTTAAAATGACAAAATAATTCCCTGCTGTTTCCTAATTCATCAAATGTCATAACCATGATGACAAGCAGTCTTGCAGAAGGACTTTTCATTTTCATTAACCCAGTTAGAGCGCCTCCAGTGAACTGTATGCCATTACCAAATTGTCATGTTTAGCGTCTGTTTTCTTTAAAAATCAATTATCTTTATCAAATGGATACAAGTGATTCCTCCATCACATGTATTAAACTTGAGAAATTAAGATGTTTACTTGCACGATCTCTCAAATCTTTTTACAAGAGCTGGAATCCTGTTTTAGACTATATCAAAGGCTTACCCTGTTCAGTTGAGATCAGATCTAATACACAGTAAATAACTGGAAGGAGGAAATATTGACTCCTTAATGCGAATTTTTTTAAAAAAAGAAATTTTTTACTCTTTCATTGTAAACTTGCTTAATTATTATTAATATTTTTTACAATTGCTTTATTATTATTATTTATTATTATTATTATTTTCTCTCAGAGAATATGTTTGTTTATAATTCATACATTTTTTGTGGGGATGGTGAGAAAATAAGAAAACTAAGACAGTCTATAATTTTCCTATGTTGTATTGTTTACTACTATGTATGGTCTTGTTAAACACCAATAAAAAAAAATAATTAAAAAAATCAATGATCTTAACTGTCTGATTCATATACGATATGAAGTGGGAATGTACAAGAAGCACTGCATTAAATTACATTTTCTCGCACCATGTCTTTAAAATATGAACATTTATTTTACTACAGTATTTTCAATGGAGTTTCTGCGCTAGCCGGCTGATCCTGACATGATCCCGCATGCGTATAAATGTTTTTTTTTTATTTTACACTTGAACGACTAAATGAATGCTTAAGTCTATTTAACTGATGTATTTTAATAACATTAAAACATCAATGCTGTAAAAGGAACTGTATAAAATTGAACAGTCACATTAACCGTTCACTGGAAGTTAATCAGTAGGGGAAAAAACACTAGCTGTGCATATACCCTATTAACTAAGAATATATGTGCATTGGTTAAACATACAGATATAACAAATGAAGGAAATTCCCACCTCAAAACGGATTGAGCCATTTCTGTCGAGATCAAATGCATTAAACAGAAAATGGGCATATGTGGTGGCATCTGAGAGGATGATAAAAAACAGACCAATAAGATAAAAAAAGTCATGCAATATCAATAAACACATTAGTGAAAATAAAAATGTATTTACCGCCTTGGGGAAAGAATTGGGAGTAGATGGTCTTGAAAGTTTCCTCATCAACCAAACCACTTGGGCACTCCTTAAATGGAAAAAGAGGCACATCTAATTAAACATTTAATTAAACAGATAATGGACCAACTCTCGCAGTGCCACATCGGCAGCTCGCAGAGGCTTTAAATAAGTGCATTGTGCTAATTTGCTGCCCTATATAGTACAAACAGAAAGAACAACATTTTAAACCCCCAAAGCTTTTTTTTTAGTTATAAATTGTGACATCTGTATAAATTAATGATTAAAATACTATCGGTTTTCTTGATTGTGTTATTGGCGTTATTAATAACCCAAATCCTGCTGCTTGCTGAGTACAAATGTGCTACTACTTTTTAAGGAAGGGGCTCATATCTTATCTTGGGACTATGCAACACAATCTCATGGCAATTCGTAACCTTTTGATTTAGTGGCTACTTCGTATCAATTTATACAATCTAATTCGTACAATATAGTACGATTTGCTCATCACCCAATGACGGTTGGGTTTAGGGGTGGGGCTGGGTGCCATGCCTCCTTTTTAAAATTGTGCATTTTCGTATGACGAATTCGTACAAATTAGCCACTAAACTGACAAAACGTAAAATGGTTACGTTTTTTCGTGAGATCAGGCTGGACTATGATATCAAAAACATGTTTGACTCCATGAACTACCACCTAGCCACAAACCGTCTAGCAACAAACCAGTAAACACCTAGATTTTACAAGAAAACCAACAGGCAATGGATTAGATCTGCATGGGATTCGAACCAACATTTTCATGAGAAGCGGAGACACTATCGAGATGGTGAGGACTATAGTCTCTAGCATCGGTTGCTAGTGCATCTTATGATGGACTTTTACTACCTGGTTTTTGTTATTCTCACATGAACAGTTAAACAACGTGATAAAAGCAACAGCAACAACAACAAAACACGGTGTATAAAATACATTTTGTTTTAATTTAATAAATTTGTTGAAATAAAACCCATATATCTACAATACCCCGGCTTTTCCTACATTTGTGTATATTTCTACATGGTTATTTTATTAAAATTACAAAATGCAAAAGCGCTATGAGTATTTCTGCCTTAAATTACCATAGCGGTTAAAATTACTGCATGCATTTCACTTTTTTACTTTCATACTATATACTGTAGTATGTTAAAAACAGTATGTGAGCAAGGTAGAAATGTCCAAATTCATATGCTGCGTATACTATCTGTCCTCTGTCCTATTCGAATACAGAATTAGTATGTCCCAAACCAGCCTGATCTCATGAGGAAACGTAAGTATTTTATGTTTTGTCAGTTTAGTGGCTAATTCGTACAAGTTCAGGCGTACGAAACGGTATGATTTTAAGAAGGAGGCATGGCACCCAACCCAACCGTGAGACCAACCATGAAGTAGATAGACTTCGGTAAAGGTGTTTGATGACTATTAATTAATATCTAGCCAACTGTAAGATATTTAAATCATGTTTTCCATGTTATATTTCATCTGCAACAACAATGTGAACTTCTATAGGTGAATTACCAGTTTGTAAACATTCAAGATGCGCGCGCATCGAGGTTGCAGAGCACTAGCATTTACAGCGAGGGAATGACATCCGATCTGGTACAGAGTTTGTTGTTGTATTAGAAATAAGTTATATTTATTACATATTATATATATATATATATATATATATATATATATATATATATATATATATATATATATATATTATTTACATAATGCTTTCAGCGTATTATAACAGCTTGCCACCCAGTGATAAGAACAGTTATTCAGCAAAATTAACGTTAAAGTGAGCAGCGTTCATCTGATAGGTCTATTTGCGATAGCACCCTTCCAATGGATATTGGATAAGACGAAATGGCCAAACAATCAGCCCAAAATATACAACTATCTCACTGAACGCCATGTGATTTTTCAAGAGAGAAGTTAAAGGCCTTACAAGTCTTTGAATGCCTACAATTTTGTTCTGTGTGGTCATGTGCAAGAAATAATTTTCCATGATTACCAGATTCAAAACTTTGTAGTGCTAAAAACCGAGGTTCTGCCTAGCCAAAGACGAGGAAAGAAAACGGAACTGTACAAGGCCTGGGAGATCATCAACAAGCAAAACAACTGCACTCTGACAGCGAACTGCACCTGTACGGCAGGGTATGTGAACTTACATTTTTACATTTCATTCTAAGCATTCAGTGTCCGCAGTTTAATTAACCATATTTAACTGTTTTTGCTGAAATCATTGCTGCAATCAAAAACAAGTAATGTGTATGATTCAGCATAGCGTGAACTTATCTGATATGAAATGAGAACTGCAGAGTCCAGCATTTTTAATTAGGTCCTCACTCCAATTAGCTCTTCTGATGGCTGTTAGCTAAATACATCTGAGGTTGGCATTAAAAGCAGTGTGGTGTACAGTAAAATTTAAGTTTTCTATTCTTGGACTTTCGATTTTGGTAACCTACCGCACAACACGACATGTTTGCTATTGCAACCGGTGTTTTTTGCAACCGGTTTGCGCGTTTGAACCCGTGTGACGTCATGTGTGACATAGATTGGTAATTCCCCTATAAGGACATGTTTACACATGTTTCGAATACATAATTATCCAAACACCTGAGGGGATTTCTCTGCATGAAAGACTTGTGAATGTTACACTATAAAAAATGCAAGATTCCACACAATTCATTTATTCAACTCAAATCTATTAAGAGCCCCTATTAAGGGTTATTGAAAATGACCTCCCATGCAGTGTGTAACACAGCTCTAAGTGAAGTGAAATATCCAGCTAAGGCTTAAATCTGAAAGTGTACAGTGTTTAAAACTATTGATTCATCTATAAAAGAGTCGACTCAGAGTGGTTCAAATTAATTGCGAGATAACAAATCTTTAGCAGTGTCCGTGTGACATCGATACGGAATACCATTTATTGTGTGCGCAGACCCAGAAAAATTGAACCCCCACCCACAAACACGCTGTGCTCTGAAGTGTGAGGGGAAGTTAGTGTTACTGTCTCTACCCAAAGATGAGGCTGTGAAGAGTCAGTGGTTGAAGTTTATTTTTGCAAAAATACCTCAGCATTATAGCCCTAGCCTTGTGCTGTGTTCCCGTAATTATTCTGACGAGTGCTTCAGCAATCTACATGCTTACAACGGGGGATTCGTCAGCCTTTGTCAGAGCTTGACAATAACTTTACAGTACACAGTTCATGGATCAGTTTTTTCCTCCATTTCACAAGTGTAAGTAAGTGCGATTAAAAAGGTTGCCTCCTTGTTTTCTCTAGCTTTCAAATAATGTATGTAATTGTGTTTTGTTACTTGTAACCACTTGAACTGTGTCTGGTTAACTCTTTATATTTTCATATCGTGTCTAAAACCATGTTGAAAATGTGGCGGGTGCCGCTTTGTTTATGGATTTAATTGTACATCTATTATACACATCTATTAATTCGTACACAATTATAAGCTATATCGGACTGTATTATTAGAGTAATGACCTCATAAAATATGATGACAGACATTCAAAGCTTAATTCTAAAATCTCAAAAGAAGCTCCGAATGTAAATATGACGTGATTAAAGTTCAGTTCTGTACAGTTTTCTATGAACGGTCAGAATGAGTGCTATTCCCAAATACTCACATTTTTGAAACCCCTATATAGGGACTGCAGCTCCTTCTTGGTGAATTTGGTCTGTGCCTGCAACTGCTCCAGACCCTCGGGCTGATGCCGCACCGTGGACAGCTCAAGGTCACTGTCACTGCTGTCTATGAGAGAGAAAGAGCAAAACAGAGAGAGAGAGAGAGAGAGAGAGAGAGAGAGAGAGAAAGAGAGAGAGAGACAAGAGGAGGAAGCAGAGAGAGATACAGGGAAGGGGTCGGGATGGGGGTGAGTGTATGGGATGCAGGACAGGATGGGGCGAGAGAAGTGTATGGGATGCAGGACAGGATGGGGCGAGAGAAGTGTATGGGATGCAGGACAGGATGGGGCGAGAGAGCATTTTAAAGAGGAGAACAGTGGATGCAAGGAGAACGAGAGAGGAGATAGAGGAGTGAAAGAAAAAGAGTTAGTATAAAAGTCAAAGACGAGGAGGAAGAGGAATAGAGATATGGAGAATTGGAAGACAGGGCGACACTTTCTTTTTCAATGTGATTGACTGTTGATGTTAATGGCAATTACTTTTACTGTTAACTGTTATCATTTTCATACTATTATATTAAAGTATAAAGTTTAATATGCTTAATGAATTGATGAGTTTAACTGCCTTTAGCTAGCATAGTCAATCGCATCACGAAGAAAGCACTCCTTGAAAAGATTCTGTACACCGTAACAACATAAACAGGAGAGATTAAACTATAGACAATTGCTTACACTCACCGTCTTTACACAAATAGACAAAAGGTGAGATAGGGAGGAACAAGAAGGAGTCAGAGAGAGAGAGAGAGAGAGAGAGAGAGAGAGAGAGAGAGAGAGAGATAGAGAGAGAGAGAGAGAGAGAGAGAGAGAGAGAGAGAGAGAGAGAGAGAGAGAGAGAGAAAGAGAGCGAGAGGAGAAAAAAGAGAAAAACAGTCAAGTCAAAACAGGCACTAAAGTAAAACAATTTAGACAGCAAATGCATGGAGGAAGAGAAAGCTAAAACTATTTTTTATGTCTAAAACATTTCATTTCACATGTCATTTAAAATAATTTTTCCTTTGCATTAGCTGAAATACAAAACGTTGAAGAATAAAACTCTGAAAATAAACCTGTAATAAAAATATGTTTACGCTGAATACAAATATATTTTAAATATGAAGCCAAAAATAATTAAAAAATATTACAATATAAATATAAATTTTAAAAAATATTTTCTTTAATTCTTTTTCATTTGCGTATTGCTGTACATCTTGTGAGTAAGCGAGGCGCACAACTAACGCACTCTGCGTGGGACTTTAGACCTTTCTGCTGGTCTACTGTACAGTCTATTTCAGTTTCTCAAAATAGCAACGCGCAAACAATGCGCCTCAACACGCCTCTTTTCTAGACCAGAACACCCATGAGTCCACAAAGTGGCACAAATAGATTTGCTATTTGAACAACGTGCCACAAAATAGGAAAATTACTGTTGCGTCTGAAAATAGCAACACATGGCAGCAAACACGTCTTGCGCCCTATTGCGCCAGGTGTATGATACGACCCTTAGTGTGTACAAATTTGATTTGACAAAAACTTCTGTAGTTTGTGCATGTGATTAATTCTGTTGAAAGAGTACTCCACAGACATGCAGCATTATAAGAAAAAGAGGATTGGCCAAATGAGGTTTTAAGTCTAGGGACAATACACTCCCCTCTTACCATGAAGCGTGTCGTTTGAGATATTTTTTTTCTGATGTAAGAGTTTAAAAAATTAAACTCAAAGTTTATGAATAATTTTATAATGAAAACAAATATCTTCAGTATACTTCTGAGAAATTTATTAAAAATTAAGATTTAAAAAATCCAACTTATAAAAGTTAAAACTGACCAACCAAACAAATAACAAACAAAAAGGAATCAAAATTTTTGTTTCCTTAATAGAAGATTAATTTAATTTAGAAGCAAAAATGTCTCGTTTTGTACAAAACTGTGGAAAAAATGTTATTAATTCAAAATAAATTCAGTGAATACTATATGCAATTTATTAAAATTATTTTACTTTAGAAGGATTATTTTATTTTAGGAAAATATCACAGATGCTGTCAACAGAGTTTGCATTTAACTAAAAACATGAATATACAAATGTAAAACATATATGTAAAAAATAAACTGGCTCAATTTTTTCATCCAATCCCTGACCTGACGTTTGCTAGCTCCTCTCAGCCTCACCTGTCTCAGTAATGTCTATGAGTCCCAGCAGATGCATGAGTTTGAGAAACATGAAGACCAGGCAGACAATGCCCACCGTCTGTAGACCCTCTGTCTCCCACCTCACACTCATCTTGACACTCTGACCCTCAAAACCCCTCCACAAACTCCTATTTTAAGCTCAGTCCTGAGTTAATAAATTAAATCCACAAACTTCGTTAAATGAAACATAAGCATCCAGCAAATCCGATAAGGTAACCATGTCCTGTTTCTGTTGATCTTTTTTAGAAAAGGCTGGAGAACACAAAAAAGGTCATCTTGTATTGTGTCCGGATTGGCTTTTGGAGTCCAGATGTACGCTGATAACTCTCCTCTCTCATTATTTCTTTGCCTCTATTCTTCTCACTTCTATTTAAAAGTTCACTCTGACACAATTTTCTGAGGGAATTGAGAAAACTCCCACTCAGGAGACCAGTTTGACCCAATTAGATTTAGACACAACCCTAACATGAATCTCGAACTTTGACATGTTGGATAATGACACGAAGACATCAGGATCAAAAAAGTGGACACCTTGATTGAAAAAGCACATTTTTGGGTACACAAATCCTGATTCTCTTGATGATCAGAAATGTTGTTAAGGTAAAAGCTTGCTAATGAGAAGTAAAATTCTTTGTACTTAATTGATCCTGAATGTACATTTAACATTCAAAGCTGTTGGAATAGATAGACACTTTCATATGGTGTCCTAAATCCATGTTTCCCTTGCCTTGTGAACCAGTTTCCAACATCTAATTGTTCTCTGTCTATTTAAATCTTTGTGATGTGACAGTAGCTATGTTTCCATCCACATATTTGTAAGCAAAAACTGAGAAGGATATCCGATAAAAAGGGCATAAAATATGATGAAGGACATTTAACAAATAAATTACAGCATGCACATTAAAAAAGCCATCTGATTTTGTCCAAAATGAGTGTGATGGGGTGGCATTAATGGATAAACCAGGAAACAGAGCACATTGTACAACATCTGAGGTATTGTTTTGGTCATTCTAAAATCCCTTAGCCGAAGTTTGTCATCAAAGTGGTTCAGCAATAAAACCTCCTCAAGTATCTTAACACCTAAGAACAGTTTAACTATATCAAGTGGTCATTTTGATGATGAACTTCTTTCTAATCAAAACGATTAGCCTCGTGTGAAAACAAACAAACAAACAAACAAACAAACAAACAAACAAACAAACAAACAAACAAACCAAAAACTTAAGATCACTTAATAGCATATAAATTCATTTATATATATATATATATATATATATATATATATATAATATATATATATATATATATATATATATATATATATATATATATATATATATATATATATATATATATATATAATTAATTTAAATAATTTAAAATAATTTAGTTTTATGAGTATAAGATTAATAAATTGTTAATGATTTTTGTAAATTACACAGTATTTAACTGTAATATGAACTGTATTTAACTGTAGGACAGTTATGAAGTATGTTACTGTATTTTAAAGTTGCATTGTGAAAATTACTGCATATTTTACAGTAAAGATACGGCAATATATATAGTGCTGTAAATGTAAATACAGTATTTTTGCTGCAATTGATTTACAGTAAGTTACTGACAAACTGTTACTGTAGATTAGGTTAACAGCGTACTATTTGATAATTTGGCTTGGTTTGTAAAAAAGCTCTTGATTATAGATGCAGTATTCTTTTCGGGCAAACTATACAGTATTGTGATATTTACAATCAAATTTTTCTTAACAACACATTTTTTTAAATGTGTTTTAGAATGTTACTTTTTATCAATAGGATTTGTATTAAATACAAATGCACTGAACTGATTCAACAATCAATAATCCAATCAAGAAGTGATCTGAAATAAGAAGTACTTAAAATTTCACTGTAGTAATATTGTCATGGATTGGTCAGGCTCTCACGACCCCCACTCACGAAGATCACCATCACCTGACTTCTAATGAGCACACAGCTGCATCACATTCACGAGCACCAGATAAAAGCACAGCACTCCAGTCGCTCATTGTCCGGGCTCGTCTCGACGAAAGCGGACAACTGAGCGACCACTCAGCGTAGTCATCCTCAGCTAAAACAAACGATTTACTTACCTGTTCTCTTTGTATTCCTCCTAGTCTTCCTGGTCCTCCCGAATCGTCCTGTCTTCCAGTCCTTCCAAGTCTGTGTCATCCTCTGTCAGCTGTATCTGGTGTGTGCTGTCCATCCTCGTGTATTCCTGTTACCCAGCCACGGAGGAAAAGACCCCAACATCATTCCTGATCCTCCTGGCTATCCTTCATGTGCTCCTTGTTGTCATTTAATAAACACCCTAACGTTTCCTTACCTCTGTCTCCTGTCCGCTTCATAACAGAAGCCCGGACCCATAACGACGACAACATGAGCACCCCCGATCACCTTCAAGAGCTGGTGGACCAGTTGAAGCGGATTCTACAGCCACCAGCTCCACTTTCCAACGCACCACCAGCACCGAGCACTTCCGCCTCCACAGTTTCTTCTTCGGCCCTTCCTTCCAGTCCCATGGCCCGACCAGCGCCCTACTCAGGCGGAGCGGGGGAGTGCAATGGTTTTCTGTTACAATGTTCCCTCATATTCGAAATGCAACCTTCTCTATATCCCACAGATAAGTCGAAGATCGCCTACATCGTATCTCTACTCTCTGGACCTGCACTTAAATGGGCTGAGACGATCTGGAACCAAGCCGGGCCGGTCATGAATTCCATCACTACCTTCACGGAGTATTTCAAAGAGGTGTTTGGACGTTCTGATGGGGAAGTAGCCGCTGGAGAGCAGCTGTATCATCTAAAGCAAGGTACTCTATCTACACAGGAATATGCTCTCCGGTTTCGCACTCTAGCAGCTGCAAGTGGATGGAATGAGAGATCGTTGTTGACCACGTACCGGCTCGGCTTGGAACCCACTCTCCGAATCCAACTGGCCACATTAGATGATACAATGGGTCTGGAGAGATTCATCCAACATTCTCTCCGATGTTCCGATCGTCTCCGTTCCTATCAACAGGACACCATCACCCCCTCGTCTGCACTCCTCCAATCGCCTGAGTCAACAGCCTCTCCAGAACCAGAACCCATGATAATAGAGTCTGGAAGACTGACATCAGCGGAACGACAGAGGAGGCTGACCCGGGGTCTGTGTCTATACTGCGGTGTCAGTGGACACACCCGTATGGAGTGTCCCCTTCGTCCCATTCGGACTTCAGTGAGTGTATTCAGTACGAATATTGAACAATGTAAACCACTTACTACCACCGTACAAATAACTACTGCCTCTATTTCTCTCCTTGTCACAGCCCTCATCGACTCCGGGTCAGCAGGGAACTTCATCTCCCAATCCCTCTGTCGTCAACTCCACCTCCGTACTGAGGCGTCCTCGCATATATACCAGATACAACCGATAACCCAGTGCACTCGATCTTCGACCCGTATCCATCGACAATGCGAAGACATCCTTCTTCAAGTGGGGTTGTTACATCAAGAGAGGATTCAATTTCTGGTTCTGGAGGGTGCAAATATGGACATCATTCTAGGGCGCCCGTGGCTGGTGAAGCACGATCCCATCATCTCTTGGGGCACAGGAGAGATAAAGAAATGGGGATCTGGATGTACACCTGCCTGTTTTCCAAATCTCCCTCTTCAAGGTCGGAACCCCATTTCTTTGTTTGCAACATCGGTCGAGAGCCCTCCTGAGAAGCAGTCTATCCACATTCCTAAGGAGTACAGCTCCTTTCATGATGTCTTCTGCCCCAAGAGAGCTTCCCAGCTACCGCCGCATCGGCCATGGGACTGCGCGATCGACCTAGTTCCAGATGCCCAGTTGCCAAGAGGTAGGATCTACCCGCTCTCGCTTCCAGAGAATCAGGCAATGGAAGATTACATAAGGGAGGCTCTGAGTCAGGGGTACATACGTCACTCAAAATCACCAGCCGCCTCAAGCTTCTTCTTTGTGGCCAAGAAGGACGGAGGGCTGCGTCCATGCATCGACTACAGGGTCCTAAATAACGGTACAGTAAAATACCGATATCCCCTTCCTCTGGTACCAGCCGCTTTGGAACAGCTCCGAGAAGCTAAAGTCTTCACTAAATTGGACCTCCGCAGCGCGTATAATCTGATAAGAATACGTGAGGGGGACCAATGGAAGACAGCATTCGTGACCCCTACTGGCCACTATGAATATGAGGTCATGCCTTACGGTCTGGTCAACGCCCCCTCCGTATTCCAAAACTTCATTCATGAAGTCCTCCGGGAGTTTCTTCACCACTGTGTAATAGTGTACATAGATGACATCCTCATTTACTCCCGGAGTGAGGCCGAACATCGCCAACACGTTGCGGAGGTCCTACACACATTGAGAGAACATCACCTCTACCTCAAAGCGGAGAAATGCTCATTCCACCAGAAGTCGATTCATTTCTTGGGATACATCATTGACCAAACCGGTATACGTATGGATGGGAAGAAAATTGAGGCTGTTCTATCCTGGTCAGAACCCACTTCCATTAAGGAGCTCCAGAGGTTTCTTGGGTTTGCTAACTTTTATAGACGGTTTATCAAGGACTACAGCAGGATTACATCACCTCTCACTAATCTCCTCAAGGGTAAACCCAAAGGACTGGAGTGGACCAAAGAAGCAGCCGCAGCCTTCCGCCTTCTTAAGAAGGAGTTCACAAGGGCCCCACTCCTGACTCATCCTGACCCAAATCTTCCTTTCGTGGTGGAAGTGGACGCATCCACCACCGGCGTCGGGGCAGTATTATCTCAACATCATGATACACCGCCCCGACTGCATCCCTGTGCCTATTTCTCTCGGAAGTTGAGCCCGGCGGAGCAGAATTACAGCATAGGAGACAGGGAGCTTCTAGCAATCAAGCTAGCCTTGGAGGAGTGGCGTCACTGGTTGGAGGGAGCCAAACATCCGTTCCAGGTGATCACAGATCACAAAAACCTCCAATACATCAAAGAGGCCAAGAGACTATGTCCACGTCAAGCCAGATGGTCACTTTTCTTCTCACGTTTTGATTTCTCCATTTCCTATCGTCCAGGACCCAAGAATCTAAGAGCAGACGCTCTCTCTCGTTTACACGAGCATCACGATCATGAAGAACTCCCAACGAAGATTCTTCCCGAACACATCTCCATTTGTCCGATCACCTGGAACGCTCCTCCAGTCGTTGCCACTCCGGAAGCCCCTGCTCCGCCGGGATGCCCTCCTCATCGGCAGTTCATACCACCTGAACACCGGGTAGATCTGATCCACTCCTTACATACCTCGCTAGGCACTGGACATCCAGGGATCAACAATACTCTCTCGCTAGTATCCCAACGATTCTGGTGGCCAAACATGGCAAGGGATGTGAGGCAATATGTTCAGGGCTGTAAGGACTGTGCCCAATCCAAGAGCCCACGTCATCTACCCGCTGGAAAGCTCCATCCCTTGCCGATTCCGAACCGTCCCTGGTCACACCTAGGAGTGGACTTTATCACTGACCTCCCTTCGTCAGAAGGTAATACCTGTATTCTAGTCATAGTAGATAGATTCTCAAAGTTTGTCAAACTAATCCCTCTGAAAGGTCTTCCCACAGCCTTTGAAACTGCCGACAATATCTTTAATCAAGTCTTCAGGTCATTTGGTATTCCAGAAGATATTGTGTCGGACAGAGGTCCACAGTTCATCTCACGTCTATGGAAAGCCTTCTTCAAGCTCCTAGGTGTGGCCGTCAGCCTCTCTTCTGGATATCATCCCCAAACCAACGGGCAGACAGAGAGGAAGATTCAGGAGGTGGGACGGTTCCTGAGGACCTTCTGCAGTGGTCACCAGAACTCCTGGAGCCAGTATTTGGGCTGGGCAGAATATGCCCAAAATTCACTGCGGCAACCCTCCACCGGACTCACGCCATTCCAGTGCGTCCTGGGCTTCCAACCACCGCTCTTTCCCTGGGATGGCGAACCATCTGATGTCCCCGCAGTGGATCACTGGTTCCGGGAGAGCGAGAGAGTCTGGGACGAGGCTCATCAACATCTGCAGAGGGCAGTCCGTCGAAGCAAGGTAACCGCCGATAGGAGAAGGTCTGAAGAACCCAGATACACACCCGGACAAAAGGTGTGGCTATCCACCCGGGACATACGCATGCGACTGCCCTCTCGCAAGTTAAGTCCCCGATTTGTTGGTCCCTTCACCATCGTGGAACAGGTTAACCCCGTCACCTACAAACTACAATTACCCTCTCACTACCGTATTCACCCTACATTCCACGTATCACTCCTGAAACCCTATCACGATCCTGTTCCTCCCTCCACAGAGCCTGACCACGAAGAGGAACCCCCTCCTCCACTGCTCCTAGAAGAAGGAGCCGTCTACGCAGTGAAGGAGATCTTGCGTTCCCGACGTCGTGGTGGCCAGTTGGAGTACCTGGTGGACTGGGAAGGGTACGGCCCCGAAGAAAGGACATGGGTTCCCAGAGCTGATATTCTCGATCCTAGTCTCATGGTGGAGTTTCATGAGAGCCACCCTGAGTTCCCAGCGCCTAGAGGCAGAGGGAGACCACCACGGCGTCGGAGGTGTCGGCCCTCAGGAGCGGGCCCTGGGGAGGGGGGTACTGTCATGGATTGGTCAGGCTCTCACGACCCCCACTCACGAAGATCACCATCACCTGACTTCTAATGAGCACACAGCTGCATCACATTCACGAGCACCAGATAAAAGCACAGCACTCCAGTCGCTCATTGTCCGGGCTCGTCTCGACGAAAGCGGACAACTGAGCGACCACTCAGCGTAGTCATCCTCAGCTAAAACAAACGATTTACTTACCTGTTCTCTTTGTATTCCTCCTAGTCTTCCTGGTCCTCCCGAATCGTCCTGTCTTCCAGTCCTTCCAAGTCTGTGTCATCCTCTGTCAGCTGTATCTGGTGTGTGCTGTCCATCCTCGTGTATTCCTGTTACCCAGCCACGGAGGAAAAGACCCCAACATCATTCCTGATCCTCCTGGCTATCCTTCATGTGCTCCTTGTTGTCATTTAATAAACACCCTAACGTTTCCTTACCTCTGTCTCCTGTCCGCTTCATAACAAATATACATCTATATTTGGTTGCAAAATATGTTACAGTTCTTCCCTCACTATATCTTGTGACAATTAAATTTAGAATAAAAAATAATAGATATTTATCCACATGGTGAATTTCTAAAGGTCAAATATAATCTTGAAATACTGTTATATAATATTTATGTAATAATTATGTTTTTGTTGTTGGCTTGCAAATATTCTAAGTAAATGTGACTCCTTTTAAACTATCTTTTAGAGATATTAAATATGGAAACTATGATGAGAGTGGGTCAACATGTTTTTCGAATAATAATCTTTGTCTGGTTAGTAAGAATTTTGTTCACAAATGTTTCTTAACACCATCCTCTTAACTGTCACCTCACAGCAAGAAGGTCGCTAGTTCAAGTCCCAGCTTGGTCAGTTGGCATTTCTGTCTAGAGTTTGTATGTTCTCCCTGTGTTCGCGTGAGTTTCCTCCGGGTGCCTCCGAGTTTCCCCCACAATACAAAGACAAGTGCTGTAGGTGAATTGAACAAAACTAGATTGGCTGTAATGTGTGTGTGTATGGGTGTGTATGGGTGTTTCCCAGTACTGGGTTATGGCTGGAAGGGCATCTGCTGTGTAAAACATATGCTGGAATAGTTGGTGGTTCATTCCACTGTGGCAACCTCTGAAATATAAACTAAGCCAAATGAAAATGCATGATTAATATATCTGAGTCAATACTCAAAAACCCTGTTAAAATCTTGTTAAAAATTTACTTAAAAAATATGGATAAATGTAACTTACTGTAGTTTTATATAATTAATTTTTCAATTTACACTCAATAAAATTGATAGTTTTTAAGATCTCATTGTTTGTTGTCTCCTCTAAATTGTATTTTTTTTTGCTTATGATTTGTTACAAACATATCAAACAACCCTTATAGAAATAATAATAGAAAAAATGATAAATGCAAACAAAAAATGTATGAAAAAAATTATAAAATCAAATAAAATAAATAATACGGGGCAGATGTCTTCATTTATATATCTCAATGTTACAATTAGAGTAACGAAAGCTCACAAACTGATGTATTATTATTGTCAAGCGCGAGCAAGAGTGATCAGTCTCCAGCTGGAGAGTTTTTCTAAATTGTATTTTTATCTCATATACTGTATTAGGTTTGATGCTGAGCCCCTCAAAAATTTTCATTGAATGTAAGCTGAATGCAGTGTTGTTTTTATAGAGTTTAAATATATTAAATATATATTTAAAATCAAATCTGTATAAAGTCAGAATTATTAGCCTCTCTTTGATTGTTTTCTTTTTTAAATATTTCCCAAATGATGCTTAACAGAGCAAGGAAATTCTCACAGTATGTCCGATAATATTTTGTCTTTTGCAGAAAGTCTTATTTGTTTTATTTCGGTTAGAATAAAAGCAGTTTTTAATTTTTTAAAAGCCATTTTAAGGTCAAATTTATTAGCCTCTTTAAGCTAATTTTTTTTTAAAGTCTACAGAACAAACCATCATTATACAATAACTTGCCTAATTACTCTAACCTGTCTAGTTACCCTAATTAACCTAGTGTCACTTTAAGCTGTATAGAAGTGTCTTGAAAAATATCTAGTCAAATATTATTTACTGTCATCATGGCAAATATAAAATAAATCCATTATTACAAATGAGTTATTAAAACTATTATGTTTATAAATATGTTGAAAAAATCTTCTCTCCATTAAAGAGAAATTGGGGGAAAAAATAAACAGAGGGGCTAATAATTCTGACTTCAACTGTATATTATATATTTTAAAAATGCAACAATAACAACAACTTGTATACGCATCCTGTCCCAAGTCTGAGTGGGTTTAAAGAAACACCGCCCTCTGCTGGCTGATGCCCCACACTCTGTCTCTGACATTAGAATATAATATTATGATCACAGACATACATACGAGTTGACAGATCAAATTCCTCTCAAGCAGCACAGTCAGCACATACTGCCCATTACACACGCTTCCCTTCAAGAGAAATACTTGATCATCTCTGATTACGTATCAGATTTACACAAGCAGAAACCCAGAATCAGAAACCCAAAATAAACATCACCCTCCCGAAACATCTGCCCACAGGAATAGTCCGGGATGTAGTAAGTGATGCCACTAAGCTAAAAATAGCCCCTGCTGATGTATTGGGTGGTCCGGTTCATCGGGCAATACTGGATGAAGATTTATGCACAACATTACACAAGGCACTCAGACCCTTCCAGATGATCAAGTGTTTATTTGCATAGCTGCCTGTTGCAAACAGCGACGAGTGTTATGTGTTTGAATAAATATATGGCCTTTCTATGTTTAATCTGTATATATATATATAGGTCAAATATATGGGAAGGGGGTTTCAAGCATTAAAGATTTTTTGTACATTGGAATTTGTCCTATTTAATTGTAAGAAAAAGTAATACACTTGAACCCACCTGATAAAATGTCATATGGTGGAACAGTAGTTTATTTACCAAAAGTCAGTTCAGGCATATTTCAAAATAGTTTTTTATTTTATTTTGTTTTTAATTTAATTAATACATTTTTAGATTTGTATTAATTTTATTTTAGTGTGAGATTTAACATTCTGTAAGTAATCATTCAGTAAGATGAAAAACAGCCTTTGTTTATTTCTGGTAGAATTTCAGAAATGTTTTATTCATTTACAATGTCCCTGTTCACTAAACAAATAATATTAATAAAAATATACATAAATAAATAAAAACCACTTGGACACAATTTATAAGACTCGGCATAAGCTCTGAAATACTAATTGATTTAATACATATTAACAAACTTTGGTAGCATTTTTTAATGAAATATAATACGATTTTGACCTCATTAATATGTACAAATATGTTATTTCAATTAAACACAAATATGCCCCGTTGAATGTCAAAGAACATTGTTATATGTATATTTTGAGGTTTTGTTTTAAATGAAGCTATTGGAACCATTAAAAACTTAGATCTTGAAAATAAAATAAACCATCTGAAATTGAACTTTAGAACTGTGATTCAGTGCAAGCCAACACATATCAGTGATTCAGCATGTACATTTAATAATGTAAAAAATGTTTCAAATGTGTTAATCAGATTATTAACCTTACCATTTCATGAGTGATTGCATATTTTATGCTTCTGAATGGTTGTATTTCAATTTCTTTCATGTTTCGTCTGGTGCAAACAGCAAAATTGTTTATGACTGCAGATCTCATCACGTAGCCTGTTGTTAGGACACAGGGTTACAATGAAACCTGCTCACCTAACGTTTACGTTCGTAATATTTATATAATTTGCTAATTAATAACCTCACGTGGATCTCTGAATCTGCGTCTCATTTCGGAGTGTGCTACTGTCCACCGGAGGCTGTATTTCCGTCACAGGCGCATGCTTTGAGAGCCTTTCTGACTGAATAAATGAATGAAATATGCGATTTTCCAACAAGGCAACCTGGAGTACTGGAATATTGGCCAAACCGGCATTGGGCGGACCAAAACAAACACAGCGTTCCGGCACGTAACAGACATTTTCAAAGCAGAATATCTAACTTCAGTATTGTTTTTCAGATAAACAAGAACGTTCACTTAGCACGTTTCTTAAATATCTGCAAACATATTATGATGTTTTTATGCTTTAGACGAGTCAAAAACTTATCTTTAATATTCATTCTATGTTTAGAATGAATATGTCCCTTTAAAAATAGTTAAAAATGACCCATTAGTCATGTGTTTGATAAGTGTTATAAAGTACAATAGGTAAACTTTACAATCAAGTTAGTTATTGCATTAAAAATCAACAGTGATGAAGCCATATTTATTACAGTTCCTATGTTAATTTTAGTCAGCATAATTAATAAGTAAAGTTGACTCACTTTATTTAGTTATTAGTAAAAATCCAACTGAATTTAAATAGTAATTCATTCCATTTAATGAAATGATTTTGCTTGTATTCAGATTATGACTACAATTCTAACACGTTATTAGACATCAACAATTTTTTTTTACATCATCTAAATCTAATCCAAGACTAACTCATTTTTGTTTTTGTAGTTGTCATTGTAGACACATGGCTAACATCCCACCTCATAAAAACTAGATGTTACGAAACACCAATATGGTGCGACTAAATATCAACTTCGATATAAATGGCCCTGGGAGTAAGTAAGTAAGTTTTCATTGTGAGTTAGTTCATTTAACTGTGATGCTATCAACTGGAGCATTACTGGAGCAAAACATGAACACCACTGCAAATATAACGTGAATAGTCTTTAAAACCACTCTTCAAGTTTAAGCAATAAATAATTATTCACTGTATTTGGATGCACCACATATCAATATTGTGCATGTTCACTATCAAGATATATTGAATAATGGAATAACAGCATGTCTATTCTGAAGAATGATGGGAAAAAAGCAGCCATCTGCATCCACAGTTATTCAATATACCATACTTCTTTGTTGTTATCTGGAAATAAATGTATGAGTTAGGGATGGGCTGGTATAAGATTCTGATGGTATGATAATCTTGGATAAGATTATCATGGTTTCACAGTATTGTGATTACTGCTCTAAAATGTATTTTTTATGATATAATATAAATGTATTGCTAAAAAAACTCAAGCTTTTTTCCTCTTTGAACCGAATATATTTTATTTTGAGAAACATTTGACATATTTTGTAATGGTAAACACGTCAGGCTAAATAATTCAAATGAATCATTGACTTCTGCTGTCTTCATTAGTTTCAAATACACAGATTTCTTCACAATTTAAAACGGCATCTTTGGATATCTTTTCTGCTAGAGATGTGAGTGGGGCACATAAATGATGGGGATTGGCATGTCTGTGTGTAAAAAAAGGACAACCACATAACTGATGATGATTAGCTAAAAGTGCAGGTGACACGTTCAGTGGGGTAGACTGAGTCTAAAACTAGTATTGTTCTGTCTCACAGCTACATTAATATACAATAGAATAGAGTAGAATCTTTTATAATAATAATAATAATAATAAATTTTATTTAGTTTTTTTAACTTTTCTTTAAAAAAGTAAGGTAACCATTACTTTCCCTGATAATTAGTTACTTTTATAATGAAGTAATTCAGCTAATATCAGAAGCAGCCATTTGCATATACCATACTTCTTTTCTGTTACCTTGAGATATATATGCATCTCAAGGCAAGTAATGAGTTATCAAAAAATACATTTCCTCATTACAACACTGTTTCCATGTGTGTGAGTGGGGTACATAACTAATGGTGGTTGGCATGTGTGTGCAAGAGAAGGACAACCACATAACTGATGATGATTGGCTAAAAATGCAGGTGACACTTTCAATAGGTAGACGGAGCCACTGCGTTAATTCAACTAAAACTAGTTTGTTCTGTTCCACGGCAACATTATTATAGAATAGAATAGAGCAGAATGTTTTATAATAATAATAATTCATTTATTTAGTTTAGTTTATTTGATTTTTCTTTTTAAAATAGTGCCTGGTAATTAGTTACTGTCATAATGAAGTAATTCAGTCATTATCAAAAGCAGCCATCTGCATCCACAGTTCGTCCACATATCATACTTCTTTGCTGTTACCTTGAGATATATGCATATCAAGGTAAGTAACGAGTAATCAAAAAAATAAATTTCTTCATTACAATGCCGTTACTGTTTATGTGAGTGGGGTACATAACTGATGGTGATTGCATGTCTCTGTGTTAGAGAAGGACAACCACATAACTGATAATGATTGGCTAAATGCTCAGATGACACTTTCAATGGGGTATATGGAGCCACTGCATTAATTCAACTAAAACTAGTTTTGTTCTTTCCCACAGCAACATTATTATAGATTAGAATAGAGTAGAACCTTTTATAATAATAATTAATTTAAATTTAGTTTAGTTTATTTAATTTTTCTTTAAAAACGTAAAGTAACAGTTACTTTCCCTGGTAATTAGCTACTTTGGTAACACTTTATAATAACTACACACTATAAATCATTTATTAAGCATTAGCAAGTAGTGAATTCATTATCTGTTAAGCATTAACTCTACATGAATAAGCGTTAGTAAGCAGTTTATAACTGCAGATACAAATGCTGTATTCTTGACTTACAAACATATTTATAATGTGCTTAATACTTGTACTTTCATACTTAGTTAATGATTTATTTTTCATTACTAAACTAAGTATCGCATTATTTACAAACCATTTGTATTTAAAAGTAGTTGAGGGTTTTTAGGATCATTCAGAATGAGTTAGTAAATGATTAATAAACTACTGAAATCAATGTTTATATGTCTTATTATTCAGGCATATGTTAAGGGTTACTATGTATGCTAATAAATGCTTTATTAACTCAACTTCATGCAGTTGTGTGAGCTAATCTAAAGTGAGGACTATTTATGCTTTATAAAACCCTTATAAATGACAAATAAAGGCTCAGTTAAATTCTAAACAGGACAAATGACATAATTCATTCCTTTTCATTTAAAGATACACAAATAAAACTGTACTTCAAATGAAAAATCAATCTTTGCAACCTTAACTAAAATAAATTATAATAACTGTAATATATAATAAAACTAATTATAAAAAAATTATAATAAATAAAATAACTGTAGAGTTTAAACATTGCATCTTATTATAGTGTTAAATTATTATATTGTTGTTGTTGTTTTATCCAGTTTTATGTCGTATTTTGACCCTCCTGTTATTCAGCAATGTTTAAACTTTACAGTAATTTTATTTTTTAGAAAAGATTGCAAAGATTATTGTTCAGTTGAATCTGAGCCTTTAATTGTTATTTATAAGGAATTTATAAAGCATAAATAGTCCTCACTTTAGATTAGGTCACAAAATTGCGTGAAGTTTAGTTAATAAAGCATTTATTAACATATTAGTTAACTATTAGTATATGCCTGAATAATAAGATATATAAATGTTGATTTCAGTAGTTTATTAATCATTTACTAACTCATTCTGAATGATCCTAAAAACCCTCAACTACTCTTAAATAACTGGTTTGTAAATGATGCAATACTTAATTTAGTAATGAAAAATAAATCATTAACTAAGTATGAAAGTACAAGTATTAAACACATTATATAGGTGCTTATAAGTCAAGAATACAGCATTTGTAGCTGGAGTTATAAACTGCTTAGTAACGTTTATTAATGTAGAGTTAATGCTTAACAAATAATGAATTCACTAGATGCTAATGCTTAGTAAATGATTCATAGTGTGTAGTTATTATAAAGTGTTACCGTTACTTTTATAATGAAGTAATTCAGTTATTATCAGCATCCACAGTTCTTCAATATTTCATACTTCTTTGCTGTTAAACAAACAAAAAAACAAAAAAGAAAAGAAAAGAAAAAATTAAACAGGTTTGGAACAATTTATTTGTTGGTGAACTATCCTTTTAGGAATAATCTATCAAAAATAAACAACAATGTTAAAATATACAGCACAGAGGCTAAACTTTGCACAAATATAGCCAATCACGACACTCTGTTTTCATAGTTGTAATTCAAGACATCAAAGATGTGACATGACGCAGAGCACGTCCACCAGACAACAGAAAAAAGTAGAGAACAAAGAAACAAAATATGCATATAAAGGTTTGTGACTGGAGAGGAAGCGAGTCCATGTGAAGTTTGATCTGCACTTTGAGAAATTATTGTGTGGATGTGATCTTGAGATGAAGCCAGGGGTTGGGAAGGAAATGGACAGTGCCCTTCAGGACCAGTACAGAGACCAGCGGACCCATTTTTAGGTAGCCGTAAAGAAAGCCAGTTCAATACAGCATGCATAATGAATGAAGGGTAATGTTAGACTGGGTTTTGATTCAAAGGGAGAAAAAAAGTGTGCTTGTGTGTGTGAGAGAGAGAGCGAGAGAGAGAAAGAAAGAAAGAATGCAGTATTCCTTACACCAACATACTGTGAGATTCAATAAGCCCATTGTCTTTGAGTTGTAAATAAGACAAAATTAGTCTAGACTCTTTGTAATTTGTTGTGTAGGTGTGTCTGTTTTTAATTATAAAGATTAATTTACATTTATGATTAAAAACAGACATACTTACACTTATTAAATCAGCTATTTTGTTACTTAATTTAGTCTTGGTTTGCTTAGTGTTGACAGTGTAATAATAATATTATATATATATATATATATATATATATATATATATATATATATACAGAAAAACATATAATTAGTGACAAAACTTACTGAACATGCAAAACTATGTTGTGTGCTGGGCTAAAAAGATGTAAAACTGTGCCAGGAATTCCTTCATCCCACAGACACAAATACTCTACTACAAGGAGACACATTTCTGATGCTTGTATTGGGCAACATAATGACTATGGCGAAAGAAAACTGTTTTCCAGTATTGAATTGCAGCTGAAACGGCATGCGTTGGCTAAAACATATGCCAGAATAGTTGGCGGTTCATTCAGCTGTGGTGACCCCTAATAAATAAGGGACTAAGCTAAAGGAAAATGAATGAATGAATAAATAAATTAATGAAAAAAACTGAGAATTGTGTACTGTTGAGATTATGTTGTAAACTGTTGTCATGTTTTTGGTTTGTTTACATGCCTTTCATTTGTGTTGCATTCATTCATTCATATTCTTTTCAGCTAAATCCCTTTATTAATCTGGGGTCCCCACAGCGGAATGAACTGCCAACTTACCCAATGTTTTATGCAGCAGATGCCCTTCCAGCTGCAACCCAGTACTGGGAAATGTGTTGCATTCATATGTTAGTCAAATCACATTAGTTTATTTTAAGGTGGACCACTATCATTCTTTTCATAGATCTCAGTCCACCTGCTTAGCATTTGTTCTTCTATTTTTCCTCATTTTTTTCCTGTTGCTCTGCTTTATATTATGACAGTTGGTCAGTGTGTTATTTGCCCCACCCCTTCTCTTCTCTGATTGGATGGCTGGCTCAAAAGTGACATTGATAAATGCAGAGATTTGTACAAATTTTAAAGGTTCCATAGAATGGACAACTGTGTATATCTATAAGCATAGTGGAATAATAAGAGTTCAGTACATGGAAATCCTCCTTCTTATGTTAATCTCATAAAAAAAGACCCTAGAAACAGGCCAATTAGAACATAATTTCTGTTTATATTGAACAATTTAAACTGAGTGATGAGATACAACATTAATGATAAATTATCCTCTGTTGACATGCTTGAATGTAATATGCTACTTCGCTGAAGTTAACCTAGCTTATTAGCAAACTCCAACTATCTAGCATAGATAACTAAATATTATGATGACCTATTTACATGGAAGTTAATAGTAATTCTGGCCTGGTTTGTCATTTGATGAAAAGAATACTGAAAACGCATTCTCAAATAAAAGTACCACAAAGAAAAAATGTAGAGCAAGTAGAGTAAATGTATCTGTTATAAATACTACTCAAAGCATGAGTACAAAAGTAGCTATTCTAAAAGTACTGAAGAGTTTTGAGTATTACGCTCTGCGAATTACTTCACCTTATACCCTGCGAATTAAAAATGTAGCTTAGATCAGTGCCATTTTCTTTTGATTTGATTTGATGAGGATCACAGGACTGATTATTCTACTTAACCAATCATGGTAGACAAGAAAAAAAAACCATATAAAGTAGTGACTGCAGGTTGATGGAAAACAGTGCAGTAAAAGATACACAAAAGATACAATATTAAAAATGTTCTCAAGAAAAAGTAAGATCATACATTTTTAAAACTACTCAGTAAAGTACAATTCCTGAGACAAACTACTCAATTACAGTAATTTAAGTACTTGTAATTAATTAATTTATACCACTGCATGTCAAGGATTAAGTCATCCCAGATATGGTTTAATTTCCTACGTTGGTGCTGCTAATGAAGGTCTTTGAAATGTAATACAAATGCGTCAGTCTGTGATGGGAATAACAGCTTTACTAACAAAATACATTTTTTTTTTGGTATTGAGCAATTAAATTACTGTTTCCCCATTACAACTATGTTACCTTGTGCGTGAGTGGGGCACATAATTGACAATTATTGGCATGTGTGTGTGTGTGTAGGGAAGGGACAACCACATAACTGATACCATGGCATTTGTTGTTTCTAAGCAACCATCTTTAATGATCTGCCAACTTGATGATCAACAACTAGATGATCTGCATTTGTCAGAGGTAATTAGTTATTACTGAAATGTTTAGAATTCAAACGAAGTGTGAAGCTGATTGGTTGGTGCTTGTCACATGACGAACAGGATCACATATGTGTTGCGACCATGTTGCTTTCTATTTGCACATGCTTGCCACACATCTGCATTTGAAATAATAGACGTGAGAGTACAAAACACATGAAATGTGAAAAGTCCCAAAGAGTGTTTAGAACTCCTGGCTGATAATGGTTTGTAATCGTGATTGTCATTTGACAAGGCATCTGCTCAATTTGTTAAAATATATATTTTGACAACTGAAGTATGATTATTTTGCATGCTTTTATTTCAGAGTACATCACAGGTCCTGTGTTCGTGCCTGACATTAGATATCCATTTGCTGTTTGAGGCTTTGAGATAGTGAAAGAGCCGACAATAAAAAACAAGGTTCATTGCTAATATTCATGACACTTCCAAAGGTAAAAACAGACCACTTAATTTTATGGCAAAATCCTAGTGTTGTAAATGGACATGCAAAACTTATCAGTTTGATAGGTATCAGAAGGTATCAGTGAACAATTAAACACATTGTGTCAATGCATATCAACCTAAATACTTGAATTTGACAACATACACACTTTATTTACTCATAAAGTGTGCATACTGGTACCATAAATGTTCATGAAATTACCTAAAGTGCATATATATATATATATAAATCATAGAACAGGAAGAGCTAGACAAAATTATAAATAGCTCTAAATCAGCTACGTGTATATTGGACCCAATTCCAACAAAGTTACTGAAAGAATTGCTACCTGTTATAGGAGAACCTCTTCTTAATGTTATCAACTCTTCTTTATCTTTAGGCCATGTTCCAAATCCTTACAAGTTAGCTGTTATTAAACCTATTATTAAGAAACCACAACTGGAACCCAGCAACTAAAAAATACTAGAAAAAGTTGTTTCTGCTCAATTATACTCCTTTCTGCAGACCAACAATGTTTTTGAAGTGTTTCAGTCAGGTTTCAGAGCTCATCACAGTACAGAAACTGCATTAGTGAAAATAACCAACGATTTACTCTTAGCTGCTGACCAAGGGTGCATCTCGCTATTAGTTCTACTCGATCTTAGTGCGGCATTTGACACCATTGACCATGGTATCCTTATTAATCGCTTAAAGTCTACAGGTGTCCAGGGACATGCCCTACAATGGTTTAAGTCATACTTATCTGACCGTTACCAGTTTGTAAATATAAATGGACAGCCTTCACAAATCAGCCCAGTAAAATACGGGGTGCCTCAAGGATCAGTTTTAGGCCCTTTACTGTTTACAATATACATGCTACCCCTGGGAGACATTATTAGAAGACATGGGATCAGCTTTCACTGCTATGCAGATGATACTCAATTATATATTTCAACTAAACCTGACGAGACGTCTAATCTGTCCAAGCTAACTGAGTGTATTAAAGATGTTAAAGACTGGATGACCAACAATTATCTTCTCTTAAACTCAGACAAAACAGAATTATTACTTATTGGGCCTAAATACTGTACACAGCAGATCTCACAACTCGACCTACAATTAGAGGGATACAAAGTTAGCGTTAGCTCTACTATAAAAGATCTGGGTGTCATATTAGACAGCAATTTAACTTTTAAAAATCATATTTCCCATGTCACAAAAACTGCTTTCTTTCATCTGAGAAATATAGCTAAGTTACGAAGTATGCTATCCATCTCAGATGCAGAAAAGCTTGTCCATGCTTTTATGACTTCTAGGCTGGACTACTGTAATGCACTGTTTGCTGGCTGCCCAGCATCCTCTATTAACAAACTTCAATTAGTACAAATGCAGCTGCCAGAGTTCTTACCAGGTCTAGAAAATTTGATCACATCACCCCAATTTTATCCTCCTTACACTGGCTGCCTGTTAAGTTTCGTATTGAATTTAAAATATTGCTTCTTACATATAAAGCTTTAAATAATCTAGCTCCTGTTTATCTAACCAATCTTCTGTCTCGCTACAATCCAACTCGCTCTTTAAGATCTCAAAACTCAGGGCTTCTGGTAGTACCTAGAATAGCAAAGTCGAGTAAAGGAGGTCGAGCCTTCTCATTTATAGCTCCTAAACTCTGGAATAGCCTTCCTGATAACGTCCGAGGCTCAGACACACTCTCCCAATTCAAAACTAGATTAAAGACCTATCTGTTCAGTAAAGCATACACTTAGTGCACCACTTAGGGGGCTTCCACACAGGTTATGCATCTTGCTGATATACACTGTGAACATCAGCTACGCTAATTATTTTCTTTATTCTCCATTTCCACCTGGGGATACTCTTCCCGAGGCCCTCAGACTATGCAGAGTCACTGATTCGATCCAAGACCAACGACGAGATGATCCCAAGGTTTCCATATCCTGGACCTGGCCGAATCCTGAACAACTACTGCGATGGTCATGGAAGAGTGGAGAACATGAGACTGTTTCCTATGACGCTCCAGAGACAGACGAGTCTTCGCTGAGGCCAGCTTCCAGCCTCTGCCACTGAGACTGCAGCTCTGCACAAGACGTTTGGCCAGCGGAGAAATTAAAATGGTCGTGCCCAACTGAGCCTGGTTTCTCTCAAGGTTTTTTTTCTTCGCTTCCGCCTTTAGTGAAGTTTTTTTTCCCTCTCCGCTGTCGCCACTGGCTTGCATGGTTCAGGATCTGTAGAGCTGCGCATCGTTGGATTTGCTCTTCAATATTTGGACTCTCAGTAGTGATTATTAAACCACACTGAACTGAGCTAAACTGAACTGAACTTAAACACTACAAACTGAACTACACTGTTCCTATTTACTGTGACCTTTTATGTGAAGCTGCTTTGACACAATCTACATTGTATAAGCGCTATACAAATAAAGGTGAATTGAATTGAATTGAATATATATATATATATATATATATATATATATATATATATATATATATATATATATATATATATATATATATATATATATATATATATATATGCACTTTAGGTAATGTCATGAACATTTATATATATTATATATATATATACACACACATATACACACACACACACACATATATACACACACACACACACACACACACACACACACACACACATATATATATATATATACACACACACACACAAAAAAAAATCAGCTTAAGGTTTTTAGTTAAAATTTTTCCTGAACATCTGAAGTAAAATCTATATTTAATTTTTTTTCATAGTTTTTCAAATAAAATAATTAGCTTTATTTATGGTCAATATTATAACATGGCCAAGAAGTGTAACATTAAGTACATGTTTTTCATTTTATTAATAACGTCATTAAAAGATGCAAGCATAAATAATTTTATCCGACGAAAACGAAAAAAAAAAAAGTTTGTTAAATCATTCATTCATTTTCTTTTGGCTTAGTCCCTTTATTTATCAGGGGTTGCCACAGCGGAATGAACCACCAACTTATCCAGCATATGTTTTACACAGCGTATGCCTTTCCAGCTGCAACGCTGTACTGGGAAACATCCATACACACTCATTCACACATATACACTACTGCCAATTTAGTTTATTCAATTCACCTATAACGCATGTCTTTGGACTGTGGAGGAAACCGGAGCACCAACTTATAGTTTTTCTATAACAAGTAATCAATTAAATTATGGTTTCTCCATTCCTATCAAGGATTCCATGTGTGTGAGTGTGGCATATAACTGATGATGGTTGGCAGTGTGTGTAGGGAAGGGACAACTACATAACTGATGATGATTGACAAAAAACGCAGGTGAAACTTTCATAGGGGTAGACAAAGTAACTGCATTAAATCAACTAAAATTAGTATTGTTCTGACATAAGAAAATAATCAATAGTAGCAATAGTTCCTTTTTGTGATAAGTAACTAGTTACTATAACTAATTACATTAAGTAACATGCCAAACACTGGTGTCAGTCGTGGTCTTGGTAAAATAAGTGCAATTTAAACAGTGATAATCAGATGTTTCTATTTTTCAGATTTGACTTTAACAGAAAAGGAAATAGCATGCTTCTGTTTACATCTATTATATTAATAAAGTCATTAAAATATTCAAGCATAATAAAATGAAATCTGCACCCCAATTTTAAAAATAACTTAAAGTAACTTACTTAATTTACTTTAGATTTTAACATAGTAGATTAGTTTTGTCCTCACACTATCATGGTGCTGCTGTCCCACATTAACACATGCTGTAACATGTATGTGTTATGTTTATACCCACATGCATCAGTTACTCTCCCTCCAGCCACATAAAACCCAATGACCTTCAAAAGACACAAGCAAGCAAATCTCAACAGCGACGATCTCCTACTGCATTCAAACAAAGTACTATGAGATGCACAAACTTTCTACACAACCCCAACCTCACAACAGTAAGAGCCATGATATATAGTTTTCTCTATCATCGGAATGCACCTGACGCAACCCTAGCTCCACAGGCCTCATTGGTCAAGCATATCGTAATGACAACAAAGGGGAGGACCTTTCTTCTAGAAAGCTCCTTACCTTCCAGCGACATGGGTTCCAGAATGCCGAACTGTTTGAGGACAGCCACGAACAGAATGATAACCACTCCGATGGCAAACAGCTCCATTCCCTGAATCCCCATGGCTGCTGTGATTTACGGCTCCTGGCACCAGAACTTCTAGGACTACTGGAAGTGAAAGTAATAATCTGTGTACTAACACGGGACAAAGCCAACTGGCAGATATAGCATGGCGCCAGACGCTGGGTTTCTCAAAAAGAAAGATTCATTTCATTAGTTCCTCAGAAGAATATTTAAAAGGGAAATCAGGGGATATTTTTGGCAGAAAACGTCAAGCTTGCAGTGTGCATGGGATGAAAAAAAAAAGAGTCCACTTATTTTGGAGATGAGAGGAGAAGTCAGTGTTTCCATGTTAGGTCATTCTTCTTGAAAGCTCCATAGCATAAATAAAGAGCAGGATTGCAGTTCTCGTACACAGTCCAGATGTGTAAAATCCATCCTTGGCCGCAAATGTTATTTGCAAGTGTCAACAACAGACAAGAGCATTTTAAACTCTGATGTGAAGAAGTGCTGCTGCGACGCTGCGGTATTCAAGATTGTTGATCCAACAGAGTCCGTTTCTTTGTAAAACAAGAGATTCATGGAGATCCATTCAAAAGATCCAGACGAGTACAATGTGGAATTGTGACTTGGAAGCAATGGACACACCGTGCTGATTTTGTAGTCAGAACGATCATATTTCGTTTCAAGTCCTAAGTGCCTCTTAAATCGGGATCTGTTGATGTTGACATAGAAATTTGATACTAATGGGCACCCCAGTGCCTCAAACGGGAACAACAGTTCACGTAGAAGTCGTTAAAAATGCTCAATTTAGTTATGTTCAAGATCAACATCTGGCACTGCTTCGATTACTGCGACAACCAGTAAAGTGGGATCTCAAATCCAGTTCCAAAACATTCGATGGCCTTCAGCATGAAAAACAAAGTTGGTGCAAATCCTTTCAAGGTGTGACAATCCTTTGCAGACTGGGTGGGTCCGACTTCAACCTGAAGCAAATCCAGAGAAGTTCTCAATTCCTCGTCCCCATCAAACCTTTCAATTGCTCCATTAAGTTTGGTGACACGTCTTGGGAGTGGTCCTGAAGAATGCGGTTCTTCGTCTCCTCCTTCTCGGGGGGTTCTGCTGTCTATCTCTTCCCTTGTCTGTTCCCTCGTAGTCAGCATCAAGTGCTTTTGTCTCTTCTTTCAACTTGTACTGTACAGTTCACGTTCTTCCTCCCTCCCTCTCTCCTCTTGCCCTCTCTTGTCCTGTAATAATCTGCAGTGGGCAGTTTATCTTCACCTCTCTGTCCATCCCACCCCTGCTACCATGTCTCTTCCTCTCTGCTCATCTATGACCACTCCATCCCTTTTTTTATCCATCGCTCACTTTCCTAGCCTTTCTGCCTCTCACTGCAAAGTCAGACCCTTGCGAGAACTGGTCCTTGTTCCCCCTGACCACAATCCGTCTCTCTCTTTTCCTTCCTACCTTCTCTTTAGCCTTGGGGAAAAGTCACATTTCCAAACAGGGCAGGAAGCAGGAGAGAGGGAGAGATACTAGGGGGATCGGATTCCAGGGACGCCCTCCCCTACCGATTTCCCAGCCTCCATCCACCCACATATCTGATCCATCTGGAGCACTTTTTTCCCCTCTCGAGTGAACAGGGCAAGGCCTCTGCATGGAACGGGACAACCAGAGGTTACATTAGCGTGCAGGTTTTCCTGTTTAAAGTATAGTGGGAGAGGGGAAAGAGCTCTAATAACTCAGATAGATAAAAAAAAAAATCAATATTGTCTTAATGGTAGCTTTAAGTCCACAAAATGCAAGGTGAGATCAAACACTATATTTTACTGCCAGCATCCGTCCATCTTTTCCTACACCTCCCCCTTTATGCCTTTTTGTTTTGGTCAAATAGCTGTTATTCTAGTTAATGAGATTTAAAAAGATGATAAATGTCAAAGATGAAAAAAGGAACAGTCCAAAAATAGAAACAAGGTGCTACACTGTAGATATGTGAAATCAAGTGGTAATCTCTTGGAAAAATCTAAATTTATCAAATGTCATTCTCTAGCTCTAATAAAAGATATGCACCAGGGCGGAAAACACCATCCACTAAATACAAAGCTGAATTGCCAATAGTATTTTTATTATAAACTGGGAGAGTTATCTGATTGTACAATTAAGTAGGCTACATATTTAACATGAATATTACGTAATCTATGAAAATCTAATAGATCCTTATATGTCACACTAATATGAACTAATGAATGAGTGAGTGAGTGAGTGAGTGAGTGAGTGAGTGAGAAAGTGAGAGAAACATGAGTTAATCAGTATAAAGTAGTATAATAGTATAAATAGCGAAAAAAACTGTGGGGATTGAGTGTGAGTGAGTGAGTGAGTGAGTGAATGATTGAGTGAGTGAGTGAGTGAGTGAATAAAATTTGAGCTAATCAGTATAATGTAGAATAATAGTATAATTAGTGAAAAACATAAGTAGAGATTGAGTGTGAGTGACTGAGTAAGTGAATGATTGAGTGAGTGAGTGAGTGAGTAAAAAAATAAAAGTGAATCAGTGACTAAATGAGGGAATTACTGAGTGAATTACAAAATAAATGAACCATCAAAGTGAGCAAGTGAGTGAGTGAATAAGTGACAAATTCATCAGCTTGAAGAGGCTAGTAAATCAGTAAATGAAACATGAATAAACCAATGAGTGAGTGAATTAATGAAGAAATTAACGATTAGTGGGTGAGCAAATATGACAAATCCATGGTGAAAGTCAACAAGTGACTGAATGAGTACACGAGTGCAAGTGGACGAGTCGATCTTTGAATGAATGAGTGAGTGAATGTAAAAACAAGTGCCCAAATGAATGAATAAATAGCAATTAGTCAAAAAGTGAGTGAATGAGTGAGTAGGGTACATATTACGAGTGACTCATTTGTCAGCAAGTAAAGAGTCAATCTTTTGACGACGAGTGCCCAAGTGAATGAGTAAATATGAATTGGTTAAAAAAGTGAGTGAATGAGTAAATGTATGTAGTATGAGTGAATCAGTGAATAATGAGCTAGTGAGTAAGTAATTTTAAGTATTTAAGAATTCATTAAATAAGTGGTTAGTGTGAGAGTGAGTGAGTGAAAGAGTGAGTGAATAAGTGAGCAAGTGAATAAATGAATAAGTGACAAATTTGTCAGCAAGTGAATCAGTAAATCCCTGAGTAAATCAGAGAGTGAATGAATCAGTAAATAAATGAGTGAAAGAATGAGTGAGTGAATGTAATGAGTGTATGGATGAATAAATAAGTGCACCAAATCAATGAACAAATCAGTTAATAAATGAGGGAATTATTGAGTGAGCGAATTAGAGAATAAATGAGCAGTAAGACTGAGCAAGTGGATGAGTGAAAATATGAGTGAGTGAGTGAATAATTTATCAGCAAGCGAATACGTAAATACATTTGAGTGAGCAAATCAGTGAGTGACTGAATCACTATGTAAATGAGTGTCCAAGTGAATGAATAAAGGTGAATCATTGAATAAATGATAGAGCAAATAAGTTGAAATAAGTGAATGAGTGAGCAAGTGAGTGGATGAATAAGTTAATGAATCTTTGAGTGAGAAAAACTGTGAAAAAAGTGCATGAATGAAATAACTAAATTAAATAAGTAAATTTTTGAACAAGTGATTGAATGAGTGAACTAGTGAATAAATGAGTAAGTGAATGAGTGAATAAGTGCATGAGTACACAATTAATGAGTGAGCAAGTATATGAAGGAATGAGTAAATGAGTGAGGGAAAGATTGAATAAATGACTGGGCGACTGAACGAGTAAATGAATGAATACATGTGAATGAGTGAATTACTGAGTACATTAGGATTTAATAAAGGTGACTGAATTGGTATGGGCTTCAAAAAAACAGAAATTTACAGAATGGGTGACTGAATGATTGAATTAATGAATAAATGTGAACGAGTGAATCACTGAGTACATTAGGATTTGATAAAGAAGACTGAATTGGTACAGGCTTCAAATGAAAACAGAAATGTACATAATGATTGGGTGACTGAATGAGTGAATGGATAAATAAATGTGAATGAGTGAATCACTGAGTGCATTAGGATTTGATGAAGGTGACTGAATTGGTCTAAGCTTCAAATAAAAACAGAAATTTACAGAACTGTTGGGTGACTGAATGAGTTAATGAATGTGAATGAGTGAACCACTGAGTAGATAAGGATTTGATAAAGAAGGCAGAATTGGTATAGGCTTCAAATGAAAACAGAAATGTACATAACGATTGGGTGACTGAATGAGTGAATAAATAAATGTGAATGAGTGAATCACTGAGTGCATTAGGATTTGATGAAGGCGACTGAATTGGTCTAAGCTTCAAATGAAAACAGAAATGTACAGAACGATTGGGTGACTGAATGAGTTAATGAATGAATACATCTGAATGAGTGAATCACTGAGTATATGTGGATTTGACAAATGAGACTGAATTGGTTCAGGCTTCAAATAAAAACAAATTTACAGTATGATTGGGTGACTGAATGAGTGAATGAATGAATAAATGTGAATGAGTGAATCACTGAGTACATTAGGATCTGATGAAGGCGACTGAATTGGTATAAGCTTTAAATAAAAACAGAAATTTACAGAATGATTGGATGACTAAATGAGTTAATGAATGTGAATGAGTGAATCACTAAGTAGTTAGATATTTGATAATGAAGACTGAATTGGTATAGGCTTCAAATGAAAACAGAAATTTACAGAACGATTGGGTGACTGAATGAGTGAATGAATGAATAAATGTGAATGAGTGAATCTCTAAGTACATTAGGATTTCAGACTGAATTGGTATAGGCTTCAAATAAAAACAGAAATTTACAGAATAATTGGGTGACAATGAGTGAATGAATGAATAAAGGTGAATGAGTGAATCACTGAGCACATTAGCGTTTGAGACTTAATTGGTATAGGCTTCAAACTAAAACAGAAATCTACAGATAATAAATTTTAAATTAAATTAAAATACTAACATCAACAACAACAACAACAACAACAACAAAAACTACATACATTTTTTCACCTTTGAGAATGCCTCGATTTCTCTGCAACAGTGCATGCTCTGTATTTATGGCTGGCGTCAGTGCTTGTTGTGTATAGGAATTAATGTCAAGCTTTTAGGAGTACAGGGCAGGTTCCAGTAATGCCATTAGAAGATGAACACTTCTTAATAGAAGCATGAAGCTTTTGCTGACAAGACACAATGGGCTAACACAACTCACTGAACCTGAATACAGGCAGAAAAACAATGGCACTAAATCTGAAAGCTTGGTGCAGACACTTAAAAAAACATTTATTTCCTTTCAAAATATAATTTTAACAAATCCATCCTGCTCTTTGCATTATGTGTGTTAAAGGCAGCTATTCTGCAGAATATTGATCCTATAACAAAATCTAAATTTGGATATATCCTTCAGTGTTACAGTTCATTTTGTTCATTCACAACAAACAAAACAGAAAAATGCTATTACTATGGAAGAAGAGTCTGGAAAGGTGATCCCTTCGTGTATACAAACACTGCACTTCCCCTCTAACATGTACAGTAACTCGGCACGTCCAGAAATGAAACCTGATATAAGGCAGTCGGTCTTCTATCTAATACATAAGCACTCTGAGACCAAACACAGCCCTGCTCTTTGAGTCCTCAGACTGGACAGAAGTGCTCTCCCTGTCTCCTGCTCTCTCTTAATGAGGTGTGATGGATCGACTTTTTAATGATAAAAACACCCTGCGATGCACTGACAACAACAAAAAAATTTTGGATTCTTGTATAGGCTCATATCGATTGGTGGAAGTGACTAATTGCTCCTTATAAACTATAGGCTTTTAGTACATTTTCTGTGACATTTATATGAACAGTTACCTAGACATTAAACACTCATCAATAGGCCCAAAACAAAACTTGTATTTGTGCATTTCTGTGCTGATTTTAGGGTATATTTTATGACAAATAATAGATTTACAAACCTCATTTGTAACCCTGGAAATAGGAAAAAATTTACTTTATGGGTCAAAAATTATATATTTTTCTTCTATGTTAAAACTCATACTTTTATTATTATTATTATTATGGTCACATTTTATTTTGATGGTCCGTTTGTTGAATTTAAGTTACATTGTAATTAATTCTCATTATGAGTAGACTGTTAGTTTGGGGTTAGGGTTAGTGTAAGTTAACATGTACTAGTAAGTGTAAGTTAACATGCAAAGTTTCTAATAGTTTCTCATAATAACTGATGAGTCAGTTAAATGTCTGTTGAAGGAGCATCATGAACAGATATTAGGCAGCCTGTCTACTAATACTCAAATGGACCCTCAAAATAAAGTGTTACCATTATTATTATTATTATTATTATTATTATTATTGTTATTATTATTATTATTATTATTATTATTATTATTATTATTATTCATTGCTAAGAACTTAATTTAGCAGCTTTAAAGACAAAAGATGCATCCCAATGTGCATACTTCTGCACTATTCTATGCCATTTTGTAGTATGAACAGTGTAGTTCACGCTGAAATTCTAAAAAGAATAAGTGCACTTTAAATACCCGGATGAAGCACTTGTTCAACCGTTAAAATCATATTGCATACGGACCCTGATCATGCGTCAATACTGCCGCCATATTTGTACAGTGCTCCCAGGACAGAAGTCATTGAACCGCACTACTCAAGACTGAATCTGAATCCAATCTGAATCTTTTAAGCTGTGTACAGGAGTAGTAACGAGCAAACAAAGAAAACAAGACAGCATAAAGACAGAAAGTTTCATGAGTAAGATTTTATTTTTTACGATGTTGCATGTTACGAACTTTTGTGCTAAACAAGTAACATTATTGATGATAATACAGTCACCTACTGCACTGACCATAAGGCAAAGTAGCACCAACTTGCACTAGGTTTATGCTTGTTTTGTTGAATAAAATCAGCAAACAATGTAATTAAATATGACAACAAGACGCTGCGGTGCCAGAAACGTGTATTATTGTCGGCTAATTGAAGTAACAACTAGCTTTTGAAGAAACCTACAAGGGTGTCTGATAACATAACAGTGCCTACACCTCAATGTGCATACGGTCCACCCTAAATGATTGAATATTACTAATGTTATATACCTTATATGATAGAAAGGTGGATATGCACATTGAGAAGCAGGGATATCGATGGTTCACATGGGTCGTTCATAATGAAGATTCATTCACAAATGAACCGCTCTCTTCGTTAGAATTAGAAGTGAAAGCGGGATAGGGCGTGTGTTTCAGGACATGGAATAGATCAAATTTAACAGGGAGAGAGGATAATACATTTCCATGCACACAAACTTATTCATCGATGTAGAAAAGTGATGTAAATTTCAAATTTTCATTATTAAAAAAAAACTTGCATACTGACCACTGGGAAAAATCCCAGTAAATATATGTATAAATGCTTACATATTTATGGCTCTGGATGGCCAGTCCTCCACTGCACATTGGTCCCACATTCATTTTAAAGGAGTGCTACCCTGTACTAAAATGGCGGCTCTACTGACGCATTCCTTCCAATAGACAACAACAGCGTTGGCAACATCTAATGTAAAATCTATGGTTAAAATGAAGTGTGGAATGTTGGACACTTCACGCACTCAGTAGTCGCTGCTTTGCTCACGTAGTGGAAGGGGGCGGAGCTTATGGGCACTGATGTTGGATTACTTTGTTATTTTGGATTGTAAAAGCAAAATTATCTTACGAAAGGGATTATCCCGCCTCCCAGTGGTGAATGTGGTTATACTCATGGCAGGTATTATTTAGTAGCTTGGCCATTTATTTAGCTAATTTGGCAACTGTCAAACATCATCAGGGAAACGTTTTGAATTTCTGCTTAGTAAAAAAAAAGTTAGTATTCCATTTGGGACGACACTACGTTCGTATACTATGATAAGTGTGTAAGTGCATAGTGTATAGTGTGCCGTTTGGGACGCACCTAGTTTTCTTAATATTTTCTTTTTTTAACCCCCACATTCCACATTTAACTAACTGTATCTCGGTCAAATATTGTCCAATCCTAAAAACTATACACCAATGAAAGGCTTATTTAATCAGTTACAGATGGTCTAAAATCAACCATTTATTCATTTCCTTCGGCTTAGTCCCTTATTTAGCAGGGGTATCCACAGTGGAATGAACCAACAACTTTTTTGCCATATGTTTTACGCAGCAGATACCCTTCCGGCCGCAACTCATTACTGGGAAACACCCATACACTCCCGCATTTACACACTATGGTGACTTATAGCGCATGTCTTTGGGGAAAACCGGAGCACCCAGAGGAAACCCACACAAACATGGGAAGAACATGCAAACTCCTGACAGAAATGCCAACTGTCCCAGCTGAGACTTGAACCAGCGACCTTCTTGCTGTAAGGCGACAGTGATAACCACTTAGCCACAATGCCACCATGGTCTAAAATATGAATATGAATTAGTTATGTAAAAATTACCCTTATGACTGTTGTTGTGGTCCAGGTTCACATTCGCAGCAAAACAATTACCCTACATTGTGTTCTCAATGAAAAAACAAACAAACACTTTTTCTTGGTTTTAAATTGAGCAGTTTTGGTTAGTTTAGGATTGTTATTTGACCATTTTTTAGTAACTTTCTATCTAATGTCAGTCACAAGTGAAAAAGATAAAGAGTGTATTAGATATTGATGTTTAAAACAGTGTCAATCAACAGCACTTACTTTCTGATTTCTTCTCCCCAAATAACCAACGCTTTCAGTTGTCTGTGGATATCCTACAGCGCCCTCTGCTGCACAATATTCATTACTATGCAAACCTACTGGAAAAGATTTGTCCATATAACCCTATCTATCTATCTATCTATCTATCTATCTATCTATCTATCTATCTATCTATCTATCTATCTATCTATCTATCTATCTATCTATCTATCTATCTATCTATCTATCTATCTATCTATCTATCTATCTATCTATCTATCTATCTATCTATCTATCTATCTATCTATCTATGTCTGTCTGTCTGTCTGTCTGTCTGTCTGTCTGTCTGTCTGAGGAGGAGGGCTCTGTATGTTTCAGACAGACTCTCTTTTTGACTAAAAGACAAGACCCTTGAAAAGCGCTTTTAGTTGTAAGGGACTTTCCTACATTCATTTCCTTCCACAAGTGAGTAGATATACATTTTGTTCAGTTTTTTCCCTTCAGTAATCTCTTTAATAAGGTTTTGGTTGTAAATTTCTTCCATATATGTGTATATCAGTGTTGGGTGTAATTACAGTTTTCGCAATTTCTTTGGAACAGCTTTTGAAACAGTCTTAACATTCTCTAAACTGTGAGTGCAAATGTCACAACTGTTTGCTGAAAATTCAGAACTGTATTTTTGCTTGTAGTTACTCACCCAAAACATAACATTCATGCTTTAAAACCTAAACCTAGTTATTACATCAGTAATTTAGCCAAAGCCACCAAAACATTTTATTTTTGTCATCGTGTGAGTCACAATGCTCAAAATGTTTAGCTGTTTTTCCACCATGACAGTCAACGATGCAAACTTTGTTTTATTATTTTACAGTTTTTTTCTCAAATGTTTTAGCTCAATTCTCAATTGAAACCTTTATATTTTCAATACAATAAGTTTAGGTGTCTGAACAATTAGCTTATTGTTCACATTAGATTGTCATTTCTTATTGATTTAGCAAAACTGCAAATGCGTTGGTGCAAACAGTAAGTAAAATAGTCTGTAGTTTGGACAAAAACTAATTTCATATGGCTTGTTGATCGAAACTGATGAGTTGATTCTCATTTAAACTGTCAAACTCTTTTTTTGTCAAAAATTTTTCATCATGTAAGCCATCACACTCAAAACAATTTATTCAATTATCAAACTAGTATGTGCACATGTTTACAGTATAAATATCTGATATTGACATTGTTTGTAATGTCTGCTAAGTTGGTAAATGACCTCCAATTGCAATACAATTTGCATCATTTATTTAACCAACCAAGTTTAAGAACTTTTATATGTAGATTGCCCACAGCAAAATCACCACCTTTTTTGAGAATGGAGAACTTCCACAATCCTGAACTGCAGCAACAGTTTGTGGAAGAGCAATTGGAAGACTTGTAATTTCTGGCAAGGCCAACAAGAGCTACAGGATGTCCACCAAGAAAATTTTTTTCCATGGATGATATTTTGTAACATAAGAAATAACATATAAAATATAGTTATTTGACAAGCAAGATTGCACTTTACATGTAATACATTCATACAAAAATAAATGTACTGTATAAACACAAATGTTCATATATATACATCATTTTTTTTCTATGTACTACAGTTTTTCTCAATTACTTTGGCACATTTTTCACACATTCTTTTTGGCACATTCAGCTTAACATTCTCTAAACTGTGAGTGCAAATCTTAAAACAGTTTGCTGGAACTTCATAACTTTATAGCACATATGCAAAACCTAGTTACTCACCCAAAACATTTCATTCATGCTTCAAAACCTAGATATCATGTCAGTAATTTGGCCAAGGCCACCAAAAAAAGTATTTTTGTCACACGGTTCAACATATTATTTCTTTCCCCCCCACAACAGTCTACAATGGAAACTTTTTTATTTTAAAAAATCTGTTGAGAAGAGTCAATGTCACATAAAAAAATGGACATTACCATTTAAACAGTACATTTATTTTTGAATAAATGTATTACATGTAAAATGTAACATTTTACTTAATTACTGTATTGCACATTTCATATTTCTTATATTATCACAAATACACACAAAATACTACAAAATAACAGCCATGAAAATAATTTTTCTCTGTGGACATCCCATTGCTCTTGTTGGTCAAACCAAAGATATGCATGCTGCTGCTCGGGCTGAAAGTCCTCAATTTACAAAAACTGGAAGTGATTTTGCTGTGGGGAATCTACACATGCTCCTAAACTTGATTGGGTAAATCGTTTACACCGAATTATATTGCAATAAGAGGTCATTTATCAAATTCCCAGACTTACAAACTATGTCAATGTCAGATATTTATGGTATACATGCATGTCTGCAAAACTGTTGCAAACAATTTAATTGTGTTGAATTTAAACAAACAAATTAAATTGAGTAATGTTCATCTTAATTTGTTTGTTTAAATTCAGCCCAAATAAATTGTTTACAACCCCTTAACTTAAATTTTTTTAGTAAATCCAAGGAATCATCTTTGAATTATTTTTTTCAGTGCATTTTTGGGAATGGATAGTTTTGAGTGTGACGGCTTACATGATGAAAAATGATTGAGAAGTTGTGAAGAGTTTGACAATTTAAGTGAGAATCGACTCATCAGTTTGATCAACAAGTCATAGAGAATTAGTTGTTGTGCAAAACATAGACAATTGTACTTATTGTAAGCACTCAAAAGATTATTGCCGCTTGTACAAACTACTTATTTAAATTGTGTTGAAACAACATACTTCTTAAGTTTTTTGGGGGGGACAACTTAATTATTATGTTCAATCCAGTTAAAAAGTTAACTTAATCGATATGTATAGAGACAATATAGAGGAGTTGTGTGGAACCCAGCATTTTTTACAGTTCATGTGACAAAGTAGTTGCAAGTCGATCAATTCAATAATAACTTCTAATCTGATGTGAATAAGAAGCACATTGTTCAGAGATCTGAACTTGTTTTGAAAAATCTAAATTTCATCTGATAATAGAGTAAAAGCAATTGAGAAAAAACTGTAGTTACAAAGTAACAAGTTACTGTTGTTAGATTACCTTTAATTTTATGTCATTTAATTGAAGTTACTTATAATGTTTTTGCACGAAATGCAGTGAATAAATCCAACTGTTCTGGACTAACTAATTCAGAGAAGCAGAGCCATAAAATATATTTTACAGAATAATTCAGAATAATTCCAGCTCAAGAAAGTTACATTTACCAAGACAATTGAACATGCTTGAAATATGGTGTTAATAATAAAGTAAAATGTTCATTTCCACTGTCTATGCATTTAGATTTATAGGGATTTTAAATAGTATTGAGTGAAGTAATTATTGTTTTAGTAATAACAATAAAATAAGTAATACTCATTGAGTAATTGAGTTACTTTTCAGACACACACTCACTACCCTTTGGCTTGGTTCCTGATTTATCAGGAGTCGCCACAGTGGAATGAACCACCAACTACTTTTCAGACATAATCATTTAAATAAAAATGTTAAATATGTAATTAGTTATTAGTAATTAATTACTTTTTTCAAAGTAACTTACCCAACACTGGTTTATATACTGAATTGTGACATAGCATTTAACATCTTTTGAGAAGTTTCAAGAAACTGACACCCTCAAAGGCTAATTCTATCATAATTTACTTTTGTGTAAAATTGATGATATTTTATAAAATTTTAATGTCCAAACAGTATTGAGATTCAATGATCAAAAACAAAAGGTTGTATAAGAAGAAGCCTACTGTATAGTATGGCCATAAAGGGAATGACAAGGTAAACAAGAATCTTCAGGTAGACCGGTTTACTAAAATGATGCTTGATTGGGGCCTAAAGTCTGCCAAAACAAAACAAAACTTCCTCATTCCGTTTTCATGCCTTCTTTGCTAAATTCTGACCTTACCATAATTATTTCCATTGAACACAAGTCAAAATTCCCTAGCTCAGACAGACTTTTATTAATTTTACATTGTTCAGTTTTGTTGATGTAGCTCATCTGTTTCAAGTATGGATGTGGTGTGTTTTGTGTTGAGAGGTTCTTCTGCAGATCTTGTCTTCTGTGACAAGTGGTTTAAGTGGTTCATTTCAGTTACAGTAACTGAGGAGCCACTTATGCTATTAGGGGCCGCATTCTCTCGTATTTATATTATCCTACATACAGAATTATTGGTAACACTTACTTGAAGGGGGTGTTCATAAAACTGCCATGTTATCCAAGCCATGTAATCATGACATGACACATTATACGTAGATTTTAGGCATGCTTATGACAATTGTCAATAAGTGTTATTAGCTCATTTATGTCATATAAGATACAAATATTACATTGTCTGACATGTCTTTGTTATGTCAACTTGACATAAACACATAATGACAACCAACCCAGGCTCATTCTGAAAACGTAGTCCCGAGGACGCGAATTATGTAGTCGGAGGTACGTATGGCTGCATTTCGTTTTTTAAGCGAACGCTGCGGGGCGGTATGACGCCGTTCCTTTAGTGCTCGCCGGCTGACCGCTTACCTTCGTGTGGAGGGCTTTCCCGCCACAACCAGTTTGTCCGGTTAGCTCTTCCTGTGCGTCGGCAGACTCGTGATGCAGAGAGGAGCTGACCACGACAACGACGACCGGGTTCGAGTTCGGGGAAGAGCGGTTCCAGAAATCAGGTAAGACTAAAACAGAATCCAAGAAATAAATTCGCCCAGTCAATCATTCAGCCAGTCGGACAGACAGACGTTCGTTCGACAGCGGCCTCTGGTGGGTTCACGCGAGAACAGCGGCACTCGCTGGAGATATCCGAGAAGCCAAAAAGGCGCACACTGCGGCCTCTCGCGGATTTGCGAAAACCAAAAACTGCAAAAATACGTACCTCCCAGGACGTATTTCGCGGTCTCCAGAAAAGTCCTCGGGACTACGTTTACAGAATGAGCCTGGGTTGCAACATGACCTGTCTGTTCCAAAATGCAAATTAAATTTATGCGCAAAACAGGAAAATTGCATAAAAGACATGCAAATAAAGCAGCTTTTCAAAGTTAAAGAGAACAAAATCGTCACTTCCTGATTAACTGGCACCAAATATAAACTGTAAAAACTGAATTTTCTGTGGTTAAAGTTTCGTGAATCTTTTCTTTAAATTACTTTTACCTAAGAAGATGATGCCGACACGCAATGAATGCCTGGTGGCGTTTGAAGCCATGAGACACAGAGCACAGACGCTCTTGACAGCTCTGGAGGTCATTTATAATATAATAACACTAATACTGAGATGGTTAAGGTGTTTTAGAATGACCAAAACAACATTTTAGATGTTTTACAGTGTGCTCAGTCTGCTGGTTTGTCCATTCACACACATTTTTAACATCACATGATCTCTTATAGCAAAATCACATTACTTTTGTAATGCGCATATCGAAATTTGTGTGGTAAAAGTGTTTCCATCGTAGTTTATGCGCATCTTTTCTTATCGAATAAAAAGTTTATCCTACTCAGTTATGTACTACTCAAGTATCTCAGTTATATACTCATCTTGGCGTTTCCATCAACAGATTTTTTTATGCACATCACCAAATTGTGCATAAAAATAGGTAGATGGATACGTAGCTAGTGTCTTTGTAATGGCAACTTGGGATTACATCATAACTTGTCATGGATCTGTCAAACATGATTTTCCAACCCAATCTCAAGAGGAAATGTATCTATTTTACATATTGTCAGAAAAGTTGCTAATTCATACAATTTTTAAAAGGAGGCGACCTTCAAAACTCCACCCCTAAACTTACCTATCATTGGGGGATGAACAAATCATACAAAAATAAATGAATGAGGTTGTACAAACGAAAATTAATTAGTCACTAAATCACAAATTGCTATAAGATTGTGTTGGATTGTCACGAGGCCATAAAAATGTGTCATGAATATTTTTAGGATCACGCTTTTCAGTTAAACAAAATTAATTTGTTATAACCTTTTCTCATTAAAAGTGCCAAAAAGTGCCAAAACACTGTCAAAAATTTGATAACCACATAATAATATTTAATAACATTTTAATGACAAATTTAATTGTACCACCGCTGAGGTCAAGAAAAATTATAATGATGCTGATATACAATTCATCACAATCACGTTTATGACGTGTTTATGACATACTTATGTTGTCTTAATAATGTCAAGTATACAAAGATTGCGTATTTGTTTATGATAAGTTGTCATAAAAATATATATTTATATATTTGTAAACAAAGTTATCTAGGTTAAAATTATATATATTATATATGACGCGGTGGCGCAGTAGGTAGTGCTGTCGCCTCACAGCAAGAAGGTCGCTGGTTCGAGCCTCGGCTGGTTCAGTTGCCGTTTCTGTGTGGAGTTTGCATGTTCTCCCTGCGTTCGTGTGGGTTTCCTCCGGGTGCTCCAGTTTCCCCCACAGTCCAAAGACATGCGGTACAGGTGAATTGGATAGGCTAAATTGTCTGTAGTGTATGGATGTATATACAGTGTATATATATATATATATATATATATATAGATAGATGGATGGATGGACGGACGGACGGACAGATAGATGGACAGACGAACAGACACACACAGACAGACAGATAGATAGATAGACAAATAGACTAATAATATTGACTTAAAATTGCTTTTTTTATTATTAAAACCTGCTTTTACAGGAGGACTAATATATTTGACTGTACTTTGACTATAATACATTGAACTGTAATTATTTGATATAATTTTGTTCGTCATTCATTATTTTATTTGTTAATATACAATCTCTAGAAGCTAATAATCTATTTTTATAAAAAAAATGTATAAACCAGTAAAACAATAAAATGACTTTTATTATTTAAAAATCTGAAACGTTTACATAATCATCATTGCTTCATATTTAACCTTAATAATCACATAATTAATTAGCAAAAACTTAAAATAAATAACTTTAAAGGCTTTGGGAATGACAGACACATTAATCTAAGCAAGTTCCTTAAATTGTTCAGTGTTTGCAGCCTTAAACAGTGGTCCTCAACCACTGGGCTGAGGGCCAGTACCGGTCCGTGGGTCAACTGGTACCGGACGGCACAAAAAAATCATTAATTATTTCCGTTTTATTCATTATCTGAGTCTGAACGATCTTTTATTTTGAAAAATCTTTTATTTTGAAAAATGACAGTATTCTCCGTCACTTGAGTATCAAAATTTAACCAACAAGCAGAAAAATTAGTAAGAAACAGACATCTTTGGAAAGTTTCTTTGCTAAGGGGAAAAGACCCAGTGAACCCAGCGCAACCCATGTGTCAACAAATCAGGTGAATCCACCATGTCTGTATAAGAAGTTCGTCATTTCGGCATGCGCACAAGCGACATGATGCAATCATGCCTTCCAGACACAATCAGTTGAATGAATGCCGTGAGCACACTGTGAGTCACGGGACAAGAACTGACCGATCAGCTTAGTACTTTGTATGGAATATACACATTTCCTAGACTAATTATCTCAGACAAACACAGAACACCCAAACACTGCAGTGCTTTGTATTTTTCTATATAAATAAACTTTCAGAGTATATCAGAGTGACAGTAATGTTTTGTCTGCTTGTCATCCTCCGAGAAAATGGTTGGCGGTCGTCTAGCAACCCTTGCATTACAACCCCCCCTAACCCCCACCCCAGTCCACAGTAAAATTGTCAAGCCAATGACCACTAGGCTAGAGAACACAACAAAAACTGAATGGTTGTTTGGTTTTCTCTATTTGTCTTATTAATTAAGCTTAGCTCATAAATCCTCCTCTGACCTCGGGCTTTAAAAGTGACAAATTGAACTCCATAATTATATATATATATATATATATATATATATATATATATATATATATATATATATATATATATATATATACACACCTTTTTTAAACATATATTTTTTGTTTCTCATAATTTTTTTGTTTTTCTATTAGTGTTGCGGACCACAGAGGTGCCAGCATTTTACCTCCTGAACCAAACTGCACACCATGAAGTTTCAATAGCGGCACGTATGTTCATATTCAGATGTTTCACTTATCATTCCACTCAAAATACTTTATAGTCATTCTGCAGTATAGAGACACCTTTTAAAATAACACCTGTATATGGTGATAATCTTGATGCACTAAATAAAAGCATAGGGGGACTAGAAATATCTGTTAACACTACTGAAAAAGCAAACAAATAAATAAACAAATAATTAAATAGATTAGTTTGTTTGTTGATTAGCTGATTTATGGTTGGCAAAAATTAAAGTATAAAGTATTATACTTAAAGTTATTAAATCCCAATAGTATTAAAGTATTAAAGTATAGTATTAAATAGTATTAAAGTATCATATATATATATATATATATATATATATATATATATATATATATATATATATATATATATATATATATATATATATATATATATATATATATATATATTTATATTTATTTAAATTTATTTAATTTATTCAACACACATGTTTATTAATTTATTCAACACACAAAATGTTATTTTTGGACAGTAATTTGGTGACCGAAAATTCAGTGCACCCCTACACTGAATGTGTCCTTCGTTTTCTGTGTAATGAAGGATACAACTGATGGATCATTCAATAGATTTAAATACAATTCTAAAACACACATTTAAATATAAGTATTGCTAAGGAAACACGTGTGAAGTCTTTGAAAGATAAAGTCTTTGATTTGTGATTCAGCTATTGAATGTTTTTATGATTGGGAGACTGAATCTCAAAAAAATGTTCAAAAATGCAGATTCTTTCATGAACAAACTGCTGTTGACTGAAGTTATGCACAGCACTGCTTTCACAAATTTGTAAGGACCACTTGAAATATTACTATAAACAGACTATTTGTAAGTTGGCGGTTCATTCCGCTGTGGCAACCCCTAATTAGTAAAGGGACTAAGCTAAAAATAAAATGAATGTATGAATGAGACTATTTGTTCATTTCAGCTGGCAATACAGCAAAGCAAATTGTGACTCTGCCAGAAACTGTTCTCTATAAGCTTTTAATATTCATTTATTAAATCATTTGTTTAATCAAAAGAAGAAACCTGATAAAACACAAGATTTTAGTCGATCACAAAAAAGGATACAATAAGGTTTCATTAGTTCATGTTAGTTCATGTATTTACTAACATTAACTAATAATGAGCAATACATGTACAGCATTTATTAATCATAGTTCAACATTGACCAATGCAATATTAATATAGTAATTCGTGCTTGTTAACATTAGTCAATGTACTGAGTTAAGTTAAATGAACAATTAACAACTTTATTTTTATTAAACAACATTAACAATCATGAACTAATACCATAGTAAATGTTTTGTTCATTGTTTGCTTATGTTAGTAAATGTATTAACTAACATTAACTAATGCAACCATATTGTAAAGTGTTACCTTTTAGTCAAAGCCAGAGATTCTTAACCACTGCATTAGGGGCTTCGTAAGTGTATAACATGTTAATAATTAACAATGTTAATTTTGTCAGCAACGCTAATCGGATGTATAAATGATCTATTTTCAGAGTGGATCGGTTATGTGCTGTATTTCATCTTTGCTGTTGTGGTGATTGTAATTTTGGCTCATTTTTTTCATGGATTCTTCAAGAGATACAGGCAGAACTGTAAATCAGGTAAACTATCATTAATATACACACTAATACATTCATTTTAACACAGTGAATTAAGGATGCCCTAAAGGACATGGTGGTTGAAAAAAATATATAACATTCCATTCCCTAGCAAAAATAAATAAATAAATAAATAAATAAATAAATAAATAAATAAATAAATAAATGCTATCTCTCGCAACATTTTTGCGTTTTCTCGCAAAGATTTTTGTGGTCCCTTGCAAAATCTATTAAGTTCGAACAAACACTTCCTGTTTTTTATAGTTTTTGAAGTTTTGTGACATCTCTGTAAATTCTCTATGCATTTCTAATGCATTATGCAAGTGAATCAGTAAGAAATAAGACTGATATACACTGTAAAATTCAACACAATTCCTTTATGTTGTCCCAAAACAAATCGATTAAAGAGCCCCTATTAAAGGTTTTTGAAAATGACCTTTCATGCAGTGCGTAACACAGCTCTAAGTGAAGTGAAATATCCAGCTAAGGCTTAAATCTGAAAGTGCACAGTTTTTGATTTATCTATAAAAGAGTCGACTCAGAATGGTTCAAATGAATCAAATGGGGTAACGAGTCTTTGCCGTGTCAGCTTGATGTTATATGGAACTCAAGCCCCGCCCATTTGTTGCACACACAGATCTGGAAAAATTTAAACCCTTGGCCCCGCTCACAAACACTGTAGAAAGAAAAAGTGGAAGAAAAACACTGCAGCAGATCCCGGTTGAATCATGTCATGAAGACGCTGTGCTCTGAATTGTGAGGGAAAATCAGTGTTATTTTTTTCCTACCCAAAGATGAGGCTGCGAAGAGTGATTGAAGTTTATTTTTGCAAAAATACCTCGGCATTATAGCCCCAGCCTTGTGCTGTGTTCCCATCATTTTTCTGATGAGTGCTTCAGCAATCTTCACGCTTACAATGGGGAATTCGTCGGCCATTTGTTAAAGGAGAAGAGAAAATGTAAGTATTTTACGTTTTGTCAGTTTAGTGTCTAATTCGTACGAATTCGTACGAGTTCAGTCGTACGAAATTGTACGATTTTAAAAAGGAGGCGTGGCACCTAACACCACCCCTAAACCCAACCGTCATTGGGGGATGAGCAAATCATACCAAATTGTAAAAATTAGATCGTACAAATTCGTACGAATTAGCCACTAAATCAAAAAGTTATGAATTGCCGTGAGAATGTGTTGGAAAAGACTATTGATGGATGGGACTTTGTCAGAGCTTGACAGGAACTTTACAGTACACAGTTCATAGATAAGTTTCTTCCTCCATTTTATAAAATGTAAGTAACTTAACTGTGATTAAAATGGTTTGCCACTTTCTCTAGCTTGCAAATTGTGTATTTAATTGTGCTTTGCTACTTGTAACCGCTCCACGCGGCTTGTGCTGTATCTGGTTAACTATTTATATTCTCATATCGCGTCTAAAACCATGTTAAAAATGCGACGCGTGCCACTTTGTTTACGAATTTAAATGTGTTTGTGAGCTCGCGATCCACTGCCGTTTGTCGTTGCTATGTCCACCGTCAGCTGTTCCTACACATGTGCGGCAGTCAAGTTTCAAAACAGTTCAGCTTTTGCCACTGTGTGGATTAATACTGAATGTGTGTGATGGTTAAGAATAGAGAATGTGCTGGTGTTAAACTGCATTGCTTTAATGCACTCCTGCATTGGGCTCACACATACACTCGGCACGCTGACTACTTCAACAATGTTGATAAGCCATGGTGGGCATTTCTCTGTCTCACACTGAACGCAGTCCACCAATTGCAACAGACTGGGTAATCGAACCAATCAGCGCTGATTAGCATTGTGCTAAGGAGGAGTTTGGGAACAAATGAATCACTAAACAAATCATATGGATGTCGTTGAGATAATTAGATAAAAATAAATGCACATTATAAGACAATGAAAGTGTTTTTTGACCTTGCATGCATATCAGCCTGTTGTTGGAGACCCCCAAAACCAAAATATGACCTTTTTAAATACACAATAGGGGTGCTTTAATTTAACTTTATTGTTTTTACAAATTTAAGTGGATTGAACCTAAAACAATTAGGTTGTCCCAAAAAACTCAAGAATAATGCTGAATCAGCTCATTCTAAATAAGTAGCTTTGAACAAGCAGCAAAAACATTTTTTAGAGTGTAAATAAGTTACTTCCAATATCTTTGTTAAGGAACAAAAATTTTGAGTGCAAAATTTCTCAGGGGAATATAAAAACAATTGATTTGAAAAATATTTTTTCCCCGTATTTTATTTTTTTTCGCCAGTGTGTTCCTTTAGAAGCTTCATAGTAAATGTAAAATTTCATTTAAATAGATGAAATCACAGTGGAAACTGGCAATGCTGTTAGTCTCGACAACAGGACAGAAAACATTAAGGCAAGTACATCCATAATTTAAAAAAAGAGCAATTAACTTCACATTTACTCATATAAATCAGTGGAATTGATCATTTGTCTTGTGTTTAGGATGATCGGCCAACAACCTCAGTAGTCGTCATCAGAGAAGACACAGATTTTAGGATGAGCTCGATCTACCAGAGCCTCATCAGCGAGAGAGATTCTATCTATGAGTGTCTGGATCGTGCCGAGATTAACACCAGTGATATTTATGAGAATTTTTGAGTGATGGTAAAATTATCGTTATACACTGACTCATATTGCTTTTATAAAAAAAAAAAAGCATGCAGCAACAGGACTATGATTAAATGTGCCATAACTGAAATTGATGTCATTGATTACTCTCTTGTCGCAAACCTTATTGAGTTTTTTTTTTCTGTTGAACACAAAAGAAGAAATGTTGATGAAAGCTGGATACCTGTAACCACTGACTTCCATATTTTTTATGCTATGAACATCAATAGTTTTCATTCATTCATTTTCTTTTCTGCTTAGTCCATTTATTAATCTTGGGTTTCCACAGCGGATTGAACCGCCAACTTATCCAGCACATGTTTTACACAGCGGATTTCCTTCCAGCTGCAACCCATCTCTGGGAAACATCCATACACACTCGCTCACACTCATACACTAAGGACAATTTAGCCTACCCAATTCACCTATACCACATGTCTTTGAACTTGTGGGGGAAACCGGAGCACTCGGAGAAAACCCACGCGAACGTAGGGAGAACATGCAAACTCCTCACAGAAACGCCAACTGACCCAGCCGAGGCTCGAACCAGCGACCTTCTGCACCACAGGTTTTCAGTTTTCCACAAAATATGTTCTTAATAAAGATAAATAGAAAGGTTTGAAATCACTTGAAAGGTGAGTAAATTGTAAGTAAACTTTCATTTTTTGGTGAACTTTCTATTTAATGACAAATGTATCATTAAGAATGATCAAAATAAACAGTTCATCTGAGATATAAGTCCAATATACTGTACAATATGCTGGCACATTTATGTTTACCTCTTAAGGCCCAAGCAGTTTTTTTACATGCATTTTTTATTTCTCTTTGCTATTTGGGCTTATTGGAACCTAATTAAAAGTATCATCTTTTGATATGATGTACTTTTAGAGAAAAATTATGTCCAAATAAGTGGACTTGTGGTCTAAATTTCCATAAAACACTTTTTGCTGATTGTTTTTAATGCATTCATTACATATTTACATATACATATTTTTTGAACATGTTTTCAGAGTATCAGAGAGTAAAAACTAGATTTGTTGCCCATTTTGGACAGTTAAAAATAGTGTTTGGGACATTTCACATGCTGCAAAACAGTTGCAGGATGACACTGCATGTCTGTGATAAAATATAAAACAGTCCCCAAGCAATCAAAACTAACAATAAGATTTTGTTAGCTTACATTGCCAGTTTGTGAACAATTCATCTGTGCATGTATTTAGGAAAAAAAATGTATGCCCTTCCAATCTTGAATTGAAATCTGAAAATGCACTTCCTGTTTGTTTTCAGTTAAATTAGTAGATGACGTGATTTTGAGGTAATGGGCATGGCTAACATACTTAACCATGCTGGTTCAATTGTCAGTTTTTTTTCTTTTAACAGTTTTTTATTAGAACGTAACACAAAATCAGAGATACATCAGAAATATTCCGTACAGATACTTAAAAGATTAGAGAGAGAGAAAAAAGAAAGAAAAAAGGACGTTTGCACAATTTTATTTTAAAACAATATATCATGTTGAAGTTATATAAAAATAAAAATAAAAAAAAATGAAGGAGTGTGGGGGGCAATTGGGAGATGTCCCATATACTTATCATGTATGCAATGTAGCTGTTTATTAAATCTATGTTGTATGTTTAAAGTCATGTATAATTGTTAGAATTGGGTTCCATCTGCTTCAAATATATTCATCTGGAGTCTAAGGCAATAATTTATTCTTTCCATTTCATAAATTATAATTTTTTTTTGATCCATTGTTCATACAGTACGTAGGTGGGTCTAATCTGAGCCAGTTAGGCGAAATACATTTTAGTGCAGCAGATAGCAGTATTTGAAATAAATAAATACTTCTTCTTTCCCCCATGCTCTCAGGCACCATACATAGGACTGCCAGTTGGATCAAAGGGAATATCAATACAAAATATGTGTCCAAGTACCTATATATCATATAAAAGGATACTTTTATAGTTTCAAATAACTCTTCTAAGATCCCTTTGCTGACCTTTCTGAATAAAATGCCTACTTTACTACGTCCACTTCGCTTCACAACACGAAAAAACAAAAACAAAAAAACGCAGCTTCCGGTTCATTGGGACTTTAAAGTCATTTTATAATTCACTGTTTTCAATTTTTTTTACTGCTAAACACATGTAAAGATGGACTACTTATTTTGATGATTTAAAAAAATTTGTTTTTAATATATGAGCCACCGTTTAAAGTGGCAAAAGTGTGCTGAGTTTCTATGCAGTCATAAGTATAAAGTGAAAGTAAAAGAACAGTTAAAAAACCTTTAAAATGTTGGGTTGTTTCTGATGAAACATGCGCAAATTATAGAGCAGCCTAAACATTCAGTTTTTTTTTTTATAAATTTTTTTAAATAATTAAAATAAATAAAATAATTTTCAGTTTATCTATATTTTACACAAATTTAGGTTTAAACTGTTTACGTATTTTTTTTTTATTAAGTAGAATAGAATGTTGTTCAAAGCGGTATAAGCACAGCTGTGTGGCAACAGTGTGTGAATATAGCTAGCCTCTAATGGTAAAAAATAAACAAATTCAATTTTTTAACAATCACCTATTTATAAAAACACTTTGATTGAGAAACATAAACAGCCCTGAGTGAGAAGCAGCCATCGGGCAGTTTCAAAGAGTTATAATTAAAAAAATGTGTGGTATTTTGAGCTGAAAATTCACATACACAATTTAGGGACATCAGAAATTATTTTACATCTTGTTAAAAGGAACATAGGGCTGCACGGTGGGGCAGTGGGTAGCATGTTCGCCTCACAGCAAGAAGGTCGCTGGTTCGAGCGTCGGCTGGGTCAGTTGACGTTTCTGTGTGCAGTTTGCATGTTCTTCCCGCGTGTTCAAACACATGTGGTACAGGTGAATTGGGTAGACTAAATTGTCTGTTATGCGTGAATGAGTGTGTATGGATGTTATCCAGTGATGGGTTGCAGCTGGAAGTGCATCCGCTGCCTAAAACATATGCTGGATAAGTTGGCGGTTCATTCCACTGTGGCGACCCCGGATTAATAAAGAGACTAAGCCAAAAAGAATATGAATGAATGAATGCATAAAAGGGACATAATAGGTCCCTAATAGGTTTAAAACATATGAGTTTTGCTACCACAAAGGGTAGCCACGGGAGAAACTTGCATAGTGTTGCTTTAATGTACTGCAAATCGACCACTTGTGAGAATACTGCAGATATATATATATATATATATATATATATATATATATATATATATATATATATATATATATATATATATATATATATATATATATATATATATATATATATATATATTTTTTTTTTTTTTTTTTTTTTTTTTTTAAACAGTATATGGTGACAGCATTTTCAGTTTTTGCTGAAAATCCATTTAATATAAATGACCAAAAAGAAAAAAAAAACATTATTGAAACACAAAAATCTGATTATATATTATCTAATGTGTAAAGAAAACATCCAAAAACACTTTACAAACACCTAAAGATACTTTATCAGTTTGTGTGATGATTTCAGTTATGTACAGTATGTATATTTGTAGGCTGAGGTTCTCAAAAAACTTTCATCTTCATTGAGCTATACATTGTTTGTCTTCTTCATTCAGCCATAAATCTCCACTTCAGCATAGCTTACATACTTCAAACCTGCCAGTTTTATCCATATCTGTATTGCAAATGTTTTTTTGACCTTTGTTCATTTTGACCTCTGTTCAGTCATATTTGGCTGAGTATACTCCTTTTTTAAATAATTTATTTATTTATTTTTTTTTTGCTGATTATTATAACTTCTGAATTGTGGAGTGATGAAAGAGATTCTCAAACCCCCCACTGTAAAAACCTCTAAAAGCCCCCCCAAAGGCTTTTTTTTTTTTAATCTGACCTCATTCATTTGCACTTTTAATCACATTCATTCATTTTCCTTTGGCTTAGTCCCTTTATTTATCAGGGGTCGCCAAAGCGGAATAACCACCAACTTATCCAGAATATGTTTTACACAGCGAATGCCCTTCCAGCTGCAACCCAGTAATGGGAAGGATCCATACATCCTCATTCACACACAAACATTACGGCCATTTTAGTTTAATTTAGTTATCAATTTACCTATAGCGCATGTCTTTGGATTGTCGGGAAAACCGGAGCACCCGGAAACCCATGCAAACATGGGGAGTAATCACATTTTAGAAAACCTGAAATGCACAAAATGCTTGCAAAATTATTTGTAAAAATATTTGTAAAAATATATTGTGAATACAAGGGCATCATTTTAACCTGTAGGGTTTCTCCTTAAAAATCAGATTTTTTAAAAACTCTTGTCAATTTGGAGTGTCAAATGTTTCTCGATGAACAATTATCTTAGAAAAGTTTCTAACAAATTCCAACTTTTGCAGAAGTAAACACCTTTGAGTTTTGACGGTTCAAGTGTTGAACGCAGACAGACAGACAGACTGTTATATCGAAGAGTGTTTACCTGAGCGGTGATAGCGAGCCGTACTGTGGCGACAGTCAGCCAGGAAACTGGGCCGAGAGAAACGCCGACGCGCTTCTAAAGAAAGCGTAGCCATTACACTCCCCATTATAGACTACTACTGAAACTCCTCCAGACACACTTCAACCACAGCGAGCATAAAACTACAGCTGCCTTCAAGAGACTGACGCTCACCTGTCTGTCTGTGCGTGTGTGTGTTTGTTATAAGGGAGAAAGACAGTTCAAAGAGCCTGAGCTGAGATGACCTTTCACTTAAAACACAACACACACATACTTTCTTTCTCTCTGCTGTGGCCTGATGTGTTTGAAATCTTTTTTCCTCTCACACCGAGAGCACTGCACACAGGTGGATATATTAATATGCGAGTGTATGAATAAAACAGTTGAGCTTCAAGACCCCTGCTTTGAGCACAGACCAAAGCGATTTAAAAAAGTGCACAGGGTGTTTTGTGGCAGCAGTTATATAAGTGTGTGCAGTTTAAGATTTATTTTTACATTTATATAATATAACATTTGTAAGACTCAGGCCTGTATTAGATTAAAAGGCTGCTTCTACTAAATAGTGCAGAACGAGTACACTGAAAAAAGTGTTTGAATTTACTCAATTTTTTTACATTAAGTGGTTGTAAACAATTTATTTGTGTTGAATTTAAACAAACAAATTAAATTTAATAATGTTCAACTTAATTTGTTTGTTTAAATTCAGCCCACATAAATTGTTTACAACCACTTAACGTAAAAAAAATTGAGTAAATTCAAGGAATCATCTTTCAATAATTTTTTTCAGTGTACTGAAAAATAATACTTAAGGAAAAGAACCATTACTTGGCTAAAAATGTTGTGCAAGTAGAGTAAAAGTACACTGAAAAAATAACTTTACTTAAAGTAAAGAAATAATAATAACTTTACTTAAAACATTTACTTAATCCTTGTAACAATTTTTGCACAAACAAATTTCAAGTAAATTTTACAATCTTATATCAGGCACAATTAACTTGTCAATTTCATGTAAAATTTACTTAATTTATTTAGGAGTGTTAGGTTAAACATTACATAAATGTTAATTAATTATCTTTACTTTTGAGTCTTTATTTATTTAAATGAACCAAGTAATATGATTGTCTTGTTTTAGCAGAAGGAACATTGCTTTTATCAATTTAAATAAATCTTATTAGTTACAAATTATTACATTTGGTGCAACTTGGTTTAATTAAGACACACATTTCCACTTGAAATGTATTATTTCGCTTTATTTTAAGCAAATTTATTTAGCATGCGCAAATTTACTTACTAAATGTTTACTGATGTCAGCGCTAGTGTTAGCACAGCTATACTTTTCTGAGTGAAGCGTCAAACATTAATGCTGATATTAAAAAATGTCAAGACCCAAAGCATGAGTGCTGCTCTTCTGCAAGGGGGTAACCTTAAACTAAAAGACATACTCAAAACTCTTCTTAATCTACAAACTGATGATGATCAAACTCTAACAAGTCTTTCTCTCAAAATTAAACACCTGAGATTGCTTTTATTTTCAAAATACTTTTCTTTAATTCAGTGCCTTGCAAAGCATGGTGGGAACTATCCATTGTGACATATCCATATGCTTATTTCACGCGGCCGCCATTTTAAGAACCAACGTGAGGCTGCGGTGGGAATAACCTGGAAGTATAGGACCAGCACTGTAAACATTGCAGTCACATGCTGTGGACTATAAACCTCCAGCTGTTGCAGAGATTTCCAAATGCAGAAATGATGTAAACATCACTTTAATATCATTCAGTAAGTTTAATTTAAGCAATTAAAAGCAATTTAGAGTCAACCAACATCACAATCTCTTTAAGAGTAAAATGCTCAAGTGTCCTCCTAGGCTTCAGTTCATGGCACTAGTTAAACACCAGGACGCTTTCCTGCTTTAGCCTATGTAACCTGGTGAGTGATAAAATGCTGAAGTCCTGTGTAGCACACCCTCATGTTGTCTGTAATAGTGTTGTTCTGGTACAGAAGTTTTTAAAAACGTCCATTTCCTGCTAACATTCAAGCGCTGCTAAGCGTTCATAAACAGCGCTGATTTACCATAGTATTCACCAGTGCTCAACAGTTTACTGCCCTTCACCCAGTGCAAATGCAGATACACGGACACTGGAGCGCGAAGCAGCCATGAAGATCAGTCGAGTCATCAAGCAGATCGCTCGTCTGTATTTGTACTCGGTGAACAGCGGAGGGTGAACTGATGACCTTCTCTGCCAATCACAAGCATTTCTGTTGAGCACGTGAACGCAATGGCAAATCAGCGCTTTTTAAAAAAAGCCATCAACAGTGCCTAAATGTTAGTGGGAAATTGGCGGTTTTTCTTTTAATTCAGTATCATGACACATCTAATATAATGAAAGAATCAGTTTATTAACTTGAGTTTGATAAATAGCATCTAAAACGTGTGTTTGGGAAAGAAAACGGTAACTAACTAGTGCCATTTCCCTTAACTTGAAAATGAGCTCTGATATCCCTTTTTATTTTCACCATTCATTCAGAACGGACCTTCGGGTCACTCGGAAGGCGGTGAAATGATAAATTCGTGTCACTTTCTCTTCGCTCATAAGATATACAGCCAGGTTCACAACATTCCTATGTAACTCCCAACGATACTTTTGGGTTTCCTCCCACCGCAGCCTCGATTTCACTTTAATAAATGGCGGCCGCGTGAAATCAGTCTATTATTTAAACTTACTTAATATTACTAGATTTGTGACGATTAGAAAATATTGAAATATTACGAGTAAATGAATATTAACATTTAACTATTTCCACTTATTTCATTTATTACATGAAGTAAATGTGTAAATATTAAATACTCAGACAGTTCTAGTTATGCTTGACACTTAATATTACAATTAAAAAAATATGAGAGTCAATGTATTAGATTTGACTACACTAAAAAGTAATTTCTTTCTGAAAGTATGAGTAAAAAGTAGACCTTTCAAAAGTACTCAAAAGTAGTGAGTAGAGAGTATTATGCTGTGAAAAGCTGATGCATTCACATGTAATTTGTAGTTGTGTGTAAACGTAACATTCTGTAGTGCATTTAGTTATTGCCCAGCAGGCACACAACGTCATAAGACGTTAATAATAGGTTAGATTTAGGTTGTGATGTCAGGTGACCAAAATTCAATGTCTAGCCAAAGTCTACGGACAATCTTATTTTGATTTCCATTAACAACATCAAATGATGTTGATATTTGGTTGATTTTAGGTTGTGTTAGAAAGTGACCAAAATCCAACGATGGTGATTTACCTTCTATGTGCGATTTGATTGAACAGGAATCACAGAACAGTTTTTTTTTAAATCCCCATTGACAAAAAATAAAGTGACTGCAGGTTGAAGGAAAGTAGTGGAGTAAAAGTACTGATACAGCACTAAAAATGTATTCAAGGGAAAGTAAAAGTACACATTTCCTGAGAAATACAATTTACAATACAATTCCTGAGATAAAACTACTCATTTACAGTAATCTGAGTCTTTGTAATTACACATCACTGCTGAATATCTAGGACCATGTGATATTTCAGGTTTTCTATTTGTAAAAAATCGGCAAAATGTCAACAGTATTGTGTTTTTCTGTGAATATGGGGTGCTGTGTGTACATTAATGAGGAAAAAATAGTTATATATATATATATATATATATATATATATATATATATATATATATATATATATATATATATATATATATATATATATATATATATATATGATAGGTGTGATTTATTATAGAATATGTGTTTTATTTTTAAGCATGATAACTTCAGTCTTCAGTGTCACAAGGCCAAGCAGAAGTCATTCATTTTTAAAAATATAATAATTTTGTATTATATTAGATTTTATTTAAATATAGAGTTTGTTAGAATATATTCATTATATTACTGTGCCTATAGAAAATCATCATACCCCTTTGAAATAATTAATTTATTTTTCATACAGACTAAAGTCAAATCACATTCCAAATAACTTTTCCAGCCTTTGAAATGTTTTTGTAGCCTTCTCCTAACCTGTGCCTTTTTACAACTTTATCCCGAAAGTCTTTCGAAAACAGGGAGAAATGTGAGTAAAGGTATAGATTTTCACAGGGTATGACGATTTTTTATAGACACTGTATATTGATTACATATTATACAGAATATTTATTCCTTCATTTTCCTTTAGCTTAGTCCATTTATTCATCAGGGGTCACCAAAGCGGAATGAACCGCCAACTTATCCAGCATTTGTTTTACACAGCGGATGCCCTTCCAGCTCCAATCCAGTACAGGGAAACATCTATACACTCTAAAAAATGCAGGGTTTAATCTGCAAGCACAATTTTGGTTTAATTGTGCAGACTTAAAATAGCTGGGTTGTCTGGGGTACTGCAAGCACACAGTTGGGCTGCCTAACGGAAAGGGCAAAAGGGGCTCTCTTACCTTTGAACATCTGAGTTGGGTTATATTGACCCAACCAGTTTATTCATTTTTCATGGAAATTTCTGGATTCATCCTAACGTCAGACAGTCACAGAGCTCGCAACATGCAGGACTATAAGGTAAACTAAAATCCAGTCAAAAATAGAAAAGTGTGAATTCTAATTAAATTGATTGTTACTGCAGCATTTTGTGTCGTGTAATCATTAAAAATATATACATTTTGCATTAATTTGTGATTGTTATTTACTATTATTAGTAATATTGGTAAATATAAAGGTAGCAAGAGATGAGACAACAAATAACCCAATGTTTAAGTCATATTTAACCAAGCAACTTGCCTAACCTAACCCACTGGTTTGGTCAAATAAACAACTCAGCATCTGGGCTAAATAAGTAAACTCAGCATTTGGGTCAAAATAACCCAGGCGCGTGTTCTATCCCATAGTTACCCAGCGCCTGGGTTAGGGTTGGGTTATTTTCCGACCAAGAATTTTGTAGAGTGTACACAATCATTCACACATATACACTACGGCCAATTTAACTTACCAAATTCACCCATAGCGCATGTCTTTGGACTGTGGGGGAAACAGGAGCAAGGGGAGAACATGCAAACTTCACACAGAAATGCCAACTGACCCAGCCAGGACTTGAACCAGTGACCTTCTTGCTGTGAGGTGAGAGTGCTAACCACTGAGCCACTGTGTCATCCTTATATAGAATATATTCATAAGAAATATGTATTGTATATTGTAACAAATGCCTTACTGTCACTCTTGGTTTTGCTGTATATAAGTATAAATCACAGGACTCAATGACTACCGACCTGTTGCCTCCAAAGATCACAGGACTCAATGACTACAGACCTGTTGCCTTAAAATCTGTGGCCATGAAGTCATTCGAAAGACTGGTGCTAGCATATCTGAAGGACATCACTGGACCCCTGCTGGACCCCGTGCAGTTTGTCTATAGGGCAAACCGGTCTGTAGACATGGGACTGCATTACACCCTACAACATCTGGACAAACCAGGGAACTACGCCAGGATTCTGTTTGTGGACTTCAGTTCTGCCTTTAACACCATCGTCCCATCACTGCTCGAGTACAAACTGACCCAGCTCTCTGTTCCGAGCTCTCTCTGTCAATGGATCACCAGCTTTCTGACAGATAGACAACAGCTAGTCAGGGCAAAATCCCATCCGACAGCTGCACCATCAGCACTCGTGCCCCCCAGGAATGTGTTGTCTTCCCACTGCTCATCTCCCTGTACACCAATGACTGCACCGCAAAAGACCCCTCCACCAAGCTCCTTAAGTTTGCAGACGACACTACTGTTATCAGTCTCATGCGGAACGGTGACGAGTCTGTCACTGTACTCTTCCAGAGTGAGTAAAAGGGCTCGCAAAATCACTCTGGACGCCTCGCACCCAGCACACTACCTGTTCAAACTGTTACCGTCTGGGCGGTGCTTCAGAGCACCAAGCACAAAAACAGCCAGACACAGGAAAATTTTCTGTCCTCAGGCGATCTACCTTATGAACAGTTAAATATTCCCCTACTGTGCAATAAACATGCGCAATACTTCTCATACGCACTTGTACACAGCACCTTATATCAATATACAATGCAATACTTTCTGCATTCGCATTTGTACACAGCACCTTATAACCTGTGTATTTATAACAAATCTGTACATACAACTCAACATCCAGATCTTTTTTGACTAATTGCATCGCTGTTTAATGTTTATCGTATTTCTTTTTTCCATATTTATTTTGTGTTGTCACTTGTCACTTTATGTACACTGGAAGCTTCTGTAGCTGAAACAAATTCCTTGTGTGTGTGAAGCACATTTGGCAATAAAACTGATTCTGATTCTAAATTTGTGACCCTGGATAACAAATTAGTTAGTGTTTAAAGTTACATCGAGATTTAAACATCAAATGAATAAATCAACCTTCCATTGGTGTATGTTTGTTAGGATATGACAATATTTAATGCAAATAATGCACATTATAATTACATTGGTTTTATTTACAGCGCTCAGCATATATACGTACACTCCTCACAAGTAAATTTTTTTATTCATGTTTTTAATAGGAAGCTATACAATATTATATTTGTGCATATACATTAGATTAGTCAGTACTGAAGCCAAATCTGGAGCTTATGTAACAAAATAACTTACGCTAATGGTTCAAAAACTAGTACACAAAAATGTATATGTTATAGAAAAATATTAAATACAAATTAAAAAAAGAGGAAAAAATCAAGAAGCAAAACAATGGAAAATTTAGAAATTTTGTAGGTTGTAAATGTATTTTTTTTTTGCAATATTTTCCTTAAATTTAATTGCTTATCTTTGAATTTCTAAATATGTTTGGTGACTAAATTTGAATAAATATATCTGTTTAATAAATCTGTTTTGTTTAAATGCATCAAAATACACTGCCTATATTCAATGAGAAATGGATACAAGTATTAATTTTCAAAGTGGGGTGTACTCAATTATGCTGAGCACTGTATTTTTACAGTAGGGCATTAACAAAATATCTTAATGAAACATGAGTTCAGTTAATTAGTTAATATTCTAATCATTTTTGCCATGAAAAAAATTATTTTGACCCATACAAAGTATTTTTGTCTTTTGTTAAAATATATGTTTGCAACTTTTGGTGACCGTTTTTTTTTTTTTTGTTGTTGTTGTAATGGACTGCATTGTCCTCCACGAGGCGCTAGTGATTCAGTGAAGTCAGTACAGTCTTGTGTGTGACTCCTCTTTGTCCTGCCCTCATCTGCTGACCGGCTGAAGGCCACTGAAACCCGAGATGACAGATTGAGTCGATCTGACTATTTAAGGGACATATAAATGCTTAATTAGCAAGACTTATGATCATATTCTGTTGCCCCTGCTGACGCTGCAGCTTCCTTTCCTGTGCTGCAGAATTTTAAATAAGCCTGTCGACCTGCAAGCACGTCAGGTGATTTATATATCAGACATTTGGAGACAGACACTTCTTAAATTCAAACTAATAAAAAAAATAATAATAAATTAAAACAATATAAATTAAAAGACTCAGTTTAGACTTTATAATGTTGAAACTAGATTTTTCAGGTAGGTAAAAACTAAATTTTTTAAAAGCTAATTATTTATATCAATAAAATTATCCGGTGATTTTTTTTTTCTTTAAGTAGTTTTTCATTTGTAATCATGCTACAAACATAAGGATTCTGATAAACATGCATTTTCACTTCTTGCTTCTTTTATAAGGTTAGAAATAAACTTTGCAAGACCATGGGACCCCAGGAGCAGAGTTCAAGACCTCTGAAATAAGGTTGTGAACTTGAGATTGCGGATTGGAACACTAATTTTGTTTTGATTCCTACTAGGTGCTAGAGGACACCCTCGCACATAAATGCCACTTTTGCATTGCAGAAGAATATCTCTCATAAAAACTATGGCTGCGTCCAAAATCGTATACTTCCATACTATATAGCTCACTAAAAACAGTATGTGAGCCAGGTAGTATGTCTGTATTTATAGAAAGCTATAAGCTATATATAAAGCTCTTTCTGATTTTCATTCGGAAAATTATATGTGAAAAGTACCTGGATGACCTACTACCTCCGAGATTCTGAAGTGCACATCTGATGGACGCTACACTACCCCATGGTGCACCAAAAGAGAATTCATGAATGGAAGTGAAGCGACACAACTCATGCGAGCAGGTCACGTGGTGAGGACAAAATGGTGGATATAGTATGTCTGAGTTCTATTCATACTGCTCACATTCATACTCTATCGAACATACTTTTCTAACGGTCAAGTAGAACATTAAAATTCAAATGCAGTACCTACTGAATGGTAGACGATTTTGGATGTAGTGTATCACTGGATGAAGCTAATGGAAACAGATCATTAGATCAAACATGAAGACAATAAACTAACACCTGTGCAATATATGAATTATTTGTGTTTTTTTTCTATCTACTTAAATATGAATAGACTGTAAACAAGATTAAAGAAACTATATATGAATCAGTCATTATTCTGTTATATCCAGAATCAGCTTATTGGACTGTCTAAACAGCTATTTTCTTTAAAGCCAAAAAACGTCCACACTTGCGAGTTTACTTTTTATCAGGTGTGGACAGTAGTAAACAGGTTTATCAATGTAATCTTTTGCTTTAGTTGCAAAAATTGGTGCAAGTACTTAATGCCCAATTGTCACTTATTCACAATTCAAAGTACAGAATTAAAGGATTAGTTCATCCAAAATTAACCATTTCTTTCATTCAAGTGGTTATAAACGTTTATAAACGGTTATACATTTCTTTCTTCTGTTGAACACAAATGAAGATATTCTGAAAAAAAAAACATCCACATCCATATTAGGAACAAAAAATACAATGGAAGTCAATGGCTTTTTCTTCAATTTCAAAACTGAAGTCATTGCATTTGGAAACAGAGATGGGGTTCTCAAGGTGAATGCATACCTTTGCTCTAAGGGTCAAACAATAAAAATAAGGTCAAGAACCTTGGTGTGATTTTGGAGTCAGATATGAGATTCAATAGTCATGTTAAAGCAGTAACCAAATCAGCATACTATCATCTCAAAACATTGCAAGAGTTAGATGCTTTGTTTCCAGTTAGGACTTCCAAAGAAACGTGTTCATGCTTTTATCAGCAGCAGGGTGGATTACTGTATCGGACTCCTCACTGGCCTTCCCAAAAAGACAGTCAGACAGTTGCAGATCATCCAGAATGCTGCAGCCAGGATTCTGACCATAACCATAAAATCAAAGCACATCTGTCCTCTGGTTTGTACACTGGCTCCCAGTGACAATTACTTGTCTATAAAATCACCAAATGACCTAAGACCTCAATACATTACAGACATGCTCAGTGAATACAAACACAACAGGTCACTCAGATTTTTAGGATTATATAAACTAAAAATTCCAAGGGTTCAGTCAAAGCAGGGTGAATCAGCCTTCAGCTGTTACGCCCCCCCCCCCCCCCCCCCCCCCCCCGCTGCTGGAATCAGCTTCCAGAAATGATCAGATGTGCTCCAACATTAGGCACATTCAAATCCAGACTTAAAACACATCTGTTTAGCTGTGCCTTTACTGAATAAGCACTGTGCTACGTCTGACAGATCGCATGCTTTTCTTTTCTTTTTCATTCTTTTATAATCTGTTTTAACACATTTTAATCTGTTTTTATATTATTTGTTTTTATATGTTCTTAAACTTGACTCTATTATTCCTGTTTATGTAAAGCACTTTGAATTGCCACTGTGTATAAAATGAGCTGTATAAATAAACTTGCCTTGCCTTATATAAATCATGATTTTAATATAGTTATCTGCTAGCTTGGTTGCTGGATCATTTACAAATGGAAATACACAACTGTGCTATCTGTGTCTGAAAAAGAAAAACAGCAGTAAGTGATTGATTCTGTCTTCAAAATGTTCTAGCTTAATGGGCTTTCATTATAAAGGTAATGCCATTAATCACCCTGTTATTTCACTCTACAAAATTAAATCAAAAAACAGCCATTTGTTGTTATTTTGAATTAATTCATTTTCAAGCACACAGCATGATTACAAGTAAAAAAAAAACATTTTCTTTGTTAGGATTACATATAAGCCTACCATTTTATTTAGACAAAATCACAAGGAAATAATAAAGAAAACATGAATAACAGACACCTGATACTCCGTAGGGAATATGCATGCCCAGCATTAGTTTTTGCTATGTTTTACTACAGATTCTGCTTCAGTAACAGAAAATTTAAATGATAATTGAGACCTACAGTATTTGATTTGACTGGGAAGATAAGGTAGTAGCAGGGAATGAAACGCGTCCACTCAATTTTAAGTTTTTGCCTATATGCCACAGTGAAGGTTTCCTAATAATCAGACCCAATAATAGCCTTCACCTCCATTTTAACATATTGTACCTTGTTTGAATCTATTTCACCCTGTTCTGCAGATTTTTTAACACTAAATGAGAGCAGACAGTGCCAGGGTCTGAATTGAATTCATTCCCTCATGACCCCAGAGTTCACATCTCTATATGAGTATGCTTAATGGAAATGAAATAGACTCTGTTACGTAAATCTGCAGACATAAAGAACAGTTTACGGTCCCTATGGGTGGGCCTTATAGTGGGTCGTTTCAAAGACTTATTTATCTCAGCTGTGTTTTCTCTTTAGAATAGAATTTGATTACAAGGTCAATTGATTATTCGCCGACAGTTTGATTGACAGGCAATCTGGTTAATCATAATGGAGATATTCTGTGCCCTCCTCACATTCCTCCATTTTGTCCAACAAGGGTTGTAGTAGAGTAACATTGGCAATTAACATTAAAAATGCAGACAGCATTTAACCAGAAAGGCTAGGAACATATTATGCACTATACAATATAAACAATTCCAGAATGATACACAATTTCTTTCTTTCCCGAAACATACTGAAGTGTAGGAAATGTATCTATTCATGTGGACGAATCACCATCAACTCCCATAAACAATGGTTGTTGGAGCCATTTCTTTTTTCTATTATTATGTTTGGACTGAATATATTAATTTGATGATTTGATTATTATTAGGTTTACATTTGATAATCATTGTATATTATTCAGGTTTGAGTATTTACTTTATTGTTTTGATTTTGTGAATGAAGACTTTTGTTTTATCGATGCAAATCAGCATTTAAGGCAGCTAAGGTTGTAGGTTGGAGGAAGTAAGGGAAGAGAAAATTTTCAGACTGGTGCTGATTAGCAATGAAGTTATTTCACTGATTTAGCGGCTCAAGATGTGATGAAAATAAACGATGAAAAAGGTTTTACAATGGACTAACGTGTCACTGTTTGACCTGAGACAGCGGCTTTGTCATGGATTGGTCAGGCTCTCACGACCCCCACTCACGAAGATCACCATCACCTGACTTCTAATGAGCACACAGCTGCATCACATTCACGAGCACCAGATAAAAGCACAGCACTCCAGTCGCTCATTGTCCGGGCTCGTCTCGACGAAAGCGGACAACTGAGCGACCACTCAGCGTAGTCATCCTCAGCTAAAACAAACGATTTACTTACCTGTTCTCTTTGTATTCCTCCTAGTCTTCCTGGTCCTCCCGAATCGTCCTGTCTTCCAGTCCTTCCAAGTCTGTGTCATCCTCTGTCAGCTGTATCTGGTGTGTGCTGTCCATCCTCGTGTATTCCTGTTACCCAGCCACGGAGGAAAAGACCCCAACATCATTCCTGATCCTCCTGGCTATCCTTCATGTGCTCCTTGTTGTCATTTAATAAACACCCCTAACGTTTCCTTACCTCTGTCTCCTGTCCGCTTCATAACAGAAGCCCGGACCAATAACGACGACAACATGAGCACCCCCGATCACTTACAAGAGCTGGTGGACCAGTTGAAGCGGATTCTACAGCCACCAGCTCCACTTTCCAACGCACCACCAGCACCGAGCACTTCCGCCTCCACAGTTTCTTCTTCGGCCCTTCCTTCCAGTCCCATGGCCCGACCAGCGCCCTACTCAGGCGGAGCGGGGGAGTGCAATGGTTTTCTGTTACAATGTTCCCTCATATTCGAAATGCAACCTTCTCTATATCCCACAGATAAGTCGAAGATCGCCTACATCGTATCTCTACTCTCTGGACCTGCACTTAAATGGGCTGAGACGATCTGGAACCAAGCCGGGCCGGTCATGAATTCCATCACTACCTTCACGGAGTATTTCAAAGAGGTGTTTGGACGTTCTGATGGGGAAGTAGCCGCTGGAGAGCAGCTGTATCATCTAAAGCAAGGTACTCTATCTACACAGGAATATGCTCTCCGGTTTCGCACTCTAGCAGCTGCAAGTGGATGGAATGAGAGATCGTTGTTGACCACGTACCGGCTCGGCTTGGAACCCACTCTCCGAATCCAACTGGCCACATTAGATGATACAATGGGTCTGGAGAGATTCATCCAACATTCTCTCCGATGTTCCGATCGTCTCCGTTCCTATCAACAGGACACCATCACCCCCTCGTCTGCACTCCTCCAATCGCCTGAGTCAACAGCCTCTCCAGAACCAGAACCCATGATAATAGAGTCTGGAAGACTGACATCAGCGGAACGACAGAGGAGGCTGACCCGGGGTCTGTGTCTATACTGCGGTGTCAGTGGACACACCCGTATGGAGTGTCCCCTTCGTCCCATTCGGACTTCAGTGAGTGTATTCAGTACGAATATTGAACAATGTAAACCACTTACTACCACCGTACAAATAACTACTGCCTCTATTTCTCTCCTTGTCACAGCCCTCATCGACTCCGGGTCAGCAGGGAACTTCATCTCCCAATCCCTCTGTCGTCAACTCCACCTCCGTACTGAGGCGTCCTCGCACATATACCAGATACAACCGATAACCCAGTGCACTCGATCTTCGACCCGTATCCATCGACAATGCGAAGACATCCTTCTTCAAGTGGGGTTGTTACATCAAGAGAGGATTCAATTTCTGGTTCTGGAGGGTGCAAATATGGACATCATTCTAGGGCGCCCGTGGCTGGTGAAGCACGATCCCATCATCTCTTGGGGCACAGGAGAGATAAAGAAATGGGGATCTGGATGTACACCTGCCTGTTTTCCAAATCTCCCTCTTCAAGGTCGGAACCCCATTTCTTTGTTTGCAACATCGGTCGAGAGCCCTCCTGAGAAGCAGTCTATCCACATTCCTAAGGAGTACAGCTCCTTTCAAGATGTCTTCTGCCCCAAGAGAGCTTCCCAGCTACCGCCGCATCGGCCATGGGACTGCGCGATCGACCTAGTTCCAGATGCCCAGTTGCCAAGAGGTAGGATCTACCCGCTCTCGCTTCCAGAGAATCAGGCAATGGAAGATTACATAAGGGAGGCTCTGAGTCAGGGGTACATACGTCACTCAAAATCACCAGCCGCCTCAAGCTTCTTCTTTGTGGCCAAGAAGGACGGAGGGCTGCGTCCATGCATCGACTACAGGGTCCTAAATAACGGTACAGTAAAATACCGATATCCCCTTCCTCTGGTACCAGCCGCTTTGGAACAGCTCCGAGAAGCTAAAGTCTTCACTAAATTGGACCTCCGCAGCGCGTATAATCTGATAAGAATACGTGAGGGGGACCAATGGAAGACAGCATTCGTGACCCCTACTGGCCACTATGAATATGAGGTCATGCCTTACGGTCTGGTCAATGCCCCCTCCGTATTCCAAAACTTCATTCATGAAGTCCTCCGGGAGTTTCTTCACCACTGTGTAATAGTGTACATAGATGACATCCTCATTTACTCCCGGAGTGAGGCCGAACATCGCCAACACGTTGCGGAGGTCCTACACACATTGAGAGAACATCACCTCTACCTCAAAGCGGAGAAATGCTCATTCCACCAGAAGTCGATTCATTTCTTGGGATACATCATTGACCAAACCGGTATACGTATGGATGGGAAGAAAATTGAGGCTGTTCTATCCTGGTCAGAACCCACTTCCATTAAGGAGCTCCAGAGGTTTCTTGGGTTTGCTAACTTTTATAGACGGTTTATCAAGGACTACAGCAGGATTACATCACCTCTCACTAATCTCCTCAAGGGTAAACCCAAAGGACTGGAGTGGACCAAAGAAGCAGCCGCAGCCTTCCGCCTTCTTAAGAAGGAGTTCACAAGGGCCCCACTCCTGACTCATCCTGACCCAAATCTTCCTTTCGTGGTGGAAGTGGACGCATCCACCACCGGCGTCGGGGCAGTATTATCTCAACATCATGATACACCGCCCCGACTGCATCCCTGTGCCTATTTCTCTCGGAAGTTGAGCCCGGCGGAGCAGAATTACAGCATAGGAGACAGGGAGCTTCTAGCAATCAAGCTAGCCTTGGAGGAGTGGCGTCACTGGTTGGAGGGAGCCAAACATCCGTTCCAGGTGATCACAGATCACAAAAACCTCCAATACATCAAAGAGGCCAAGAGACTATGTCCACGTCAAGCCAGATGGTCACTTTTCTTCTCACGTTTTGATTTCTCCATTTCCTATCGTCCAGGACCCAAGAATCTAAGAGCAGACGCTCTCTCTCGTTTACACGAGCATCACGATCATGAAGAACTCCCAACGAAGATTCTTCCCGAACACATCTCCATTTGTCCGATCACCTGGAACGCTCCTCCAGTCGTTGCCACTCCGGAAGCCCCTGCTCCGCCGGGATGCCCTCCTCATCGGCAGTTCATACCACCTGAACACCGGGTAGATCTGATCCACTCCTTACATACCTCGCTAGGCACTGGACATCCAGGGATCAACAATACTCTCTCGCTAGTATCCCAACGATTCTGGTGGCCAAACATGGCAAGGGATGTGAGGCAATATGTTCAGGGCTGTAAGGACTGTGCCCAATCCAAGAGCCCACGTCATCTACCCGCTGGAAAGCTCCATCCCTTGCCGATTCCGAACCGTCCCTGGTCACACCTAGGAGTGGACTTTATCACTGACCTCCCTTCGTCAGAAGGTAATACCTGTATTCTAGTCATAGTAGATAGATTCTCAAAGTTTGTCAAACTAATCCCTCTGAAAGGTCTTCCCACAGCCTTTGAAACTGCCGACAATATCTTTAATCAAGTCTTCAGGTCATTTGGTATTCCAGAAGATATTGTGTCGGACAGAGGTCCACAGTTCATCTCACGTCTATGGAAAGCCTTCTTCAAGCTCCTAGGTGTGGCCGTCAGCCTCTCTTCTGGATATCATCCCCAAACCAACGGGCAGACAGAGAGGAAGATTCAGGAGGTGGGACGGTTCCTGAGGACCTTCTGCAGTGGTCACCAGAACTCCTGGAGCCAGTATTTGGGCTGGGCAGAATATGCCCAAAATTCACTGCGGCAACCCTCCACCGGACTCACGCCATTCCAGTGCGTCCTGGGCTTCCAACCACCGCTCTTTCCCTGGGATGGCGAACCATCTGATGTCCCCGCAGTGGATCACTGGTTCCGGGAGAGCGAGAGAGTCTGGGACGAGGCTCATCAACATCTGCAGAGGGCAGTCCGTCGAAGCAAGGTAACCGCCGATAGGAGAAGGTCTGAAGAACCCAGATACACACCCGGACAGAAGGTGTGGCTATCCACCCGGGACATACGCATGCGACTGCCCTCTCGCAAGTTAAGTCCCCGATTTGTTGGTCCCTTCACCATCGTGGAACAGGTTAACCCCGTCACCTACAAACTACAATTACCCTCTCACTACCGTATTCACCCTACATTCCACGTATCACTCCTGAAACCCTATCACGATCCTGTTCTTCCCTCCACAGAGCCTGACCACGAAGAGGAACCCCCTCCTCCACTGCTCCTAGAAGAAGGAGCCGTCTACGCAGTGAAGGAGATCTTGCGTTCCCGACGTCGTGGTGGCCAGTTGGAGTACCTGGTGGACTGGGAAGGGTACGGCCCCGAAGAAAGGACATGGGTTCCCAGAGCTGATATTCTCGATCCTAGTCTCATGGTGGAGTTTCATGAGAGCCACCCTGAGTTCCCAGCGCCTAGAGGCAGAGGGAGACCACCACGGCGTCGGAGGTGTCGGCCCTCAGGAGCGGGCCCTGGGGAGGGGGGTACTGTCATGGATTGGTCAGGCTCTCACGACCCCCACTCACGAAGATCACCATCACCTGACTTCTAATGAGCACACAGCTGCATCACATTCACGAGCACCAGATAAAAGCACAGCACTCCAGTCGCTCATTGTCCGGGCTCGTCTCGACGAAAGCGGACAACTGAGCGACCACTCAGCGTAGTCATCCTCAGCTAAAACAAACGATTTACTTACCTGTTCTCTTTGTATTCCTCCTAGTCTTCCTGGTCCTCCCGAATCGTCCTGTCTTCCAGTCCTTCCAAGTCTGTGTCATCCTCTGTCAGCTGTATCTGGTGTGTGCTGTCCATCCTCGTGTATTCCTGTTACCCAGCCACGGAGGAAAAGACCCCAACATCATTCCTGATCCTCCTGGCTATCCTTCATGTGCTCCTTGTTGTCATTTAATAAACACCCTAACGTTTCCTTACCTCTGTCTCCTGTCCGCTTCATAACAGGCTTAGAGCAAAGTGCCGCTACAATGGTGCTTCACTTGCTGAACAAACAACTCAAAACATGAGGACTTGAGACTGATGAACTAATTTTTTATGTTATTGGACCAGGACAGCCCGAATACATTTAGTTTATTGAAATATGATTTGAGCTAACTTAAACTGCATAGCCTGGACACCCACAATGGATAAATATTTTCTGTCTCATAATTTCATCGGTTATTTGTTGCCTTCTTCAAGGTGCCACCGTGTGTTTTGTGAATTATGTTTAGGAATCATATGTTACATTTGAATTATATTTAAGTGATCCAATCTTTTTAGGGGAGCACCGTGGCTGATAATGAAAGCTTGTCGGATGTAGAGAAGTGAGTCGGTTACCTATTACAGCCCCATCATGTGTGCAGAGTACTTGTCCAAAATCTCATCTCATCTCATTTTCAACAGCTTTTCCGGGGCCGGGTCGTGGTGGCAGATGTCTTAGGAGACAACCCCAGACTTCCCTCTCCCCAGACACTTCCTCCAGCTCCTCCAGGGGAATCTTGAGGCGTTCCCAGGCCAGCCAAGGGACATAGTCCCTCCAGCGTGTCCTGGGTCTTCCCCGAGGCCTCCTCGCAGTGGGAAATGCCTGGAACACCTCCCTAGGTAGGTGTCCAGGAGGCATCCGAAACAGATGCCAGGGCCATCTCAGCTGACTTCTCTCGATGTGGAGGAGCAGCAGATCTACTCCGAGCTCCTCCCGGGTGACAGAGCTCCTCACCCTATCCATAAGGATGCGCCCTGCCACCCTGCGAAGGAAACTCATTTCGACTGCTTGTATCCGAGATCTTGTCCTTTCGGTCATGACCCAAAGCTCATGACCACAGGTGAAAATAGGAGAGTAGATTGACTGGTAAATCGAGAGTTTTGCCTTTCGGCTCAGCTCCTTCTTTACCACAACAGACTGGTACATTGACCGCATTACTGCTGCACCAATCCGCCTGTCAATCTCACATTCCATCTTTCTCTCACTCGTGAACAAAACCCCAAGACACCTGAACTCTACCTGGAGTAAGGACTTTTCTCCAACCTGGAGACTCATCCATGAATCGCCCCCTTATTATGGTGGAGGGGTTTGAGTGCCTGAGTGATCCTAAGAGCTATGTTGTCGGGAGCTAATGCCCCTGGTAGGGTCTCCCAAGGCAAAAAGGTCTTAGGTAACAGGTAGAGCACAACAACATCAAGGACCGTGACGTCGCCCAGTCCAGGGAGCCAGGCCTGGGGTTGGGTCTCGTATGTGTGCACCTGGTGGCCGGGTTTCAGCCCGGTAGGAGCAACGTGGAACCCTCCTCCTGCAGGCCCACCATCGCAGGGAAAGCCGTAAGGGGCCAGTGCATTGTGGAACGGGTGGTGGTTGAAGGTTAGAACCACAACAACCCAATCGTCGGGCACAAAAGCTAGCTCTTGTCCAAAATCAGTATGTGCAAAATATGGAAACAAAGGTTATACAGGGCCAAAATCCCTAGGGTGTCCCCTTGCTCTGTTTTGTTCTAAATGATAGAAATTTATTTTTGCTTTTAATATTTGATCAATTTGACTTCATAGATTTTTGTTAAAAACTAGCAATCACTTATTCGATTGTGATTGACCTCAATGAAGTACATTAATCAGTGCAATGAACAGTTTGTTTTAAGGATGTCTTTTCGTACCTTTCTGGACAAGTCAGGAACCTTGCTGTCTATGGAGGATGAGGGAGCTTTTATGATTCACCTATAATCAGTCCCTCCAGGATTTCATGGAATTTTTTTTACAACTAGAGCTATCCATGTGACAACAGTATGCATGTATACTATATGTAGAAGTTTAGCGAGTGATGCAACTCACGTGGCCTAGTTTAAACAATCTTTGAATGCACATTGCGATAGTGTCACATCACTATGATCCATTATTATTCTACCAAAATTATCCTTATTCCATAGAGGGCAAAAAGGAACAGGTTGTTCTAAAGCCTAATTAGTAACAAAGGAAACAATATAAGATCAACCGAACATGAGGAATTAAATGAATCAACTGGAAGACTACAGCATCTGTCCTTTGACCAGCAATGAGACAGAACAACTGTTTGGTACTTGGTGAAAGTTAAAGGGATCTTGTTACACACACATACAGTACTGTACACAGTCACAGCGATAGTATAACAATACATTACACCATTACTGGCTGTTTTACACCAAATCAGTGAGCTGTGACAACAGACCATAACAAGTGTAGGATCAGAACAATACAACAGAATTTTTCTTTCTTTCATTCATTCATTCACACCACCATATCCAGCATATGTTTTACGCAGTGGATGCCCTTCCAGGACTAGGAAATAACAGAATTGTTGGAGGATAAAAAATCCTTTAAAAGGCAATAGTTTTAATCAATTTGCTATTCCCTTTTTACAAATAAAATTAGATTTTTGTGTCTTATCTACAAAACTAAAAGCCATCAATGTATATTATATTTTATAAATATATATTGTATAAATATATTTTGAAGTTATATAACATTTAAATGTATTTTAAGTAGCTTAATGGAAAACAATGTGAAAAAATGCTTTTTTTTTTATAAAACAGTTCACATATCTCCTTCTTTATTAGTGTCGTTTAACAGTTATAAAAAATTTAAACCATGGTAACACTTTACAATAATATTTCATTTGTTTCATGAAATAACTCATATTCGCATGAACTATCAACTGTCACCATCCCCCCACTAATGTAGTCTTGATTCAATCTGGATTTTTTTTTCTATAATTGTAGATTTCTTTCTATAAAATGTCTAGTTTCCATATCCCATGACTGATTTTTATTAGATATTACCAAGCAACAAGTTATTAATTAATTTGCAACAAGAATCTTCACAGTTGTAAAGCATTACTTTGCAATCCACATGTAAAACACTTTTTAAAATGTTTTAAGAGGCTAAATTCAAATCAAACACCAGTAAACTTACCATGCTACCTTAGAACTGTATGTCTACTTTACAAATATTATCAAAAGTATGAAAACATATGATTCATACTTCACAAAAGATAGAGAGCGCCTTTGCATGGTTGCCTATAGAAACTTGATGTCCACTTGTGGTCGTGTCTGGTACTGCAGCCAAACAAAATCTGACCGAGCACTCATTTTTGGAGATGTTAACTTCAAATTTGTAATATAATAGATCCTTTTCACATTTCTGGGTTTCTCAGTAGCGGAAGTCATCATAGTTGAGAAAACTTAGAGCGCAGTGAATAGGAGAGCACAACAAATAATTTTTTTACAATCTTATTTGCTCAAAAAATAAAAGAAAAACTCCACGATGATGTTATAAAGACATTCAGAAAAAGAAAAAAATTGTGTGAGACTGATGATGGCAGACAGAGGAGAGAATAATGTCAAATTTACAGTCCTGTTCCATAGATGCTACATTAGAAACGCCTCGCATAAGCGATAATTCACTTTTTTGTCATTTGAAGCAAAGAAATATTACATACAGAAATACATATAAATGTTCATACGTTTTTTTTTTTAATCAAAATATTAAAAACGTTCAAGGATTTAAGATGCTGATGACCGTTAAACATGCCATAACAGGCTTGTGAAAAGGGTCCATATGTTCGGATATTTAGCTTAGCATTTTTTTGAGTCATTTTAAATACACATTTATGTAATATAAGAAAATACATATTTATTGTTTTAATATTTTCATAAACAAAGGCGGGCAACTTTTGTTTTATTTAACTTTATGTTTTATTTTTTTAAACTGTAGATGCAATCTGAGATCTGTCTTCTTTAAAATGAGACCAAGCTTAAATCTATGCACCAAACCATTAAAGATTGACATTAGTTTAAGTTAAACATGTCGTTGTCATGTCTATGTTCAAAAAGTGTAGGGCGAAAATTAAGAGGCTTACCCAGATTGATGAAAAATATGTGAAACATATTGCTGATTGATTAATCTGGTTAATATTAGTTGAAAAATAATGAGAACTTATTATAAAGGTTTACCAAAACTATTGTTTGTATTAATTAATTTAACTTATCAGGCAAAATGTTAATTTTTAAATTAATTAATTTATTTATTTATTTTCACATATGATATGTAATGATGTGGCACTTTTATTATTTTTCCAGACCTGAGCTAGCATGAAATTGTATTTATTATTTTTTTTCATGAACTAACGTTAACACAGATTAATAAAAACTGATGAAAGGGTATTGCTGATTCTTATTGTCCTTAATGGGTTACCAAAACCAATGAATAAAAAATGAATTCTACTTTCAGGCAAAAGGATATTTAAAGGATATTTAAACAATAAAATAAATTTTTACTTAATTTATATGTATTATTTATTACTTAATTTATTATTTTATTAAGTAAAATAACATATAATAAATTATACAAACTACTTGACATTAAATATAGTGTCAGATCTGTTATGAACTGATGTAAAATGGTTGTTTTATTCCTCTAAACAAGAACAACAAAACTTTTACCATGATCAGAAACTTTATTAAGTGAGAGAGAGAGAGATAAAGCAAAGCAAAGGAAGTACCTTGAGCAAAAGAGCCGGTGACCAAGCCAAAAAAGCAGCTCAGCATACCAGTCAACTCCTTCTGACAATCATTCTTACAGTCGTTCGCTGCGTCCATGTCTCCTGTCTTTCAGTAAACGCCTCTCCAACGTCTCAATGTCTGCTGACCCAACAATCACTGTTAAAACTACAAAACACACTCTAATCCCTAAAAATGTCTCCTCAAAAACACACTGACACTTACTTTTTCCCCCTCAAACTTCTTCCTCAGTTAAGAAAAGAGCTCCGGGATCACAGGCTTTAGATAAAATATTAATGCATATTCAGATGAGGAGTTTCCTTTGAGCTGCTGTGATTGTCAAATTAGACATTTCTTTCTTAAATAATGGACACAGCTCTGCCGGCTTCCTGAGATCCAGAGCTGCTCAGGGCAGAAAGGTCTCAATGTGACCCAATGTAGAACAACACAATGCTGATTTGTTATCTGGATAACATTACACCTCCCGGTCCAGACGTGAACAGTAATCCAAACCAAACAGCTAGTGAGATCCAGAGCGTCCTGCTGAGTCCTGCCGAATACATCTGAACATATTCTCATGACTCTCTGTGAATTAAAGCTATGAAGAGCAAGCAGAGCTGATACTGTATATGAGAGAAAGGGTGAGAGAGAGGAAGAGGGAGTGAGAGCAAGAGGGAGAGAGGGAGGAAAAGAATATGACAAGCACAATGCTCAAGTTTCACAGGATAAATGTACTGTATTTTGTACAGTCACAAGACATTGAATAATCTTTTATTTGTATGGATGATTTAAAAAAAACAATGCTCTCATCCAGGGGCGTTGCTAGACATAAAGCTCTACTGAGGCACGCACCCCCTTCCCCACCAAAAAAAATAAGTATATAAATAAAAATATTATTTAATAATATATTAATATATTATTATTATGTTATTATTATTTTATACACACATATATATATATATATATATATATATATATATATATATATAATTACAAAACAAATATTTATTATAAATAAAAGCATTATTATTATTATTATTATTATTATTATTATTATTATTATTATTATACAATTATTATTCTAAATAATCTTAAATATAACTGAAAAACAATGTTAAGACACAACTGAAGTGATATTCTAAGATCATTTAAGAAATCTTTTCATAAATATTAGTTTAATTTGAATGAAATTATAGACAATTCAATAGAATACAAAAAAAGACATTTTATAGAATTATCTGTTGTCTTAGACTTGACACATGGCAGAGATGTTATTAGGTTTATAAAGTCTTTACTTCCCTGACTCGTCATCCCTCCTTTTTGCTTCATACAAAAAATAATCTATTAGGAGGCATGGTAAGTAAGATCATTATATTGTTTAAACTTTAGTTTTGTCGACTTGCGAAACAAAAAAAGACTGTTATGCTGGTTATACAACGCATGAGCAGCGCGTGAGCAGCAATTTGTTTTGGCGTGCATGTTAACTACCGGGACCCGTACAGAGATAAGAGCAGCGCGTGTGAGAGGTGCGCGGGTTCTCTGCGCACACACGGAGATGTGTCAGTTTGCTTTTTGATTAAACACATTGCTTTCACCAGCGTTGGTTCGGTTGCACATAGAGAATAACATTTTTATTTCGGAATTACCACTCTTAATAAATACACTTGCATATGAAGTAAATCATATCTCAAAGCATTTACTGGGGCACTGGCAATTTTTACTGGGGCACGTGCCCCAGTCAATTGGTCTAGCGACGCCCCTGCTCACCTCCCAGCCTACATATATATCTAAGATGAATTCAAATAAAAAAAAATATATATAAAACGCATTTTGATTTCTCAAATGTAACTTTTTTTTACATTTACATTTATTTTTTTTTTAATTAAAGTCCTTCTGAAATTAAATTTAAGGTGTTTGGGTGTTAGTAATAATGTGTCAGGGCTCTATTTTAACAATCTAGGCGCAAAGTCAAAAGCACATGGCATTAAGGGCGTGTGCGAATCCACTTTTTCTATTTTAAGGATGGAAAAATACAGTTTGTGCCCTGGCGCATGGTCTAACAGGGTTGTGCTTTTTTCTATTAATGAGTTATGGGCAGATATATTCATTTCACTCAAAGTACTTTTCTACATTTTATTTTAATGTCATCTTAAATGATTAATTTTCTTAAAAAATACCTTTTTTATTTTTAGTTGTGAATTATTTTTATTTAAATTTGTCAGCTGGACTGCTCCATGATTAGTGGTGGTGGACAAATACAGATGCAATAATAATATTTTATTTTATAATAATATTATTACATAACATTACATTATTATAATAATTTTACATTTTATTTAATATTAAATAATATTTAATTACATTAAAACTTACAAAAATAATTGTTTGACTCTCACCATACAAAATATGATAGAAAACAACATATATATATATATATATATATATATATATATATATATATATATATATATATATATATATATATATAGTTTATAAGTATAATTTATACTTCTAGATAATTATTGGGGGGCCAGCAGCAGCCGCTTACCTCTCTTATTGGTTAAATCCACCCCAGGTTATCAGTGTTTTGAGTACAACGTGCATTAAACCAATCAGAGTCTCATCTCCCATTCCCTTTAAAAGTCAGTTGCGTCGCACCATGGCACATTTGCCATTTACATAACAGACTTTGTTAGTGTTAGTTTTTTTTGCTAGTGAAGCGTTCAGTTTTTTTCAAAAAACAAAACAGTTAAACAGACTATCTGCATGGGGTTAAACACTGAACCTCCTCCATTTGGCCTCTTTACTTTCTCTTTACTTTACTTTTACTTGTACACACTGCGCTGAAGACATCCACTAGCCTACATATTTAATTTTTGTTTGTTAAACACAAAGATTTGTTTCAAAACTATTTCTAAATTCAGTTCTAATTTCCAGCATATGAATAAACGAACAATAATAACGAACTGTGGTCAAAATATCCAACACAATTATATCCAAACACACATCCTATTCTTATGCTCCATATGGTGATGCAGATGTCTCCAAAACCCGACAGGCATACAAATCTAAACTTGTTTTTATTAAAACAAATATAAATATGCATATAATTATTAATACTGCTAATAATAATAACAATATATTTAGCAAATTGTCATCAATAAACTGAAAAAAGCCCCCTGAGATGAAGGCATGGAGGCAGTGGATTTTATATTTATGTAAAATAATAATTTTTGTAACATTTTAATCCTTTAATTTATTAAATGCAAAGATGTTTGTGTATTGCTGTATGCCCTTAGTATAAAGCAACGTGTAAGCGTTTACACATTAGGGTTGCGCTGGTCTGAAAATAGCAACAAATTGTGCCAAACACGTCTTGCCCCCTTATTGCTCCAGGTGTATATGCTCCCTTATACTTAAAGGGATAGTTTACTAAAAAAAATGCTCACTACATTATACACCCTTAAGTGTTATAATTCCTCAAAAGTTTCTGTCTTCGGTTGAACATAAAAGAAGATATTTTGAAGAAAGTTGAAATGCTGAAACATATAGGCTGCTCGATTATGGGAAAAATTATAATCACGATTATCTTGGTCAAAATTCTAATCTTGATTATTTAAAACCATTATCAGTATCATATTACCTAAATTATTATTTATACCCCTCACCCCCCAAGTAAATAAATACGTTTGTTATTACACACATTTCCAATATAATGCCATTTCACAATTCTTATTTTCAAAGAAGAATGGGAAAAGTAAAAAAACTTACAAAAAGTACAAAAACAAAAAAAAAAAACAAAAATAAAAACAATAGAATAAATAATAATGATGAGCGCAGCTGGAAAGAGTAACATGCTGTAGTGTGTCTTTAAGATTCAATTCAATTCATCTTTATTTCTATAGCGCTTTTACAATGTAGATTGTGTCGAAGCAGCTTCACATAAAAAATGATAGTGAATTGAAACAGTGTAGTTCAGTTTTCAGAGTTTAAGTTAGGTTCAGTTTAGATTAGTTCAGTTGAGTTCAATGTGTTTTAATATTCACTGCTGAGAGTCTAAACATTGAAGAGTAATCCATCGATGCGCAGCTCTACAAGTCCCGAAATATGCAAGCCAGTGGCAACAGCGGCAAGAAAAAAAAACTTCATCAATGGGCCAAAGTGAAGGAAAAAAAAAACATGAAAAACCTGGCTCAGTTTTATGATTACATGCATGTTTTCATCCAAATTTGTTACATAACAAATGAGTTTTTTTCTGTGAATAATCTCTTAGTGCCCCATTTTTTTCTACACATTTTTGCATGTGTATTTAGGCGCAGCTTAAGCTAAACGATGATCTTACATGCCTGTGTTCTTCTCATTAGGGTTCGGGTTTAGTTTAGGCACACGTTCCCTTTTGTACTGTTAGACACATGAATAAATCGAATACACTCCAACAACTGAAGGATGTCCCATGCTGCAAAAGTCACATTATACATGATTTCATTGATTTCCATGTGAAATGAGCTTTGTGGAGGAATGATTATGGACTCCTTCGAAAGGGTTCGTGCTACAGTATGATGCAATAATCGTTTAATCTTGATTAATGTTTTTTTCATAATTGTTAGAGGCCAAAATTGAAATATAATGTTGATTAATTGCAAAGCCCTATACTGTAACCACTGACATGGACAGTAGGAAAAACAAATATTATTGAAGTCAATGGTTACTGATTTCCAGCTTTCTTCAAAATACCTTCTTTGTGTTTGACAAAGTCAGACAAGTTTGGAACAAGAGTGAGTAAATGATGACAGAATTTTGAGGGATTTTTTTTAAGTTTATAAAATGTCCTCCAGGGCGACGCAGTGGCGCAGTAGGTTGTGCTGTCGCCTCACAGCAAGAAGGTCACTGGTTCGAGCCTCGGCTGGGTCAGTTGGCGTTTCTGTGTGGAGTTTGCATGTTCTCCCTGTGTTCGCGTGGGTTTCCTCCGGGTGCTCTGGTTTCCCCCACAGTCCAAAGACATGCAGTACAGGTTAATTGGGTAGGCTAAATTGTCCATAGTGTATGAGTGTGAATGAGTGTTTATGGATGTTTCCCAGAGATGGGCTGCAGCTGGAAGGGCTTCTGCTGGGTAAAAACGTGCTGCATAAGTTAGCGGTTCATTCCGCTGTGGTGACCCCAGATTAATAAAGGGACTAAGCAGACAAGAAAATGAATGAATGAAAATGCCCTCCAGAATAGTAGCACAAATTGATTTAAGAAGAATTCTGCTGTTTTAATGACATCATTTCATACTTCAATTACTCATCATTTCTTCTGACCAATCAAATATAAAATCTAATATTTAAAGCACCCCCACCCCTGCTCCACAATACACTTAAAGAGCCCATATTATAGATGAAATAGGGTCATATTTAGGTTGTAAGGGTCTCCAACAACAGTCTAATATGCATGCAAGGTCAAACAACACTTTGATGGTCTTATAATCTGCATTTATTTTTACCTAATTATCCCAGCGACTCCCGTATGATTCGTTCAGTGATTCATTTGTACCCAAACCCCTCCTCAGCGCGAAGCTAATCTGCGCTGATTGGACCGATGACAGCCTGCTGCAATTGGTCGACAACACTGACAGGCTTCAGCGCGAGACAGAGTGAAATTCCCAGCAGCTAATCAACAATATAAAAGTAGTCACAGTGCATACACACTTTATAGTGGATTTTGGCTGCCAGTGGGTGAATGTAAACACAGACGATGGACTAGAAAATACTGACGACTAACTATTTTATTGAGCAAAAAGTTCAAGAATTGGCGAAGAGATCTCCTTGCCCGTCGCAGGCTACTTGCTCTTTTCACACACACACACACACGCGCGCACGCGCGCACGCACGCACGCACGCACGCACGCACACACGCACACACACACACACAGGGCCGGCGCGTCCATAGAGGAGACCTAGAGCGGCAGAATAGAGAGGGGGCGGCACTCAGTTATATCCGCGGCGCTCAGTTATATCACCACACACACACACACACACACACACACATGACACACATTACAATCCTCCCCGAGGACACAACACACACGCCTAGAGCGCCTGTTCAGCTTGTTGAGTGCAATTTATACACCTCACCTCGAAAACTGAGCTGAACTATTTAAAAACTTGACCGTTGCATGCGTGTAGCAACAGCTGACGATCCGTAAACAAAGCTGCACGCGTCACATTTTCAACGTGGCTTTACACGCGATATGAGAATATAAAGAGTTAACCTGATACAGTACACGCGGTTACAAGTAACAAAACACAACTAAATACATAATTTGCAAGCTAGAGTAAACGAGGCAACAGTTTTAATCGCACGTACTTACACTGGTGAAATGGGGAAAGAAACTGATTCATGATGCACTGATCCATGTTCTGACAGTCTTTAATGATCCTTCCTTTAACAAACTGATGAAGTCTTCTTTTTAAGCATGTAATTTCCAGAAGCATTCGATCTGCTCAAGGCTAGGCTATTTTGCTGAGGTTTCATCTTTGATTAGACTCAATAAAATCTATCTTCACAGCGTGACTTCATTCCACCGGTGTGTCTCTCTCTGTGTGTGTGTGTGACTTTTTTTCTGTTAGTGGGCGGGGCCGCAGGTTTCAAATCTCCCGGGTTTGCGTGTGCAACTACTTGTGTTTCGTAGCTGCGTCATCACGAAACACCTAATGACTCGTTATCAAGACGACTCATTTGAAGCACTATGAGTCGACTCTTTTATAGATGAATCAATAGTTTTAAACACTGTACACTTACAGATTTAAGCCTTAGCTGGATATTTCACTTCACTTAGAGCTGTGTTACACACTACATGGAAGAGCATTTTCAAAAACCCATAATATGGGCTCTTTAAGTCTAAAATCTGTCATTTTCTCACATAAAATGGAGTGCGCATTTTAAGGTTAAGCCTAAACATTTGCATATATCAGGAAACAATGTTGATCCAAACTCCTTTTACATTTTCAACAACGAAAGAAGGGACACCAAAATCTGGGATGCTGAAATCTGAAGTTGCACTTATGCTCTAGTGCAGTGTTTCCCAACCCTGTTCCTGGAGGCACACCAACAGTACATATTTTGGATGTCTCCCTTTTCTGACCCATTAACTTCAGGTGTTGGAGTCTCTTCTGATGTTATGATAAGTTGATTCAGGTGTGTTTGATTGGGGAGAGGTTGAAAATGTGGACTGTTGGTGTGCCTTCAGGAACAGGGTTGGGAAACACTGCTCTAGTGCACTAGTTGTTTGAGCAGGCATTTGTAGTGGTGTCCAAAATCATGGTGGACATTCTGAAGTGCACTCAGTCAGTACCACAATGCACCCCAATAACAATTGGTAAACCGATGTGCCCTCAACAACTAGAAAATACCTATAATACACTGTGAAAGTTCTCGCGCCGCATGAAATTCTGGGCAGACCACAAGATGGCATTCACTGTGGAATCCTATCAGTGTAATTTTCAAAACTACATATTATTTAAATGTTGAATTAACATTTTGTATATAAACTGTATAAAAATGAAATACATAGACAGCTTGCTAAGTGCTAAATACCTATCTGAATGATTATCTGTGTTCTGAGGGTTTTTTCAACCAACAAATCACAAACAAAACAAAATCCTTTCTGGTGTGCTGAGTCTTCAAATTCACTCACTCCTTTAAGTGAATTTTCCCCATTAGTGGACTAATGTGGGGAATAGTGAACGAGAGGCAATTTTGGATACAGCACCACTGTTGTACATATACGCATGTACACACACACCTATATCTACTGCAACAAGGAATAATACATTGCACACACACTTACAGTCAGGGTACAGACAACTATATAAAAATGACGTCTGTTGCACACAATTACAGATTTCTATGTGGTGATGGGCACACAGTTGCACTATAGTGGATAAATGATTCAGACAGAGTAAACATGCTTTCCATTAGGGTGAATGAAGTGTGGTTTGCATTAATGTTATAGTAAACAAACTGGCATAGTAAACACAAACATAGTTTTGTATCAGTACAAGTGGATCATATGTGCAAGTTGGTACAGTACTTAAAACCTAGAGGTGTGAATCTAGACTGGTCTCATAGTTCAGTTCGGTTACAATGATCATGCCATCAATTCGATATCTCGGTGCATTGACGATGCTTTCCATACACAGTTTTATATTTTCAGCACATTAATTCTTGTAATAAAATGTATAAGTATATTTATATCTATATATTATTTGTGGGCAACGCGGTGGCGCAGTAGGTAGTGCTGTCTCCTCACAGCAGGAAGGTCGCTGGTTTAAACCTCGACTGGGTCAGTTGGCGTTTCTGTGTGAGTTTGCAAAGGTAAAAACAACAGTCATTAAAGCATAATTAAAAAATAGTAAACGCCTTAGGTTCATTTTTAATTTAATTTAATTTAATTTAATTTAATTTAATTTAATTTAATTTAATTTAATTTAATTTAATTTAATTTAATTTAATTTAATTTAATTTAATTTAATTTAATTTTTGTTTAATGCACTTTGTTAAATACTGGCTGACCAGTGAGATTGACAACTTGATGGCAGTCAATCACAAAACATTTTAGGCAAGTACACATTCCTAACAAAGAAGAAGAAGAAGAAGAAGAAGAAGAAGAAGAAGAAGAAGAAGAAGAAGAAGAAGAAGAAGAAGAAGAAGCATCAAGCCAAGATAAATGGTAAAGTCTAGAATGGATACAGCTGCAGCTGAACATTAACCAGAAATACTTATAATACTACAATATAATAACCATTTTATTTCCTGCACGTTCCTTAATTAGCATATTTAAATTGTGCAAACAATAAAAATGTGTATTATAAGCACAAATTTTATGCTTAAATTAACATAAATATATTAGAATAAAGGGTAAAGATATATATTTTACAAACTGGACATTAGATTTATCCACAGTTATGTGCTATATTTAAGTATGCATTTTTTGTAATGTAAAGGGGACCCATTATGCAAAAATCACTTTTTAAACGGTTTAAACACAGTTGTGTGGCAACAACCTGTGAAAATAATCAGCTTCTAATAGTGTAAATGTATTAATTCTATTTCTTTTATAATCACATTTAAAAAAAAACTGCAGAAACACTTGATGGACATTCTCCTTTTGTACATGTCATCACCTCTCTCTCTTTAACATAGGACTTTGTTTTGTCTTTTAATCTGCCACTATGCTGACACGCATTTGTTGCTCCACCTTCTTTAAAAAGATCTCATTTGAATTTAAAGTCACCAAAATGGCACAATTAAGATCAAACCCTAAAAGGGGCAGCTTCATAGACAGAGTTATAAGAAATTATAAGTTTGGTATTTGCACTGAAATGTCTTATACACACTCTAGGGCAGAGATGCTCAAAGTAGGGCCCGCAGGGCTAAAGTTGGCACCTGATAACCTTTGATTTGAGCCGCCATCCCATGCCTTTAATAGAGATTGTCATTTCTGGATCTTTTGTTTGTTTGTTTGTTTGTTTGTTGTTGAGCTATAACAAAATAAGCTTAGAGTAAATGTTTTAATTAAATGTTAGAAATGAATCAGATTTATTTACATGTTCTTTGTGTTATAAATAGAATTTTTTGTTTTCATTGAAATAAGTTAATTCTTAAAAAGAAAATAAATATTTAATGTATTAGGTAGCCCAATACGATTAAAGTAAAGCTTTCTATATATTGTCAAATATTATTTAAAGGGGTTATTAAATTACCTATGGCAACTTTGTAATACAGTTTGATATATTTACCTTCGGCCCACAGCCCTCAGTTATGTTTGTTTTTTGGCCCTTCATAAGAAAAAGTTTGGTCACCCCTGCTCTAGGTACATGAGAGACTTATTGTGCATCTTGTTAAAATAATTTAAGCCAATCAAACATATTTTTCTTTAAAATAAAAGCTTGCTTTAATGTGCTGCTATTTCAGGATCAGGCATACAAACATTCTAGCATTTTTAATGTGTTTAAGCATCCAAATGATTAGGGTCAGTGTAGATATAAGTCCACTATAGCCTGATTGTGGGACACTCCTCATCCGTCGTCTCTTCTTTCACTCTTCCTATAGCCCTCTCTCATTTCCCCATTTGCAAGCCAATCTCTGATTTCCAGATTGAGCCTAGAGTGCCACTTTCTTTTAATGGGGCCACAAACTGTTTTAGTGTCTTTTTCAGCACTCCTAAAAGTGATTCTCTCCACCCTTTCAGCAGCCTTGAGAGCGAAAAAAACAATTAAATCAATATCGCATAATGGCAGAGGCTTATTATTTATGAATTGCTGCTATTAGGATGACAAACGTTTCATTAAATATTCATAAACATTTATAAGTGATGTTATTGGAGCGTGAGTACAGTAAATGGGTTGGATATGAGGTAATGCATTAGGTCCGTTTGTTTGTTTTCTCCTCATAACCACTAGACGGCACCAGATAAGCACCGTGAGGAACAGATGAACAAGCAGCTCTGAAACTAGAGATCCCATAGGAAAAATAAAGCATACACTTGCTTCATATACTTTGCAAGAGATTTTTATGTTTAATGATTTTAAAAATGGAGAAATCACAATTTTTTTCCTTGCACTTTGAACACACACGCACACAAAAAGTCTTTAAATTGAATCTTGAAACAATATTTATTAGTCAGTTACAGTTCACTGACAAATGAACATTATATAGCACGTATTTTATGACTTTAAAAGTGAAATGTTATGACTTGTTGACTTACTAACTAATTCAAAATCCATAATCCCAACAGGTCCGCAGCCAGCCTGGTGGAAGAAGTTTTTTTTCTCAAAAAGTGGACCTTTTTGCAGTTATTCACTTAATTTTCTATTTAATCATGAGGTTTAAATACTCCATTTAGTGACATTTTAAGCACTATTTTTAGCTGGATTAGCTTGTCGGATGTTCTAAAAATATTTCCTAAAGATTTAGAATAAAGAATATTAAGAAAAAATATTTATTTTAGAAAATACAAATGTATTACATCATATTTCATTAGAAAATATGAAATCTGTTAAAGTTCTAAATTTAAAACTGTAGCTTTTTGTCCTTTTTTAGGCAAATAACGATAGCACATAGCACATTTACCTTTCCTCAGTCAGAATTTGACCATTTGAATATTAAATAATTAAAACATAATAAATAAATAATAAATAATAACGATTTTTCTTGCCTCTCATGTAAAAAATACATTTGATTATTTATGTATAACAACAATAGCCTAATTACTATATTAGTATCTTTTTTCTTTTAAGAATAAGGTCCAAGATCTAGAATAAAAGTTTCTTGTAAAATGTTTTCTCTATTTAACAACAATAGAGTAGGTCAGTAGCGAAAGATGCCTTCACTTATGTCAGATTCCGCTTGCTCTTAAAGCCTTTGATGGGTTATTTTGACAATTTATGATTGCTTAGCAGTCAAATGAGCTCACGGAACAAATTCAACATACTGTAGGCTCATTCTTAAAAGGTAGCCCTATATACATTTCTGGAGATTCTGAGTTATATGTAGCCAGAAGTAATCATTTTTAAAATGAACGCTAAGGGGCGGTATGTTCCTTTTCGCGCTTACCAGCTCACTGCTTACCTCCGTATGGACGGCTTTCCAGTTAGTCCAGTTAGCTCACCATGTATACTGATGGACTTGAGACACAGAGAGAAAATTACTACGATGACGGGGTTCAAGGCAGGCGAAGAACGGTTTCAGGAAATGAAAGGACAAAAACAGAAGCTAAAAAATAAAATACACAAGTAAATAACTGGGTGAGAATGTGTTAAAACGTGGTAATAATCAGAAGTGGGCTTTTCTTTTTCTGAAATGCTTTTTAAATTTGTTGGTTAGATTTAGCGAAGTGCGGGTCAATCTGTGCTTTCTAAAATACTATTGGTTGGGTTTAGGGAAGGAAGAAGGTAGGTAAGTCGATCGGTCAGTCAGTCATTTAGTCAGTCAAACAGTCAGTCAACATCGGCCTCTGGTGGATTTATGGGAGAACAGCAGGCACGAATGGCACAAAGCGTACACAGCGATCTCTCGTGGATTCGTGAAAACAAAAATGGCAAAAAACATACCTCCTGGGACGTATTTGACGGTCTCCAGAAATGTACATAGAGGTAAGTTTTCAGAATGATCCTGGATTGGACAAATTCTGGACCTTTGTCAGTGTATTATGGGGGTGGGAGGGTTTTTTCGAACCACTTGAACCCTCCTGGGTATGCATTACTTATCAATAATAGTACCTCATATTATAATTAGTTGCGTAACACAACAAGTATAGTCATATGATAATGATTCCTTTGCATTTAATTAGCTTATGATTAATTAAAGCAGACAACTGGACATCTCCATTAAGTACAGCTTTGACTACTGGGTTAATTAATGTATAGCATTATATTATTCGTTCATTAATATGTTTTTAGGGAATTACATTAAACAAATAATAGTTTATTGGTTATTACTATTCTATTACTATTGATCTTTGAATCATAAAGAATGTTCATGTGTTGCTTATGAAGTTATTCATGAATCCTATATTACAGATACAGTTTATCCAAAAGTTACACACTGCTGTATTAAGTCACTCTCAAGTGGTTTCAAACTTTAATGAGGTTCTTTATTCTGATAAACACAAAAGAAGATATTTTAAGGAATGCCTATAATCATTGACTTCCATAGCAGGGAAAACAAATTGAGATTCAAGATTCATTGAGATCTGCACTGTTCTAAATTGACAGACTTTAAAATATTTTTAAATATAGATACAGTACAGATTTCATATGTAGTATATGTTGAATCTAATTCCATACATATGGATCAAACTTAGAGAATGTAGATCTAACTCTGTGTGAAAAAATGGCATCTTAAGTAAGAGTATATCTGCTGATCTGGTATTGTAAGTATTTGAACAGTACTCCAACAAACAAGCTATATACTGTGGTAATTTACCAAATAAAGCTTTAAAAATGATGATGATGAATGAATTATGAATTATGATTGTCAACTCATCATCAAGCCAGACACCTGAATCTTTATACTATGGAAGTCAACGGTTTCCTACATTCTTCAAAATATATTCTTTTCTGTTCAACAGAAAGTCAAACAGGTTTGGAGCAAGTAAAGGATAAGTAAATAGTGACAAATTTTCAGTTTTGGAAATTGCCCCTTTAATTCATGATTAACTGTGGATAAGTTAAGCATTATTTAATCTTCAGTGTGACGTCACGCAAAGCGGCTTTTGGGTCCAAGTGCTCAATCAAACTGTATAGGGAGACTCAACAAATGGTAATAATAAACATTTACAAAGAGATGTAATACTTTCGAAAATCACGATTGCAATATATCCATGCCTAATATGAGATGGCCAGAAAGTGATCATTGTTAAATAATTAGTGATAAATTGTTAACATTTTGGTGTCTGTGATGCAGCAATTCCAGAGACTGATGTGTACACCATGATTTTATAAATTCACTTTAATGTGTGATAGGACTAAATATGAACGAATATTTTCTCAATTCAACTGAGTAGCAGCTTGGACCCAGAAACAGTATTTCATACGTCACAACTTAACAAGCGGATACATACTGTATTAGTGTATTAATAGTGTAAAGTGGTACAACAAATGTCTCTCATAAAAATCAGCTCCAGATTAGTATAGCTATCAAAACTGGCAATACACTTGGTAAAAGCTATCCAACTCTTCAGCATCTATAAAGCTGCCACTGCTATTAAAAGCAACAAACTTTGAGCAAGAACACTTTCCAGAAGGTTGCCTTTAACCTCAGTTTTGATACTATTTTATTAATGATCCACAGAGGGCTCGCTTACGTCAAGAGAGTGGCAACACAGATCGATCAAAACCAAGTTAACCTGAACCTGCTCCCTGTGTCATGATCAACAGAGAAACTTCTGCTGAGGTCTGCGTGATCAATGTCACCCTCTGGAGGTCAGGACCCAACATCTGTGCTTACCAGCTGCCTGGAGAATCACTTACTGGTGGGGGTGCTGTTGTTTAGCAGGTGGACTTTGCCGTGTACAGTATGAAGACACTGGAGCATGTATTCTCTGTGCTTGCAAAAGACTAATTTGACTACTTAATTATATTTGAGAAATAACCAAAGGAGCCAAAATGAGAACAAATTTGCAAGAAATACTGAGCATTTATTAGCTTGGCTCAAACAAAGAAAATAAAGCAAAGCGTGTGTTGAAATGAGATTACAACTCCACTTGTAATCAAGTGCTTTTATTATTGATATATTACACTAGTTTGCCAGGAAAGGATGATTTATTGTCTTGAACACATGGAATGGATTTATGCAATATTTTGTTTTTCCAAATAAGTTAAATTGGCAATTTTGGATGGAAAAACAGCTATCTGATGCAAACCACACAAGCCTCTGTAATTTGAACAATTCAAAGAACTATCAGCGACAAACACAGACTGTGTTGTCGCCTCCATCTGGACCATACCTGTCAACATTGTAAAAATAAGGGATATGACCCCCCCCCCCCCCCAATTTCCCAAATTAATATTATATTAAATATTACATTACAATAAGTAAATATGTTCATCTGAAGCAGTTTCATTGTAAAAAACAGTTCAACGCTCTGTAATATGTTTTATTATTATTATTATTATTATAATTATTATTATTTACAAAGGTTATAATAAATAGTATACATTAGAAAAAGCTGCAAATAAATTAGCAAGGAGTTTTAACAATTAAAATTAATAGCTATTAAAGAATCATGTTATCAAATCTCATTAATCTTTTCTTCACTGTATAACTTACACATTCTGATTAAAGAGCAACGAATGAATCTCTCATTTAGATTTTTCATTTGATTACATTAAACAACAGGGGTGTCACTTTAAAAATGCACACATCTAACGTTATAATCAAAGCATTTGATTGCTTTCCTAACTTTTTATGCTCATTTAAGAAAAAATTAGATGTGTTTGAAAGAAAACCCACCAAAATCGACATCTTTAGATATTATTATTGTTACTAATTATGTGTATATGTCTGTTCAAACACGCACCCAAAACCTAAACTTTCGCTCTGCTTCAAATCGCATGTACAGAATCTGTTTTGGAAACAGTGTCTATTTATCACTATGTAGATCGTAATCTGACAGTCGCGCACTGCTTTGTGACAGATTTGAGGATGGCATAGGAGGGGCAACAACGCCTGTAATGAAAAGAAAGGGAATCCCACTGTTTTAATATTTATTTCAAAGTGTTTTCATGCCTAAATAAAATGAAAGCACAGAATTTATTCACATTTAAGAGCAAGGGGCATCCCCTGGTGGTTTGGCGGTATGGGTTGCATACCGTATAGGGAGTATTTATTGCCACCCAAAGAAAGACTAAAAATACGGGAGAAAAATGGGAAAATACCTTTACGGGATGACAGCGGGATAGAACTGTAAAATATGGGTAAATCCTGGGAAAAACAGGAGGGTTGAAAGGTATGGTCTGGACCAATAAACTGCACTTGAACCAGACTTGAAATACGCCACGATGATGGGGTTCGAGTCCAGTGAAGAATGGTTCCAGAAAACAGGTAAGACAAAAACGAAAGCTAAAAAAAAAGTAAACAAGTACATAACAGGGTGAGAATGTGGTAAAATCTGAAAACATGGTAAAAATCAGGGGGATTTTCTTTTTCTGGATTGCTTTTTAAAACACTGTCAGGTGGGTTTGGACGGGTCAATCGGTCGTTGGGTTTAGGGTTTTGGGTTTTTAGTCGATTGGTCAGTCATTCAGTCAGTAGACAGTCAGTCGACAGTGCCCTCTGGTGGATTTACGTGAGAACAGCGGGCCCGAATGGCACTCGCGAGAGAAATTTGAGATCTGAAAAAGTGTACATAGTGGCCTCTAGTGGATTTGTGAAAACAAAAACTGCAAAGAAAAAAAAACGTAGTTCCTGGGACATATTTTGCTCTATTCAGAAATGTATATTAGTGTACATAATTAGAATGAGCCTGGCTTGCCTAATGCACAATGGTTCAAAGACTCGTTCTCGCCCCCTACAGTGCAATTCGGCCAGGTATACATCCGCGCTAAAATATCAAGGTGAAAGTCATCATTGACCAAGGAGCTCATTGTGGTCTTCAGGAAGGGACGAACAGGCTCACATGATCCCATTGACATTAATGGGATGGACGTTGAGCCTGTCTCATCCTTCAAGTTCCTGGGGACCCACATCTCAAAGGACTTTTCCTGGACCACCAACACCTCCAGCCTGGTCAAGAAGGCTCACCAGCGCCTATTCTTCTTGAGGCAACTTAAGAAGAACCAGCTTTCATCAGCTGTCTTGGTGAACTTCTACCGCTGCACAATAGAAAGCATCCTGACCAACTGCGTCACAGTCTGGTATGGAAGCTGCTCCATTGCTGAGCGTAAGGCACTGCAGCGGGTGGTGAAAACTGCCCAACGCATCACAGGGACTACACTGCCAGCCATAAAGGACATCCAGAAGAAACACTGTCTGCGCCGAGCACGCAGTATTCTTAAGCACACCTCTCACCCGGCTCACAGGCTTCAGGCTCCCCCGGACAAAAACCAGCAGACTGAGGAAAAGCTTTTTCCCCAGAGCTGTCTCCCTTTTGAACTCTGCCCCTCACTGACTCTTTTTTTTTATTTGAAATAAGATTATTTTACTCACCTCACAGCCAGATAATTTAGCTTATGGAAAAACTCACTTTATTTTGACCAAAAATTTCTAAAAGCAAAACAACTTTTTCTTTTTTCTTTTTTTAACAAGAAAATGCTTCTTGATTTGAGAATTTTTAGATGTTTAAACCAGCAACAAGTCAAAAACTGTAGGTAGTAAAAATTTTTATTTTTATTTTGCAGTGCCTTACTTCAAATCTATCTAAGGCTTCATTTACACTGCATGGTTCAAGTGACTCAATTCCAATGTTTTTTCTCCCATGAACATGGCCCATGTACGTGTAGCAAAAATGACATGGATTCCAATTTACTCAAATCAGATTCAGGCCTTGTTCATATGTGGAAATTTATCCGATATGAATCTGATCTGTGCCCTTGCATCTACAGTGTAAGAATGACGCAAACTCTTGACGCTTTCATTTCAGAACAGACTTCAGCCCCAAACATTAAATCTCATACACAAGGCCTAAAAAGCTTTTATATTTTCATATAGCAAAAGTATTTAAGTATGTTAACGAGAGAGAGAGGGAGAGAGAGAGAGAGAGAGAGAGAGAGAGAGAGAGAGAGAGAGAGAGAGAGCAACATCCGCCACATAACCAATATAAACTATTATAAAACTGTGGCATACGTCACATGCATAAATCACCCCACGGACATTACATTTAGATGCCTAAAAAAGAAAAAGGTTTAAAAAGGCCTAGATTAAAAGAAGATGACAAAATGAGAACTTTTCTGTCATAAACTATGGTAAAAAAAACTTGTCAAAAAGAATTTAAAAAATGAAACCCTGTGAACATTAAAAACAGGAATGGAGAAAAGAGCACTCTTTTATTATCAGCTGTCAGTCAGCGCCCAAATATTTTTTCCCTCGTTATTGCACCTTTGCGGTTGCTGTGTAAATATAGACAATCAGATTTGTCACTTTTAAAGGGCACTTATGGTAAGAAATCTACTTTTCAAGCTGTTTGGACAGACATATGTGCATGTATAGTGTATAGACTGTTATATTGGGGTGATATAAGCACACCCAGTGCTTTTTTTTTCAAATTAACAACATAAAAAACGGTGGACCAATTGGATCGGTTTTCAGATCGACCTCAACTTTAAGTAGGAGTGCCCACTGAATTGATTGACAGGCGCGTCATCATATCCTCAGTTTGTTGATTCACGTCCGCCATTTTCAGCGTGAGACGAAGCGATATCACTAAAGGAACACCCTTGCTCTATTTTTAAATGCAAGGCTCATTGGGCTCAACACAAGAGCAATATTCTCCACATTATCGCTCTAATCGGAATTATTGGTTGTATCTTTAGGTAGGTTTGCAAACATGTGTACTTCTCATTGAGTCTACCTTATACTTCAGCCGTTTGCATTTCTCGCGATCACAGAAGCTCCCTGTGATCTTAACAAGGTGCTGCTACATCTGACGCTGTGCCATGCATTTTATAATTCTAAACATAGGTTTCTAGCAGGGTACACACAACGGCGCGACGATTCGGGACACTTCATGTTTCTGCCGCGCCACAGGTGTCTGGTGTGCCGTGTCGCGGCTTTGAGCAACGCATCCTGTGCCTCAGTCAAAGTTAATTCAGTGTGCGTGGTTATTAGTTTCTGTGTACAAGCTCGGCACTTGAAACTAGCACACAGTTGGCTGTAAAACTGTACAAAGACACATATGATTTTGTACTCTCTGCTTGGTATGTGTCTGAGTCGTATATGTACGACTGATTGCTGATCCTCTCACTCCTGCTCCTTCTCTCAGTCTACCTGTCTGTTGCAAACACAGAGCGAGTGAGCTCATGGCTCCGCCCCCTTGTTACGTTGGTGGGAAGCCGAAACTAATCTACATGTGAAGCAACACACCCATAAATCAGCGAACTGTGGACACGCCCCTAACATGACACTTTTTAACACATTATAATAAAAAAATCTGAATTGTGTTTTGAACTGAACCTGAACTGGCACACTCAGAAGAACCATAATATTAATATTAAATTATAAAAAAGAGATAAACTATGTGCCCTTTAAAAGATAAGCAGGTCAGCAAAAAAATCAGATACAGTCACAAAATCAGAATTAACCATCAAGATCTGCAGAGTAAATACAGCCTAACAGAAAGGAACTGTCATAATTCATTGCAGCGAAAAGAGCAGCAACTACAGAAGTTTTCAGCTGCAGTAATGTCCTTCAAATCATCTAGTAGCTAAAAGGATATGCTCAAATTTCATGGCGCAGATGTTTAAAAATGCCATTAATTTCCACTTAAAATGCCACCAGCGTTCTCCCTTTCTCTTCCATCGACTTGCCTTTTTTCAGCTGACTTCAGCGCAGTTTATATTCCTTATTTTTGCTACAGCATGTTGCATTTCTCCATTAACAACCACCAAGACTCATTTGAAACAGCTCAGCAGGTGACAAAAGCACTTTCAAGCCCTTTCAGCATCATCCGGAATGTAAACTAATCAAAACAGCAATCGCATAAAGATGACACTACGATCACAACTCCAGCGCTTCAACTCCAAGATAAGCTAGAGGGTTCATTATACACATGGTCTTCATTATAAGCACTACATAATGTCCCAGGCTGTTCTGAGGGAACTGGAGCGTCAAATATGTAGAAATATCCCATCAGCAGGCCTTCCTAAAACCTAATTTCCTACTGTGCCCTTTCTGTCTCACCTTGCTCCTTGGGTCCAGTGCTGGCGATGATCCATTTGACCAGACAGCACCTCATGAGGGCTTTCCGTGTGAAGCGAGGTCTCTGCCATTTGCCGCTTTCCTTCTGTCGGCCTCTGCCAGGCTCCACCCCGTTGGCATCACCCAGCAGACTGCCGTCCACCACCTTGCCATCCTCCTGGGACAGAGAAACAGACCATGCAAAGAGCTTACTTCCTTCTTCTCACTCAACTAATGCAACCTTCTTGTATTTTTGTGCTCAATATGAGAGTGGCACATGGCAGACTGTGTCTTGCTAATAGTACAACGTGGACTAAGTGTTGGAAGTACTTGAGAGAAGATGCATAATTGTCTTCAGGGGTGTGAATAATACATATGTAAACAGATGGCAATGCTGCTTTCAAATGACAGATTTTGTACAAAAAAAACCTGCATGTGTTTTTTTTCAACATAGGCTCATTCTGAAAACGTAGCCCTACATACATTTCTGGAGAAATACACTGTACTATATCTATAGTATAGTGTATAACGGAGGCAACTGGCAAGTTCAGCGCAAAGGCCTCACTCCCATAGCCTCCTCCTTAGAGCATTCACCTCCCATGCAGGAATCCCTGGTTCGATTACCGCTCGAACTGAGTAGATGCAGGGCTGGTTGGAATACAATAAAGAAAAATATTTTTGAATACCTTGAATTTTACTACAGTCATCAATGGTGTATAGCATTCCAAAAAAAAAAAAACTACAGTAACTGGGTAATGTTTGTATTACTATTGTTTTATTACCACATGATTGAGTTGGTCAGTTGTGAACGTCTGACATTTTTGCAACAGTGTGATATTCCACACTTTAACCAGCAGAAGTCCTTATCGAGCTCTGATTTGGAAAGTTTTGAGTATTGAACCTTTTTCTATTACAATTGAGTTTAACGGTTCACTGGTTCAGAAAGCTTCATTTTACCATCACTAATGGAATCCAAAAAAGAGAATTCCAAGAAACAGGCAAAGGTTGGCGTAGGCAGAAAATAATCACAATCCAAAAACAGTCCAAGAATCAAAAACCAGTCAGAGCAACCCATGGAAGCGAGGAACACAGAACAGTCCAGAGCAAGGAATGAATGTTTCTGTAGCTCTTAAATAGTCCAAATAGTCAGTGAGGATGATCTGCAGCTGTGTGTGTAAAATCAAGAGGTGATCTAGAACTGGTGTGTAAGTGCCGGGCATGATGGGGCTTGTAGTTCTCCAGCAATCTAAAACTGCTAGATCACTGGTGCTCATAACAGTCATCAAATCTTTATAATCATGACATGATACATGTTGTGGATGTGAATGAGATTTTATGGATACTTATGAAAACTTTGATTAAGTGTCATTTGCTCAGTTATGTCATTTTGAATGCAAAGATGACATTGTAAACTGACATTCTAATGACACATTCAGCTTGTAACACTGTAGTTGAGATAAAGAAATATTAATGATGCTGTTTTAAAATGTCATACTTATAATGGCTTCATGACAATTATGTTTATGACAGATTTATGACAAGTTTTGTTGTCTTGGTAATGTCAAGTTGTCATGACAAAAACAAAAACAGGTTGTGATGTATTTGTTTATGTCAAATCGTCTTAAACTATATCATCTTTGCATTTAAAATGTCATAACTAAGTCATAGACACTTAATGAAAGTTGTAAGCATGCATAAATTCTTCACTGGGAGACATATAATCGAACAACTTTTATTGTTCTAGCAATCTTCAATCTGTTTTATGTTTTTGTCCCACAGAAGAAACTTGCAGGTGAAAAAAATGGAGAAAAGTATATCACAAGATGACCTTTCTTACACCGGTTTACATTTTTGAGTCTTTTATTTTGCATCTATTGGCTCAAAAATTGCCTCAAAATCTTTCATGTACATTAATGCAATCATTTTTCAGAATGTAAATATATAGAGCAGCAAGTACGGGCAGTTTTAATTGCAGTAATGTATTTTTTTTTAATATTATTTATTCTAGGTTTTTCCACCTTTAATTAATATTACAGTAGAGAGTATTGACAGGAAAGTGTGGGGAGCAGAGAGAAGGGAAGGATTGGCATAGGACCACGAGGCGGGAATCAAACCCGGGTCATCGTGAGCACAGGAGTGCATGTGTTGACACAATAACCACTACACCACTGGCACCGACAACAGTAATGTATTTTAAATAATCAAATCTATGTACATGTACTGTACTGTACATTGCACAGAATATAAAGATTATACAAAATTTAACTTAAGATTAAGTAAACTAAGACATTTATTTTTTGGTCTAACTGTCTTATTCATTAATAAAAATACAGCGCAGTGGTGATGTAACTACATGCACATCTTAAAATCATAACCACAATATATATTTATCCTCAGGAGGTTGTCATGTTGTGATGGAGATGTGAATAAATGAGGTTTATGGCAGTACAGTATATGAATCTTTTATAGTCCTCAGGCTGTTTATTTGTGAGAAGAAAGCATCATGCATCATACTGTACAAAATGACAAATTGTCATGAGACATGATGTTACACATCAGCCATCTAAATTTAGCCTGCTGCACATACACAGATGAACCATAAAATACTTATTTTTATGTAAACCCTTATCCTTATTTGTACTTCAATTGCAGTACACATATAAAAACATTCTAAAATCGAGACGTTCACATGGTAAGCAAAATATAATATTACATTTTATCTTGATTTCTAAAAAAATAAATAAATAAATAAATAAAATATTTACTTTTCAATCAGGTATTAAATACTACTACTACTACTACTTCTACTACTACTACTAATAATAATAATAGTAATAATTATGAATCCACTGGCTGATTTTTTTTACATTTAATAATTGTAGCAGATGCTTTTCTCCAATGCAACTTACAATTGAGAAAGCATTTAGCAATTCAACAAGAAGAGGCAATACAAACATGAAGTGCTAAGTATTCAATGAACTATTTGTGCTCAGAGAATTTAGTTTTCTGAGCACAATTTTTTAAAACATATTTTTAGAAATCAAGACTTTAAATCTTGTTTAATTTTGCATGTCAAGTGAATATTTTACTGGAAAAACAAGTCAAATCTTTTTTGCAGTAAAATTCTGTTCCATCAGCCACACTGACATCACAGCACTCTGGCAGCCTATGACATAACCAGGAATTATATCACAAGATGATCTGTCATAAGAGATTATTTAAATCATTACCAGAAATCTATCATCATCATATTATTGGAATTAGGGATTATACATTCAAATGGTTATACATTCAAAAATTCTGTTATCATTCACTCATTCTCCACTTGTTTTAAACCAGTCAATGTCAATGGCTGCTTTTCCCCTACATTCTTTGGAATGTTTTTTTTTGTGCTCAACTGAAGAAAGAAATTTATAAAAAGTTTACACCTACGAGTGTGAGTAAACAGTGAGTAAATAAAAAAATTTGGCCCTTTACCATCTAACTTAAAGTACATTATGAAGTAGTCAAAAATGACATGTAATTCTTTAAGCTTTATATCCTGTAAAAATCATAAAACTACCAAATAATTGAAGGATTCCAATCCCATAAAACTGAAAATATCATTCACAACAATCACAAAAAGTGTTTGTAGCATTGTAACTGCAATATTTTGGCAGAAATCACTATTGGATGTAATTAGTCAGTGTAAATAATTATTTTCCCCTGAATAAGTAGGATATTACTTTTTTTTTTATTTTTATAATTTGATACTTAAAATAGGGGAGCACGGGGCACAAAGTAACGCGGGGTTAAATGTAACACGGAGTCTTAAGGTATTTGCTCAGGGTTAACCGTGGCATGCTTCAGAGGTTTTCACCACAGTGTTGGCAGATGTCTTCCTGCCAATTATCGAAAAAGTTCGGCAAAATTTGGATGAGAAACACTGGAGAAACCATTTTTGCAGCATTAAGAATTTTTTATTATTGTCAATATTTTAATTTTTTTTTAAATCTGTGAAAGTACGAACGTGAAATCTTCTAGGCTAAAAGATGGAACCATTTTGAAAGATGTAAAAAACACACAGTGACTGCCAGCCGGTTTTGAAGAAAACACGACACTTCAGGGTTAGTTGTAACAGGGTGTTAAAATTAAGATTAAAACATTTATAATTAAAATATTTTTTAATTTTGAGTGTAATGTTGAGAACTTTTTAAATAAAATTATTTTTAATAGAGTTTTATTTTTTTGATGACAAAAAATATTTTATTGCTAATACTACAAATAAATGCATTGTATAATAATGGATAATCCAAATGTGTTTATCCAATAAATAAACATACTGCGCTATGTAGAATAAAAAATAAATTGAGCTAGGTACAGAGAAAATATAGCTAATATTTAAAGTGAAATAAATTTTAATTACTGTGAGTAATCTGCCTTTTAAAGCGTGTTTTACAACTAACCCTCTGTCTGTTACAACTTGCCCTGCAGGTGGGGTAAATAGTAACATTTTTAACTCCTGGCACTTTTGGCAACACTGCACAGAAACCATAGGTCGGGCGATCATACTTTCAGTGCTCATTTGTAGGAGAGGCTTGTGTTTTGTTGGTAAAATACAAATGGTTTGTCTAACCTCAATACTTTATTATTTGACCAAAATCAAAAAGTGTTACTTTGTGCCTCGCTCTCCCCTACACTCGCCTAAATCTGTCTTAGAAAGAAGAGGGGACCGGTTCTGTGAGTATGACAACAGTTTATTTAAATGGATGGCAAGTAAATGAATGAATACAAAGAAGTCTATTGCAGGACATGTGGAAGTTGACCAGATAAATTAGAGGAGAAGAGGTACACAGAGGGATTGGGGAGTAAGCAACCAGACGATACCAGGAGGGAACCACACTAGGAGGGAGAGACGCAGACACTGGAGATCATAGTGAACCAAGACAGATATGCAACCTTTGAATAACTTGAGTCACTGACCATGAGTAGAGTTTAGTCCTTCTAAACACAACAAGGACAGCCGCTGAATGGAGTGAGGTGCTTGGTTTTATAGGGCTGAAGTGATGACTGGGGATGACGTGCAGGTGCGGGACTAATCAGAATACAGGTGATTGTGATTGCGGTGACCGTGAGTGGAGAGAACTTGTCCTGCATGGCTGTTACAAAACCACTGTGTACAATTCAACAGTTCTGTATAAAGGTGCGGTCACACTTGACTTTTCCTCCCATAGACTTCCATTCATACGCACACGAATACGTCAGACCGGAAACGCGGGGTCATGCGTTAAGTTTCGCAGGTTGCTGCAGTGCAAAGTTCAAGCTTGGTGAACTCTGACCTGCAAAATCGCATCACTTGGCTGCATGAGACCAATCGAGGATCAAAACAGGACCTCTCTGAGCAGAAATTTAAAGCATGGAGCAATCGCTCGCTTTTTAAAATGTCTAATTAGCTTGTTTAATCCCGCCCCTTTTCACAGTGCCGCACGACAGAATTTCGCAACACAAAGCCCGGTGTGACCATAGCTTAAATCAGATTAGAGAAGCCAAGTAAAGCTGCAGTCACACTAGAGTTTGAGCTTGCAAAATTCTGTATTACGGCGCTGCGAAAAAACAAAAAAAAAATTAAAAAGGGAGCGATTGGTCCATGTTTTGATTTTCTGTCTAGAGAGGTCATGTTTTGATCTTCGATTGGTCTCATGCAATCATGTTATGCGATTTCGCAGGTCAGAGTTCACCAAGCTTGAACTTTCGCAGCTTAAAGCCACGGTCACATTGCACTTTTCGCTCCATAGACGAATTTCGCTCCATTCATATGCAACAGAATGTGACAGACAGGAAACGCAAGCTCCTGCGATAACTAAAGCTGCGGTCAAACTGGGCTTTTTCGTCCCATAGACTTCCATTTATATGCACGCGAATGCGTCAGACCAGAAACACAGGGTCATGCATTAAGTTTGGCAGTTCCCTGCGGTGCAAAGTTCAAGCTTGGTGAACTCTGAACTGCGTAATCGCATCACTTGACTGCATGAGACCAATCGAGGATCAAAACATGACCTCTCCGGACAGAAATTAAAAAAACGGAGCAATCGCTCGCTTTTTTAATGTCTAATCATCTTGTTTAATCCCTGCCCTTTTAGCAGCGCCGCACGACAGAATTTCGTACACACAAGGCCCAGTGTGACCGCAGCTTTATGCATTGCAAAGTTCAAGCTTGGTGAACTCTGATTTGCAGAATTGCATCACATGGCTGCATGAGACCAATAGAAGATTAAAACATGATTAATTTAAAGTATTGACCAATCGCTTGCCTTCATCTCAAGTACTCAAGTACTCATCTTGTGTAATCCCGCCCCTTTTCGTGAAATGACAGAATTTCGCATGCTCAAACTCTAGTGTGATTGCGGCATAAAAGTATTATTTATCCTTTTTGGTTATACAAATATATTTGCAGAATAAACCGATTTCTAAAAAAACAAAACAAATGAAGTTTATATTTGTCAGACAATTATGCATGCTTATTAAACAATGAACTGAGTAAGAAATTAATTTCAATGGTATGCATACAATGTTTTGTCATTATTACTTTGAAACATTTTGTTTTGATACATTTGTTTAACAATTCATAATTTAAAATATTAAAGAAGGGCCCTGTTATTAATCAATAAAATAAAATAAAATAATTTGTACATGTTTTGAGATTTCTATGACTTTTTAGTACTGAGACAAGTAATTAAACAACTTATGGATAAACTAATTAAATTTTTTTTAGACAAAACAATAGTATCTGTCCACATGCAAGCTGAGGTATGCAGTCTTAGACACATGCACTTAATAGAGCTAGTGATGTCACTGTGAGAGATGCGGTTAGTGATGGGGTAGGGTGTATGTAATGGCCTCAAAATAAATATTTTTATTGCCTTTATTTTATTTGTCGTTTATATAAATCTGAATAAGTTGGAGAGGACAGCGTGCAGGGATGCATGGGTGCACCGTTGGGGAAAGATACATCGTGTATTCATAAGAGAAGAAGAGTGAGATAAGTGATTCATTCTGTAAGTGAACCGTTTTTGTAAATTAATCGTTGTTGTTGCTCAGCCTTCAATCATCACAGAAAAAAAGAGAAAAAATAGACAAATAAATCAAAAGGCTGTCTTATTCATTGTTCAAGGAGGCAACATACTATTAAAAGCATTGCATGCAGTCTTAGCTTGGATGTGCCAGACCCCTCACAGACAAAGTAATCAGATAATTAATTTAAATGCAATTTTAATGATGTAATTAGAATTTTATCTAACAGTCAGCGCCAGTAGCCTAGTGGTACTGCGCACTGACATATAGCACCGACGTGCTCTTGGCGACCTGAGTTCGATTCCCGGCTCGAGGTCCTTTGCCGATCCTTCCCCTCTCTCTGCCCCCAATGCTTTCATGTCTGAATTCTCTACTGTCCTGTCATAATAAAGGTGAAAAACCCCTTAAAAAATAATTTTATCTAACACTGGGAGAACCTATAGTGCTTGTAACTTTTTAGGTTTGGTAAAACTAAAAAGTTGTATGCATTTTGGGCAATCATTTGCATGACAACAGTGTTTTGGGGAGCCTGAAAATGCAAAAAAGTTCATCATTGCTGTATAAACAAACCCTAAAGTTATACTAAAGTGTACATTACATTTCCTTCACAGCCTCTTCTCTGTTTCCCCATTAATGCCAACTAAAGCCAAGACTCATTTCAAACAATCTCAACAAGTGATTTGTGAAGCCCCATCATTGCTTTCAACAGCAATTTCATGAAGCATATCATTGGTGGACAATATAATATAATTTGTTACAGACAGAGGAAATATCTCATTCTTTATGTATTGCATAATAGTTCATATGCCACAATATGATCAACAAATTCACCAGTCAAGCTGACCATTATATTTGTACCGTCGCTGCCTGTTTATCTACGATTGGACAATCAAAATTTAATCTCACACAACAATGCAGGACTGTTACATCACCGTTGCAACAGATGTTAGTATTAATCATATTTTCTCAGCTCTCCCTGATTTTTCTGCTGTCTTGCTTTGAAAGAGCCGGCGCTGTTTTCTTTGACGCTGCGGGTGCTGTGTGGAGATGTCTTATTTTGTTATTAAGACCAACTCATTGCTTTGAGCTTGCATACATAATGCACTGTGAGCACTGCTCACTCTTATTGATGGCTTGTGTAAAGCTGAGAGGAACAAATCTATCACTGATTATTTTTTTTTTCTCCTATGCTTGGCTATTTTGCTCAGCTAAAGACTTTATTTCACAGATTTTATAGTAGAGCTTTGGGAAAATGAAGAATCTTTAAGTATATGAGTGGAGAATAAACATTCCCTTTGGTTATTACAGTAATAAGCAACAGCATTAAAGTGTTCTTGTTATGTTTCAAAATCTCCCAATTTTGTTTTTAGGTTTGATACAACAGGTTTCCATCCATCCAATTTAAAAAATAAATGCTTTAATTTTCTCATTTGCACCTTCACCTCTATTACCGAAACAATTAATTCAAGGATCTGATCTTTCTAAACCCCTAGGGTCTGACAGTCTACTCTGTTCGGACATCATGTGTCAGAAACTGAACCCCAGTTGCCATGTCTAAACTTCAGCTTCCCGAACAGTACTTCTATAAACAGTAGTTTAATGTCCATTATCCTTCCAATTGCACAATTAATATGAAACTATGCCTAATGGAAACAATGCAATATTACTTAAAGTCATACTGTATATTGCCAAAAAATACTGTATGTATATATATACACACACACACAGTTGAAGTCAGAATTATTAGCCCCCCTTTGATTTTTTTTTTCTTTTTCAAATATTTCTCAAATTATGTTTAACAGAGATAAAATGTTCACAGTATGTCTGATAATAATTTTTAACTAGCTGTGTATTTGCTTATTATTATAATATTGGCTAATTATTATAACTTATAAAGTACATATTCTGTATGATCTCATCCTACATCCCTAATCCTACCCAATACTAACTACACCAATAACTATTAATACACAGCTAAAATAAAAGTCTGTGTTATTGGTTTATTAACATCAATAATTATACATTAACATATAGTGTGATAGAGTGCTCAGCATAATTAAGTACACCCCAGAAAAAATGAATTTTTGCATCCATATCTTAGTGAATATGGGTAATATATATATATCGGTGCTTTTGAACAAAACAGATTTATTAAACAGATATATTTATTAAAATAATATTTTAGTCACAGAACTTCTTTAGAAATTGAAAGATAATACATTTAAATTTATGCAAAAATATTGGGGAAAAAAATGTACAAACTACAACATTTCAACAAAATGTTATATATTTTTAGTTTATTAGCTATTTTTGAAAATTATATTTAATATTTTTCCCTAACATATACATTTGGGCTACTAATTTTTGAACCATTATTGGAGGTTATTTTGTTAGATTAGCTCCAGATTTGGCTTCAGTACAGACTGAATTAATGTCTATGCACAAATATAATATTGTAAAGCATTCTATAGAAAATATGAATTTAAATGAGAGCTTTGTGGGGGGTGTACTCATATATGCTCATATATAATCTCCTAATAAACCTTGTGAAAGATGCAGGATGTGTCCATTTTCAGAAACAATTAATAATTTGACCGATCTTAGTTAGTTTTTGCAGCCATCTCTGGCTTCTTTGATGTTGATCTAGTCACCGATCTAGTCATTTAATCATACAGTAATGTTCTCACAAGTCACCTTGGGAAAAAAATGTACTAGCATCGTAATTGAAAGTGAAAATGACAATCTATTAATCAAATAGACTCTTTATTAGTTGCTGATGTGGTAATGATTAATGATTGGTTTAGTTCTTCACGAGTCATACATCAACTTATGATTATCTGTGCATCAGTTCAGCATGAAACACTTGCACTGTTAAAATCTACATAATATGGTTACACTTTATTTTGAGGGTCCATTTGAGTATTAGTAGACTGTCTGCTTAACATCTGCTGATACTGCTCCTTCAACAGACATTTAACTGACTATAAGAAACTTTGCAAGTACGTCAACTTACAACAACCTACAACTTACAACAACTTTGCAAGTACGTCAACTTACAACGTCAACAACCCTATCCCCAACCTAACAGTCTACTTATAATCTAATGAGAATTAGTTGGCATGTAGATGCAATGTAATTAAATTCAACAAACAGACCATCAAAATAAAGTGTGACCCATAATATTTCTTACCAAATAACAGTGACCAGAGGAACCTGCAATTGGACCATAAAAACTGAACACTCTGTTATACTTCAGAATGACCTTTGCCAGGTTAAAAAAACGAGAGAAAATGAGCAGAAATACCAACATTTGAGCAACCGAATGGGACAACGTGGCATTTCACTGCTCCCAAGAGTTATTTCAACCCATTCTCTACAGTAGCCAACAAAACCAGGACTGGACCAAATGCATACAGAATTGATTGGATAGACCCTTGCTATTAGGTATAAGAAGCTGTTCTGAGTAATTCCAGCTCAGATTAACCCATGCCTCAAGTGACTGAAACAGCTGTCGCCGGCACATTTAAAAAAAAAGAAAATCCAAGATGGGTCTTGTTTACCAAAGGAATCCCCCTGACATGTACTGTACTTCACCTCGTTCCTGTGCAGCTCATTCGTCTCCCAGCACTCAATTATTCAGACTCTAACTCTATAAAAACCCCATCAATAAAAGATCGGCAGAGAGCGAGCGAGCAGGAAACGGCAGGACAAAAGCCTCTTTTACATGCGCACACAAAAGCAATGGCAGGTAGAGGTTGGAGAGCCGCCTCGCTCTTCACGAACTCACAAAGAAGCCCGTCATCATCCTGAGAGCGCTTTTACAGAGATAAACACAGACATTGATTTGGCTCTCAGGGAAAGGTTGGTTTAGGCCTTGCTGTAAATGCTGAGCAGCATGAGCCGGGTCGAAACACAATTGCTTGAAGCAGAGCTAAATACCAGGTGAGAGAGAAAAAGAGAGAGACTGTCAAAGAAAATGACACATCAGTCAGCCGCGCAATCCTGACAGTGAGCGTAATCGGCTAAATTAAAAATGGAAGAGCCGCTGCTCTCACCACATAAAGTCTAAGAAGAACGAATTAAAAGTGTCGCTCGGATTAATGACTGGGGGCCTGATAAAAACGGCAAATTAGGTATTAGGACGACTTAGAATTAGAATAAAGAGACACATTTGCATCATATTTGTTCTGCTGAATTAAATCGTAACACGATTCAGATTCTTTCCCATCTGCTGAGGGAGCAAATCTTACAGAGAGCATGCGAATGTGTCAACTTTCTTACCGATATTATTATTGTTTGTTTTTTTTTTACTTGTTCATGGGTTTGCTCCAAATTATTTTCAGTCTTTTATTTATATATCCTTCCCCTGTGGAAGTTTTCTTTTTAATGTTTTGTCAAATAATTCTTCTGTTTTTTGATTACTAAAAAGTAAAATAGCAGTACCGGGTGGCATTACGATTTATACTACTTTGAAATGCTTGATTCTGATTCTTGACTCTCTTTCTCTCTCTCTCTCTTTATTTGTTTTTACCAGCTATATACATGTTATACATCTTTACTGTACATTTATACAGTACTATTTAAAAGTTTGGGCTCAGTAAAATTATTACTATTAAGAAAGTAATGATTTCTGAATTTACTTTGCCTTTTGTTCCTCATGAGTTTTATTGTTTTTTGTTTTTTATTTTCAAAATAAACATGTATTCAAATTTTATTTCTTGCAACACATTTTAAAAAAAAAAGTTGCAACAGTAGAGCATTTACCACTTCGTAATGTTGCCATTTCTTTTCACAACACTTAAAAGAAGTTTAGGGACTGAAGACAGCCAGTGATAAAGTGTTTCAGGTGTAATTTTGTCCCATTCTTCCTGAAAACAAGTCTTTAGATGGGAACAGTGGTCTTAAAAAGCGACACAGTCTCTATTGGAGACAGGTCGGGACTGCAGACAGGGCAGTCAAGTTCCTGTATATTCTTCCCCTGCAGCCAGGACTTTGTAATATGTGCAGAACGTGGTTTTGCATTGTCTTGTTGAAATTTGCATGGTGACCTTAGTAAAGAAGGCAGCATATTGTGCTCCAAAATCTCTATGTACCTTTCAGCATTAATGGTGCCATCACACAAGTGCACATTACCCTTGCCAAGGGCACTGACACAATCCCATACCATGATAGACTCTGGTTTTTGGACATGTTGCTGGTAACAGTCTGAAAGATTTTTTTTTTTTCTTTGGTTCAGAGCACATAGTGTCCACCCGCCCCCCACTCCCGAAAAAAAAAAAAAAACCCCCCCCCCCTGAAATACTGATTTATCTAACAACAGTACACTCTTCCACTGTGTGATGGTCCATTTTAGATGCCTCACAGCACAGAGAAGTTCCTTTTGGCACAGTATAGATTTAAATGGCATTTGTGGATGTAACTGTATTGTGGCACTTGACAAAGGATTGCCAAACTAGTTCTGAGCCTATGTGGTGATATCGCTTATAGATGAATGCAGATTCTTTATCCAGTGCTGTCTGAGAGACCGGAGATCACAGTAGTTCAGTTTAGGCTTGCACCTTTATCCTTTACACACTACAATTCCTCCAGATTCCTTGAATCTTTAATTATGTTATGCACTGTTGAAGGTGAAATATCCAAATGTCTTCCTATCTTTCTTTGAGGAACTTTGTTTTTAAACTTTTTAATTTTTTTTTTTAAATGTAATTTTTCATGTATTTGTTGGCAAACTAACAATCTGGTTAGCAAACCCATCCTTGCTCCTAAAGGACTAGACATTTCTTGAATGCTGCTTTTGTACCAAATTATAATTACAATCACCTGTTGACATCACCTGTTTCAAATCACATCGTTATTTAACCAATTTACCTGATTACTAGACCTTAACTGCTCCTGTCAAAAGTTTAGCTGCGGTCACACTGGGCTTTGTGTGTGCAAAATTCTGTCGTGCAGCGTTACGAAAAGGGGCGGTATTAAACAAGCTTATTAGACATTTTAAAAAGCGAGCGATTGCTCCATGTTTTAAATTTCTGCCCAGAGAGGTCGTGTTTTGATCCTCGATTGGTCTCACGCAGTCAAGTGATGCGAATTCGCAGGTAAAGCTGCGGTCACACTTGGCTTTTCCTCCCATAGACTTCCATTCATACGCACACGAATACGTCAGACCGGAAACGCGGGGTCATGCGTTAAGTTTCGCAGGTTGCTGCGGTGCAAAGTTCAAGCTTGGTGAACTCTGACCTGCGAAATCGCATCACTTGGCTGCGTGAGACCAATTGAGGATTAAAACACTTCTCTGGACAGAAATTTTAAATATTGAGCAATCGCTCGCTTTTTTAAATGTCTAATTATCTTGTTTAATCCCGCCCCTTTTCGCAGCGCCGTACGACAGAATTTCGCACACACAAAGCCCGGTGTGACCGTAGCTTTAGAGTTCACCAAGCTTGAACTTTGCACTGCAGCAATCAGCGAAACTCGACGCATGACCCTGCGTTTCCGGTCTGACGCATTCGCGTGCGCATGAATGAAAGTCTATGGGAGGAAAAGCCCAATGTGACCGCAGCTTTTTTTTGGAATGTGTCGCAGGTCTGAATGACAGGAAAAGATACGCATATCTACAAATGAAATGAACATTAAATATTTTGTGCTCATATTGTCTGTGATGGATTTTAAGTCAAAGTAAATTTATAAATAACTTTAATTGCGTTTTCCATACTGTCCCAACTTTTTCTGATTTGGGGTTGATTATGTACAGTATTTGTATACCTACATTGCTAATTCCATATTTTTTCCAATGATTGCAAAGTTTACATTTTAGAATCAAATCTTTAGTCACGCTTGATCCTTCAGAAACTATTCTAACATGCTGATTCGAAGTTTATTTATGATTATTATTATCATTGTTGGTGTCATGTGTTGCATAATATTCTATGATTTGGCAACATTTTGCAATACACAGTCATGCCAACAAAGCTCATTTGGATTTAATATGAGGCAATCGTCAAGAGGGGCAAAAAAATGTGTGGGCCATTCAGAGCTTTCTGCAGCTCCATCAGTTCATTTTTTCCCAGACCTTCCCATGATGCCTCAGCCGTGGGATAATCGTAGTACGACTTGCCAAAGATAATCTCTCTCGATCCCTCTAATTGACACTGTCTGACTTGCTCTTCATCTCCCCCTACACACACACACACACACATACAGTCATGCTGTCAAGAAATGAACATGGGTACATGTTTGCACACAAACACACACCATAATGCCACACTGATTATTGATTTAACAGTTTTTTGAGGACTCCAACGACCACTAAAATTGGACAGAATGTGGAAAATATCTTTGTGCAATTGAGAGGATGGGATAAATAAAAGCAAGAGCTCCTTTTGTTTTTCATAAGGGAATGGAACAAGGATGAGAAATATGGAGAAAAAGGGGGAGGCAAATAGAGTAGTGTAAACGTTCTGACCAAACACTCCCACCATGCTGAGATATAAATAGAAAGAGAGAGAGAGAGAGAGAGAGAGAGAGAGAGAGAGAGAGAGAAGCATAACAGATAATGAGTAAAAAAAAAAAAAAAAAAGAAATCAACCACCACTGTATTTTGTTCTTAGATACACTGACGCCAATTAGCATAATGAGCACCGAAATACAATAAAAGAAAGGGAAGAGCGAGCGGAGGAGTGAAGAAAAACAGAGGAGAGGGGAAATGACGGAGCGAATGGAGGGTTATTGGAAGATATAAAGATGATATGAAACCATTTTGGAAGGGGGGGAAATTAGCATAGCTATTTCTGTGCATTTCATTGGGGAGGGAGAGAAAGAAAGAGACAGAGAGAGAAAGAAAGAGATAGAGGAGGAGAAAAGGAGTGAGGGGAATGAAAAAACACAAGTGAGAAAGAAAAAAGGTTAAAGTTAATTTAATGTAATTTAAAGTTAGGCAATGAGTGAAGTCTAAACTGTACTTATTTATTATGCCTATATTTATGAATATTAATCTTTTTCTAACTGTAGGTTGTTTTTACATGACATCATTGAAGACGCTCTAAATTCAGATGGAGGGCAGGAGAAGTGATTCTTCTACATAGAAATCACCATCAGAACATGGACACGTTTTGAACGTGATGATTCGTTTGACAGAACCAATAAAGATTACGTACAGGCCTAGCTATGTGTATTATATGTTAATGTGTTATATATAAATCTGATACAAACACCACCACACTTACACATAATCCAGAAGAATATAAATAACGTAACGTATCCTGCATGTTATCACTGTAATAAAATATCCATCTCATTTTGGAATAATCCAAGTCTTTACTGGCGTTCTGGTGGAATAAACAACCATAAAGTTAACGTCTATATGCACAGCAGCGGTGAATGTTTGTTAATGGTATGTTCATCGACAGAACAAAAAAAGAAATGCAACCCTTGCGACAAAACTACATGGTTATTATTGTGGAGCACTTTTCCCACTTACAAAAATAAATAAATAATAATGAAGACTATGAGTTCACGCATTTGTACGCTTTCATCTGTTGTTTCGTGATGTCTGGAAGATATCCGCATGGAGAAAAAAAAAACTATAGTAAATTATATTAAAAACAGGAATAAATACTGTAACGTTAGTGTGAACTGTGGTACATTGCGATGGTGCATATTTATAGCGTAGAAAACTGAAGCCTATTAAATAATTTGTTTATTACTACAGTTGTGTCTTACCACAGAAACAATGTAATTACCACAACAGCTTAATTCAAGTCATTATTCATTATCTATAGTATACTTCCAAACACTATAGTATTTACTATAGTATTTTTTCATGTGATAGCACATAAAAGCTTATACAGTATCTACATCCTCGATGACAGGCAAATATATTTTAGTTCAGTAGAAAACTCACCCTCTTCATGATATAAGGATCATGCCCAACACATGTGATTATTTTCTATTCATTTCTCCTTTGAAATATGGTATAAATCGCAAATTTACAGATTTTATGTCTCCCATTCAGATTTTTTCTTCCTGTCCTCCATCTGAATTTCGCACGTCACCAGAACCACATGATTGAAAACAACCTAAAAATAACAGCCATGTAATGTTTTAACGTGTTGGTTATTGTTCCTTCCAACCTCCTACTTGACAATAATCCTACATCTGTCATTCCAAAGCCAGTTACTAATTCATCCAACCACCAGAGGGAGTTCACTCTTGAAAAACGACATCACCATAGTCCTTTAACAGTTACTTTTGTTTCTTTCAGAGATATGGTGCATTCAAAATCACATACTTCCCTACTGTATGTGAAGAACAGTATATGTGCCAAGTTCCAATTCATATAGTGCTCAAAAATAAAAAGAAAAAAAAGTGAGTACCTGGATGACCTTATACTTTTGAAGTGATTCTAAAGTGTGCATGCAGTGTACACTTTACTAGTGTACAGTGTACACTTTTCCCAAGAGGCCACAGGAAAGAATGGTAGAATGGAAGTGAATAGATGCACTGCCATGGAAGTGCCCAGCAAGCATTTTTTGCTTTTAAAAGATGTCTAATAGATGTCCAATAGACATCTAAACATCGTCTTGGCTAAAACAAGGCTAAATTTGGGCTGTCAGTGAAAATCTAATAGAGGTCCAAGAATAGGCCAAAACTAGACTATCAAATAAACAGAAATGAATGACTACACATATAATGTCTGTCTAGTCTGTCTATTTGACGACAAGTAGTTTTGGGCTATTCTTAGATGTCTATTAGATTTTCATTGACAGCCCAAGTTTAGCCTTGTTTTAGCCCAGCTGTCTACGGTAAGATGTCTATTAGACATCTATTAAACACAAAACTGTTTGCTGGGTGGTCTCCATCTCCGCCTGCACCACTGTGATTGCGCTGTGTTTTTTTCCCTGGTGTGAACTTAATTCAAAACTAATGTTTATGAGCAAACATTTTGAAGACAAGCCAATAAAAATTAAGAATATCCAAATATAAGCTGCTCATTCCTGGAAGCAATTCCATCACAAATCAATTTATTTAGCATATTTTTGGAAGCCAACTAGCATTTGAAGAATCTTTAAAACTCAGTGATGAGAATAATGGCATTATGAATAAACAGCGACACTTTATCCAGTAATGAGTAATCGGATTATTTTTTGTTTGTTTGTTTACACTTTAAAGTCTCCAATGGGAAAATTTGTCTTGGACTCTAGGCCCACATTTGCATACACTGAACAGAAACAGACATCAAAAAACATAAATCAACGCAAACATTCAATCATTAGCAAATATTGCAAATTTAAAGTCTAATTGATGTAGATAAAAAAGATTTCTTAAAACGATTATATCTGCACACACGCAGTCTGAATCTTCGACCAGAAAGCAGCATACTCACAAAACAAGCAAGGAACAGTTTTCCCCTTTACAATGCCATTACCATTACTGACAATAAAATGTGGCGTTATAGAATTTATATACAGTTAAGGTCAGAATTATTAGCCCCCTTGAATTATTACCCCCCCCCCCCCCCCCCCCCCCCATTTATTTCTTACCCTAATTTCTGTTTAATGGAGAGAATATTTTCAACACATTTCTAAATATAATAGTTTTAATAACTCATCTTTAATAACTGATTTATTTTATATTTGCCATGATGACAGTAAATAATATTTGACTAGATATTTTTCAAGACACTTCTATACAGCTTAAAGTAACATTTAAAGGCTTAACTAAGTTAATTAGGTTAACTAGGCAGGTTAAGGTAATTAGACAAGTTATTGTATGACAATGGTTTGTTCTGTAGACTATCGGAAAAAAATATAGCTTAAAGGGGCTAATAATTTTTACCTCAAATGGATTTAAAAAAATTAAAAACTGCTTTTATTCTAGCTGAAATAAAACAAATAAGACTTTCTCTGGAAGAAAAAATATTACCAGACATACTGTGAAAATTTCAAACTAGGCTCATTCTGAAAACATAGACCCGCGGACGTTTCTGTAGACCGCGAAATACATCCCGGGAGGTACGTATTTTTGCAGTTTTTGGTTTTCTCAAATCCACGAGAGGCCGCTGTGTGCGCTTTTTCGCTTCTCAAATGTCTCCTGCGAGTGCCGTTCGTGCCCACGCTGTTCTCGCGTAAACCCTTCAGAGGCCTCTGTCAAATGACCGTCTGTCTGTCCGACTGGCTGAATGATTGACCCTTCTCACCCTCCTCCTTCCCTGAACCCAACCAATTTTACCGATTGACCCGTCCGTCCGCCCGCTCTCCTGCTTACTTCCCTAAACTCAACCCACAATTTACAAAAGCCGTCCAGAAAAAGAAAAAGCCGTTGTCAAATTTTTACCACGTTTTCGGATTTTACCACATTCTCAACCTGTTATGAACTTGTTCACTTCATTTCTTGGATTCTGTTTTAGTCTTACCGGATTTCTGGAACTGCTCTTCCCCCGATTCGAACCCAGTCATCGTCGTGGTGGTCAGCTCCTCTCTGCGTCTCAAGTCCGCCGACACACAGGACAAGCTAACCGGACAAACTGGTCAAGCTGGACAAAGCGGTCAGCCGGTAAGCGCTAAAAGGAACGGTGTCATACCGCCCCGCAGCGTTCGCTTAGAAAATGAAATGCACCCAAGCGAACCTCCGGCTACATAATTCACAGTCTCCAGAAGTGTCCTCGGGACTACGTTTTCAGAATGAGCCTGGGTTGGAAAATTTCCTTGCTCTGTCATAATTTGGGAAATATTTAAAAATGAAAAAAGAAAGGGGGGGAGGGGGGATAATAATTTTGACTTCAACTGTATAATTTGCAATTGAGTTGACTGATGTGCTTTTCATGTGACTGTTGGCTTGCTCTGGTGTGTGTGAGTAAGGCACATAACTGATGATGATTGGCGTGTGTGTGTGGGTGTGTGTGTAGGGGAGGGACAACCACATAACTGATGATGGGATAAATGGAGCCAGTGCATTAAAGTAACTAAAATAGTTTAGTATTGATCTGACAAGCGGAAATAATCAATAGTAGCAAAACAAATCACTCACTCACTCAATCTCCTTCAACTTTTTTTAATTAACATGCCAACACTGGTTATTTGGCATCTTTTCATCATAAAATTGTTGCCAAACAACTGTCAATTTCAAATGCCGAAAAGCATAATTATATTTTTATGAATTTAAGGTTAGATTATTGTAATGAACTACAGTACTTAGGGTTTACCTTGTACGACTAATAAACAAACTTTAGGCTCCAGTTGCATTACAATCCTTTACATCCACTATGTTCAAATAATTCTTGCCAATCAATTATACCTAGAATATTAAAATCAACTGCAGGCAGTAGATCCTTTTTATATCTGGAGCTTAAATTCTGGAACAGCCTTTATAGCATAGTTTGGGAAGCAGGCAAACCCTGTAAGTTTAACAGCCAATGCATACAATACAAAACAAAACATAAAATTCAAAACCCCCAAGGACTTGTTAGGCTACATCAATCAGGGCAAACAGAACTGGGAACACTTCCCTAAGTGAAGTTTAGTTATAAACAAGTTTCGAGAGGATCACGTGCTTATGATTGCTAGCGGCTGGATCCGCATTATCCAATTCTCAATGCACCAATCAGACGACTCCTAAGCTACTACAAATACCCTGGGTTACGTACCACCGCTATCTTCGTTTTGAAGACAGCTCTGCTCCGAATCAACTGCTACTGCTACTGCTACTGCTACTGCTACTGCTACTGCTACTGCTACTGGCTACAACAACTACTTCAAAACGACTACATCTCCAACTATACTCCAACAACATCAAAACCTTCCACTTCAAGTGCCTCACACAACGCATCCGCTGTGTCTTCAAACCAATTCTCCAGCAAGATCACAGTCAAACTTGATCACCGTCCATGAACTCTGCTCAACTCTCAAGACGCCAGCGATTACGCCATGGCAATAAATAACTCACTGCTGTCCTAGCGGTGCACCTACAGTAACGTATATCGCATGCTTTAAGGGGAAGCCTCGCAGAAAAATAACTACTTCCCAACAAAGACTAAACATCTATAAAGCTTTTGAAAGACAAGACTCGCATGACTAGAGAAATTTCAACCAATAACTCACCTTTCCAGCCTCCTGCCCGTCCACTGATCCATAACATTCCAAGTAATTCGACTGCAAAGACCCAGACAATCTAGTCCCTAAGCTTTGGTCCGCGGCATGTTCGTGCGTAGAGAAACATGACAGAATGCGCTGTCACCATCCAATCTAGTCACGGAGCGCAGCTGCGTCTCCTACACATTAACTCTAGTATTCTGGTCAACAAAATGGCCGCCGATCTTTTGATTGACACCTCATTGAGCCAATAGCTAAAAGAAGACTTGTCACCATCCAATGAGCTCCCAACTCGAGATGGTCCCGCCCTCTCTGACAATTTATGAATGAACTCGGCTACAACACCTTGTGAATTATAGGCTCGTGATTTAATAGCATTGAGATTCCAAACTTAATGTTAATGGATTAAAGTAAAGCCTATAACAACATTCCATTAACAGTTCTGCTAAGTGGTGACTTTATAGTTCAGAGTCTGATGTTGGCAGTTGATTATATTTATATAAAAAAAAAAAATAAAAAAAAAAATAAAAAAAAAAAAAAAAAAAAAAAAAATTAATTAATAAATAAATTTTTACCCAATCATTTAAATTCAACACATCTAGCACAGAAGTTAAATCGTAATGTGAATTATATGTCCATACCAAGCGGCAACCTCCCGCTCTCCCTCGGGAAGCCAATACGGAAGTAACTAAAACTGCAATTCATCAATTCCGCTAGTCCCGGATCCATAATAGAGCAAATTGCAGTTGAGCCCACTGTTAGAATGGCCAACTTTAGAAAAAAAAAAAAAAAAAAAAACATTGTTTACACCCTGGTACAAAGAACGATTTGGCTTTTATTACCCTCCATGACAACTGCGAGGGGGGTGAATCTTTTATAACTCATCCATTTCCTTTATATTAAGTTTGCATAATTAAGGGCATGGCCACTTGAGTGACAGCTAGGTCTCGCTGGTCGCTGTCACTTCACCTCAGCTGAATCCGGCAGATTAGCCACTGATCTCGGCATATTCATCGTATTTTTGTTTTGTTTTATGTGGCTTTACACAGTCAGCTGCCTTTTGGACTTATTCTTACAATTATCAGATATGGGATGCTGTGTGCACTTAATTGTGCTCACAAACCATTAATGTGGCCTCCGTTTCCCATATGGTGTATAAGTATGTAACTTTACTCACCTCTATAAATGTGTGTGTTTTATTTAAGTTCATTTATCATTTATAATGTTCTTTAGAGCTGTAAAGCACTCCAGAATGTGACAGATGGATTAGCTGTAGGCTCTAGATCAGTCATCTGAAGCGTTATCATACAGTGTTATGCTGGAGTTCATCAATAGTCTGGCATTTACTAACACACACTATATCTGAAGTGTTTGGAAGTAATTTGCGTTTTCCTCCTGTAGAAAACGTCATAAGAACAATGCTTCGTGGCTCAATGTATTACAACAGTGTTTTTAAATGTCTAAACACTTTACTGATATAGTGTACAGCCAAGCACATGCGGTCAGAACACAACGAGTTGCAGGTAATAAAGTATTAAGTGTTTCTCCCAAAGTAAAGTCTGTCTGCCAGGTCTAAGCAAGTGCCAGCAAGTGTCTGTAGCTCCGCTCACTCTCCGCCTCTCTGCCCTTGTTTGGTATCCCGCCGTGGGTGCGATGACGCACAAACAAATGGCGACGGTTGGCCGCACCCACTTGTAGCTTCTTTTGCGCTCTTCAGAAACCTATAGGTGACGTCACGGATGCTACGTCCATATATTTTACAGTCTATGGTCCATACACAAAGTGACATGCAAGGTCATAATAACAATTCAGTTGAATCTGAAATGGCAAAGGAACAACTCCATGCTTAATAAGTAGGAGGAGGATATTTCTGACAGTAGATCTTCAAGAGGTATCTGTCTTCAAGAAGTACTTCCAGAACCACCAGACAAGCCACACCCCATATCCTCAGCTCTCAATCCATCTGCCATCCCGTGGGGGGACGAATGACCACCCCTACCATCCTTGCACTTCATGTCAACGAGGCTATCATACCATGCATTAACAAAGGCGCTTGAATTCACAGTTACCCATGCCCTTATTAAGATGCCTCGCATGGATATCAGCTAAAACAAATCATTATGTCTGGCGTACATGTATCATGTTGTAAAGATTTCATTTCTGATTGTCTTTGGTTTCTCGTTTCAGAGATCATGACTGCCGGCCCTAGAAGCTGACCCTCATCCAACCTATTACAATCCACATTCATTCCAAATACATTCACATTCCATGCAAAGGATACATTTTCACTAACCCAGCCCACACCACGATGCCATATTCCCACTTGCCCCTTTTAGTTTTAAGATGTTCTGAACTAACATCAAACGTCAATCCCAAAATCCACCTCACCACATCTGATCTAACCTTGCTGGATGAAGAAACTCCATGTTTCTTTATTAAGCAAAGCAAATGGCTCAATTTCATAAAGGACGTTCTGGATACTTCCTCGATATCCCCTCCCCCACACACCCATTCCAAACCCTCCAAGCATTCTTACACAACAGTAGAGCAATACCCCCTCAGGGAAGCCCAGCTGATCCTCTCCAGCCGAATTCCACCCACACGCATTTCTAGGTATAAGCACGACTATGCCTTTTCCCCCTATTCCCTCCTACTAACATAGGCGCTCCTTCACTGCCCTTCCCACTTTTTACTTCCTTTAACTTTCCCTCCAAACTTGAGCTATTCCATACTCCTATTCACTCCCATTCACCACAGCTCACACCCATTTTGGGAGCACCCAGAGTTTCAATTGCTGCAGCAGAGACGCTCTAAACAAGCTCACATACACCTTAATTTCCAATACCACTATCGTGACACTCCCCCGTACTCATACAGCAGCAATGCTTCTACGGGTGCGCACATTACCTCCATATTGACCCACTGCACCTCTTCAGTAGCATAGATGCTCTGCCGAGCTGCACTTACCCATAACACCACCGCAACTGTAGTGAAGCTCTAGCTAAGCCCTTATTTTCCTTCATCTCTACATATCACTACGGACAGTATTTACATTCCAGTAGGAACACTCATAACTCCAATACTGGCCACCACTGCACCTCTGCAACCGCAGAGGCACCCCGCTGAGCTACACTCACCCATAGCAACCAGCAACTGCGGTGACGCTCTAGCTGAGCCCCATTTACTCTCATCTGTACACATCACTATTGACAGCATTTAACATTCCTGCAGGAGCACTCATAACACTTCAATATTGAATACCACTGCACCCCCGCAACAGAGGAGACGCTCTGCCGAGCCTTATTCTCCCTCTCCACCACTGTTGCAGCAGTGACGCTCCACCTGAGCTCACACACATCTCCATTTAGCCATTCACTACCAATACACTCCCCAGCGCTACAACATCAGTTAAAACGCCTCTGCGGAAGTGCACTTGCCTTCCAATTTTGACTTCCACTACACATTTGCAACAGCAGAGAAGCTCCGCAGAGCTTACTTTCCCCTCCTCACCACTGCCGCAGCAGTGACGCTCTGCCTGAGCTCACATACACCTGCATCTAACATACCACTACTGACACACTCCCCAGCACTGCCACAGCAGTTAAATTGCCTCCACGGAAGAGTACTTGCCTTCCAATACCGACTTCCACTGCACCTCTGCAACAGCAGAGAAGCTCCGCTGAGTTTTTTTTTTTTTTTCCCTCTGCTCCACTGCCGCAGCAGTGACGCTCTGCCTGAGCTCACACCTCAAGGAAACCCAGCTGGCCCTAACCAGCTAACACAATACTCCAGAACAAGGGCTCGAGCATGACCCTCTGTATGCGTGCGTATGTGTGTACATGGATCTATGTGTATGTGCGTGTGGGTGTATATGTGTATGTACGCGTGTGTATATATGTATATGCATGCATATATGCGTACATGTATATGTGTACGTGTGTGTGTGTGCTTATGTATACATGTATGGGTTTGCGTATGTGTATGTATGTGTTATGTATGCGTGTATTCATGCGCGTACTTGTGTATGTGCATGTGTGTGTCATGTATGCACGGTATGCACGCATGTGCATTTGTGTGTGTCGTGTGTGCACGCATGCATGTGATGTGCATGTGCATATGTACCTGTATGTACATACCTACCTTTCTGTTTCCAAGCTTTGCTATGCTTTGCCATCCCACCCAACAGCTCTGACCCCCGCAGGGGTCACTTCAAGCCCATCCCTGGCCACCCCTTCACAGTCACACCTCCAGTAGGAGCATCCCTGCCCCCTCCTTTCTCCCCACTCTTACTGGAACCCCACCCCCCCCATGGCTCTAACCCCCGCAGGGGTTGCTCCGAGCTTCGACTCCCGCAGGAGTCATCACCGCCCCCCAGCCTTTAGGAATGGTATGCACACACGTACGAGCAGGTATATGTGTGTGCATTTGCATGTGTGTGCGAATGTGTGTGCGTGCATGTGCACGCATACAGGTACATCCCTTCTCCTTTGCTTCCTTCCGGCGTTGAGATCCTCCGCCACCCTCTTTTTATCCATCTCTTTTCAGCGAATTACTTCGCTACTCTTTCTCTTCCCTTAGGCCCTCAATCCTCAGCTCTAACTCCCGCAGGAGTCACTAAAACGAGCTTCGACTCCCGCAGGAGTCTCGCCCCGGCCACCTCCTACAGTAGTCTCCACCGCCCCCTCCCTCCCTAGACTACAGCAGGAGAAATGCCCACATCAGCTCTGACCCCCGCAGGGGTCGCCCCGAGCTTCGACTCCCGCAGGAGTCATTCACTGCCCCTCCCTGGCCCTTACTTATCGATTTTTATATATGTATATATATTTTACATTTATACTCTCCTTTTCTTCTTTCCGGCGTCGAGATCCTCCGCCTGGCAATTATTTGCCCTTTCTCTACTTCCTTACAGCGTTGAGTGCTTTTGCTACCTTTCTACCGCTTCTTTTATCTCCTCCCTTATCTCCTTATCTGTCAATTCCCCCAATAATTTCCTCCTTCCTTTTTACTTCCGCTTAGTCCTCAATCCCAGCTCTAACTCCCGCAGGAGTGACTAAAACGAGCTTCAACTCCCGCAGGAGTTCATGCCCCCCCTGGCCCACCACACACCATCTCATGCAGGAGTCTTCACCGTCCAATACCTTTCCCCACTCCCGCAGGAGCCTGCCCACCCCAGCTCTCACTCCCGCAGGAGTGTATCCAAGCTTGACTCCCTCAGGAGTCAATCCAGCCCTTCCCATGCCTCCGCTTGGACTCACGCAGGAGTCTACTTTCCTCTGCTCCCGCAGGAGCCTCTCTTCCTAAAATATCAATATATCCAGCAGCCGGATATGGCATTGTTACATCTGCATTTTGGGGGGTTCTTAAATACGCGGCTGCTGTCCCGAGCTATATATGGCATTTTGGGGAGTTCTCGAGATCTACCTGAGCTCAAACTCCCTTCTCGCCTTGCAACGGGAGGGAGCCCCGGGCTCGAGGATCTTATGAGCTCAGGGCTCTCTCCCGGGACAGCATGCCAAACAAGCTTATAATTAATCATCAGCTAAGTGTGAACTCTTGAAGTGAAGTTTAGTTATAAACAAGTTTCGAGAGGATCACGTGCTTATGATTGCTAGCGGCTGGATCCGCATTATCCAATTCTCAATGCACCAATCAGACGACTCCTAAGCTACTACAAATACCCTGGGTTACGTACCACCGCTATCTTCGTTTTGAAGAATCCCCCCATCCACCCCTACTCCTCCTCCTTCCTAGATGGGTGACACGGTGGCCCAGTGCTTAGCACTGTTGCCTCACAGCAAGAATGTCTCTGGTTCTAGGCTTTACCAAACCAGCAGACATTTCTGTGCGGAGTTTGCATTTTCTCCCCGTGCTCACGTGGGTTTCCCCCGGGTTTCCCGGTTTCCTCCCACCGTCCAAAAAACATGCAACATAAGTTAATTGACTAATCCAAACCGGCACTATAGACATGCTCCTAGTAAATGGTTATCTCTCAAGAGCAATCACTGGCTGTTCATTGGTTATTACAGCGGGGGAGTTCTCGAGATCTACCTGAGCTCAAACTCCCTTCTCGCCTTGCAACGGGAGGGAGCCCCGGGCTCGAGGATCTTATGAGCTCAGGGCTCTCTCCCGGGACAGCATGCCAAACAAGCTTATAATTAATCATCAGCTAAGTGTGAACTCTTGAAAAGACATTGTAATACGCTCTTGTTAGACTATCTGTCTCTCCTTATTCAGAGGTTCACATTATCTTCGATCTGCTCCATATCCAGAGCAGATGGTTGTCATGCACAGAGGAAGACCGTGCCGCACCATGATGCACATCCATCGTTCTCAAGGCCACTGATATTTTTAGACTCCCTCTTAACCATTTGGCCAGAGGATAACTGCTTCCCTGAACAAGCGTAGTTTTCTCCCAAGGTTTGTTCTCAATTTTTGTCAATTGGTGGAGTTTTTGTTTCTTGCCCCTGTTGCCTATGGCTTGCTTATTTGGTTTCAGTTGAGCTGATCTCTTCATTCTCCAATTATGACATTCATATCATACTGAACTGAATCAGCTTTAAACTAACTAAGAACTACACTACAATTCTACCACCACCCTTCTGCCTGCCTGATATGCTGAATGTGTCCCACAAACTGAAATATTGTTATGGCTTTTTATCCTTTTCCTGTTCATTTTTTGTAAAGCAGCTTTGACGGTCTACATCAGGGGTCACCAACCTTTTAGAAACTGAGAGCCACTTTTTGAGTACCGATTAATGTGAAGGGCTTCCAGTTTGACACAATTCTCAAATAACAAATTTGCCCAATTTACTTTTAATTATTTGTTATTGTTAATAATTAATGATATTTATCTATGTGAAGACACTAATTATGTTAATGATTTCTCACAATAGTTGTCAACCATGATTTTTTATTTTATATACACAATAGTCTTTATTTCTATATTCTATAAGTTTATTTCTATAAATCTCTGCAAGTATTTATATTTTCAAAGGATCACTTCTACAATATTTTCACTAGCCACTAACAACTTTTAACAAATCATACACTACGTTGTTCCATGTTTGTACAGATTATCAATTGTGTAACTTAAATTACCTTTTAGATTTGACTAAAATTATCACCAAATCTACAGCATTTTTAACAAAGCTTACACTCTTCTAACCATTGTAGTTGCCCCGAGATGGACATTGGAGAGAGTAGAGATTACATACATTCTCGTTTTTAAGCATGGTAGCTTGCGTGACACGTTCTAAAATGTCTTTCAACATTGTGCCACTTTGCCGTCGCCACAGTTGCCCCGCAAATGAAGTAAAAAATAAAATTTGTTCTCCTGTTAACTGTGAAAATTTTATTTTCTTTCTTCTTTTCTGACATGTTTTTGGGGGTAAATCATCTCCTCCCCTTTACTTTGCCCGCTAGCAGTTTCCTTGATGCCTGCAACCATTGTTGTGAAGATCATTTAGCTCTGATTTAATATGAAATATTTTTAAACATTTTTTAAATATATAACTCAATGCCATTTACACCAATGCAAGTGTGATTTATAAAGAATAACGGCAAAAAATATAAGAAGCAGCTTACTTGTAAGTGGCGCTATGGTGAGCTATTTCTAGTACAGGCTCACGGGCAACTCAAGTGATCTTCGTGGGCATCATGTTGGGGGCCCCTGGTCTACTGGTATACTGGTATAAACCGTAACACATTTATAAGTGACTTGACTTGATAGTGAAAGATCTCCTACTCTGACCTCTTTTTCTGTCAAAGGGTGCAGACTTGCTTGTCTTCCATAGGATTTTATGTGAGTACATATGCTCACTGTGCTTTTCTATTGTATCAATTGTCTTGCCTAATCTGTTGTCTGTTTACGAGACTTACATAATATTAGTCTTGGTAATCCACTTCTGTCTTGATTGCCTGTTGGACAGTTTTTTTTTTTTACCCTAGATGGATGTAAACATGTTATATGAGACCTAAAAATTCTTTAAATTCACACTTTTCAAATAACTGATCACTGAAAGGTTCAAACAACCCATCATTGTGTTTTCTATAGCAATGTTGCTAATTTTTAAATAATATTGATTGATTTATTGATGTGGGTTTCCTCCGGGGGCTCCGGTTTCCCCCACAAGTCCAATGACGTGGTATGGATGAATTGGGTAGGCTAAATTGTCCGTAGTGTATGTGTGTGAATGAGTGTGTATGAATGTTTCCCAGTGATGAGTTGTAGCTGGAAGGGCATCCGCTGTGTAAAATATATGCTGGGTAAGTTGGCGGTTCATTCCGCTGTGGCGACCCCTGATTAATAAAGGGACTAAGCTGAAAAGAAAATGAATGAATGATTAATTGTACATTTAGATCAAATCCAGGTCATGTAATAGGGAAGCTCAGCTGGTTCTTGATCAAGACAGTCTATTCATTCAGCTTTTTTTTTCCACACACAAAACAGTGACTTGTTCATTTGTGGCAAGATATTCATTCAGAACCACGAACTAATGAAATGCTTTTTGCTATTTACTCTCACGTTAAAGAACAAAAACATGAGTCACTGCATGGGAATGAACAAGAACAGTCGTTCACCTAGAAGCTTCATTCAAAAAGCTGTAACTGCTGATAAACAAAGCAACACTAATAGCACTAAGCAGGGAATCTGCCACAAAATCCTAGCATCAAGTTGTGCACCTCATCTTATTTTCTTATGAAAACATTACACTCATTTAACCTTTATATGTTTGCTCAACAAAAGCACACAGCTTTCAGCCACTCCTCCATTCAATACAAGTGCAAACACACAAAGCGTGTCCTTGTTTAGCATTTAATGGCAGAAAAGCATGCAGACAGAGAGTGGACTGTATAATTAAAGCCCGGGGGAGACTCTTCTATTCAGAGGAAAGATCTTTGCATTAGATCACCATTAAAAAACATGAACTAAATAACCGCAATCCACTCACAATCCCACACACATGTACATAAAAACAGCAGCTCAGATATAAAAAAATCATGCAACACCAAGTGGAAGCTATTCGTTTATATTTTGTAATATAAATGCCAATGTATGAGTACAATGACAAATGTAAAAGAGCAGGGCCTAAAAATGACTGACTCAAATCATGTTTGAGTTACTCAATTAAAGCATAGTGTGTTTTACTGAAAATCTATAACTTTTGAATTCGAAATTCAGCCAAAATTCCGCAAGATTTCCAACAATATTAAAAAGTACATTTAGTCATAAATGAACAGCTGTCTTTAATTGTTGCCTACAATATGTTGGCTATCATCTTTTTACATTCATTCATTTTCGTTTTGGCTTAGTCCCTTTATCCAACTTATCCAGCACATGTTTACGCAGCGGATGGCCTTCCAGCTGCAAACCCATCTCTGGAAACATCCATTCACACTCATACACTCTGACAATTTACAATTACAATGCACTGCATCACCTCATCTTTTTACACGTGAATAATATTTAGACAGGTATATTGCTTGAACCTAATTCATTCATTTTCTTTCAGCTTAGTCCCTTTATTAATTAGGGGCCTTTATTAATTCAACAGTTCGACGGCTTAATCATGAATATATACAAAAGAAAATCAAACACGGAGAGTCTAAAAATCCTTTTTCTTCACATCCTCAGCTGACATCTGAACAGCAGAAATTGTTGCTAATTCACCTATGTCACTTAGATCTAGTTTTTGAATGATTCTCTAGCGTAATGTCTAAAGTGATGACAAAACAGCCGATTTTGCTCACATTTTAAGATTATAAGGCTGAACAACATGAAATGTCATCAGTCTAGAGACATTCTCTGTTGCAATCGGGATATCACAATAAATAACTTCAAAGTCAAAGCAACGCGAAAACTACCCAAATTACTGTTGTGATTGCGATAAGGAAAACGCTAAAGGTATTTTTTCTTTCTTCCTTTTTACTGAACTAGTCTGCAGTAATGGAAAACAGGAGACTCATTAGAAACAAACAGATGGCCAACCAAAAAGGTTCTTCAGGGTTATACAAAGAGTGGCCAACACAAAATACATACATTCCTGATATGTGAGTCCCATCTCATACTCAATACACTACAAATACTGTGGTATAAATACAGCATTACAACATACAAAAGAGAGAGAGATCGACTTAAAAAGTCACTTACCAAATTTATAATGATTTGATCAACTAGTCTCTGTCGCCATCTTGTGGATGGACAACATCAACTTGTCTTTGCTCTGCTCACTATGACAGGCTGATGGCTATGTACAGTATCTCAGAACTTATAAATATTTAAAATAGGCACTATCCACATAAATAAACTGCATAGTTGCAATCTAAATAACTACATTCTTGACTAAAGAAGCCTCAAAAGTGCATTATGTTGTCCAACAGCTGCAATATTTGTCAAACTGTAAGGACTTAATTGATCTGCTGTAACTCTATGTGGGCGGAGTAATACACAAGGGTGAGAATGCTGTACAAGTGCTGTTATTATGGGAATATCACAGCTATCAGCCACACAGATTCAACAACCAGACAGATTTGTTGTATATATGTATATACAGTTGAAGTCAGTATTATTAGCCTCCCTTTGATTTTTTTTTAAATATTTCCCAATTAATGTTTAACAGAGCAAGGGAAATTTTCACAGTATGTCTGATAATATTTTTCTTCTGAAGAAAGTCTTATTTGTTTTATTTTGGCTCGAATAAAAACAGTCTTAATTTTTTTAAATAATTTAAAGTTCAAAATTATTAGCCCCTTTAAGCTATATTTTTTTCTGATAGTCTACAGAACAAACCATCATTATACAATAACTTGCCTAATTACCCTAACCTGCCTAGTTAACCTAATTAACCTAGTTAAGCCTTTAATGTCACTTTAAGCTGTAGAAGTGTCTTGAAAAATATCTAGTCAAATATTATTTACTGTTATAAAGGCAAAGATAAAATAAATCAGTTATTAGAATTAGTTATTAAAACTATGATGTTTAGAAATGTGCTGAAAAAATCTTCTCCCCATTAAACAGAAATTGGGGGAAAAAAAATTATTCAGGGGGCTAATCATTCTGACTTCAACTGTGTATATATATCTATATATATATTCATATATATATTCAATGAAACATTTCTGCCTTATATACTTATAATAGATTATAAATCGAACAATGTCTAAAACCACTATCTCTGCAATTTGATAATTGCACTAAACAATAGCATGATTACAGACATTGTTATTAATTATTGTTTAAAAATATATATATGTATTAGTCAGCTGGCAGGTACTGTAACAGTGTTTCATAAACGGTGTCAATGTCTTTTTTTTACTTACACTGGTGCTTGGCTTGTAATTTTAGGCCCTGCTGTGAAGTATAGAAGCTTTAAAAAAAAAAAAAAAAGATTTAAAAAAATGTGTACTACATTTATTCAAATACATTATGTATGTCTGGGGTATTCTGAGCATACAGAAAAATTAGCACACTGCACACGCTGCAGATATAATGTACATACTAGTACTATACACTAGAAAAAATTATGAATTTATTCAGAAATTGCTTGTGAATTGCACAAATAATGACATTTAAATGACCAAATCAGTCTTTTTAATGTGAAATTGTAAAGCAGAAGAAATAAACCTGCATTTTGTTGTTAAACCTTTAATGATGCTGTTTAATTTATAGACTAAATAAGCTAATAAATTCAGTCCTGTGGGATATGCTATTCTGAACCAAAACCCAAGACAGTGCTCTTTAACCTGCAGCTGTAACCAGTGCTTAGTATTGATCAGAAATAGATTAAATGCTGGGTAAAGCTGCATAATTGATGAAAGTGGAGCCACACGTGGATGTGGAGCAGGACCCGAGTGCTGGGAAAAGACTGTGCTCCATTAAAACACCATCAAACATGCATAACGTTCTCTACCAGTGATTCTGCTTCCACGAGCTGAACCGCAGCTAAGACTAAGAGCATGCCAGAGGTTCGCTTTTCATTTCTCTGACGAATTAATCAATTATAGCATCATTAAAATCAGTGCTCCTTGGGCTAACTTTTCTTTATAGAAAAAACAGGGCTACAGAAACTATTCATTTCACGTATGTTCGTTAGAATTTGTATTGTATTCACAAACAGTCCTTTATTTTTGAAATCACATTTAATATTACTGTATAAAAACTACACTACCCATATTTCTGAAAGATCAATTAGAGAAGTCACTGTTACCATGAAACGGCCCACTCAAATGCTGTGACTGACTGAAGCTATATACACACTGCTGCTAAATTGGTTTTCAAGACTCCATTTAGTGCTTAATCCTGTTTTGTGCACACAGTTCAGTAATTTACACACGTGGCAAACGCAATTCAATAACAAGATTAACTGCCAAATAATGTCAGGTAGCAACAACACAGTGTATTCAATTTACGCAGTGCAGAGCCGAAACTTAACTAGTAATTAATAAGGTATTTAAGTGAAGTTTAGTTATAAACTTATTTCGAGAGGATCACGTGCTTATGATTGCTAGCGGCTGGATCCGCAATATCCAATTCTCAATGCACCAATCAGACGACTCCTAAGCTACTACAAATACCCTGGGTATGTACCACCGCTATCTTCGTTTTGCAGAATGCTCTGCTCCGAATCAACTGCTACTGCTACAATAACAATAACAATAACAACAACAACAACAACAACAACTACTACATCTCCAACTATACTCCAACAACAACAACATCAAAACCTTCCACTTCAAGTGCCTGACACAATGCATCCGCGTGTCTTCAAACCAATTCTCCAGCAAGATCACAGTCAAAACTCGATCACTAACCACGAACTCCGCTCAAACTCTCGTGCTACCCACTGCGCCACCATGATGCTGTGGGTACAACAGCGTTTACCTATCCACGAAAGTAAAGTAAATTAAATTAAAGTAAATTAAAGGGTAAAAGTAAAGTAAAGAGGCCGCGTTTTTTTTTTATCCTCGCGCTGCAGATGGTCTGTTTAACCGTTTTCTCGCTAGTGAAGCATTCAGTTTTTTCCACCATGTAAAACAGCAAATGCGCCATGGCACGATTGCAGCTGACTCTAAAGGGAATGGAAGATGAGACTCTGATTGGTTTAATGCACGTTATTCTCAAAACACACCCATAAATCATTCAGAGAATAAACACAACCCTGTTAGACCATGCACTGTGGTGCAATCCATATTTTCCCATTCTTAAAATAGCAAAATTGGATTCAGAGATGCCTTTAATGGTTTTGCGCCATGCGCTTTAGACTTTGCGCCTAGATCATTGAAATAAAGCCCATTATATTACCATTCGTTGCTAGTTTATCCAAAATTTCACGCAAAAAGAGCCGATGATAGTTTAAGATGTTTACACGCCTGTACCTGCAACGATAATGTGACTACTGCAACTGTACTGCAAAAGATAATGCAAACTAAAATTTTAATACTCCACAAGTCTTAATTCGATTTCTGTTAAGTTCAATTTTGACTTTAGTTGGATTAATGTCATCAAAAACGCTGTTTACACGGTAGACTCTTCATTCATTCATTTTCTTTTCTGCTTAATCCCTTATCAATCAGGAGTCGCCACAGCAGGATGAACCACCCACTTATCCAGCATATGTTTTATGCAGCTGATGCCCTTCCATCTGCAACTCATCATTGGGAAACACCCATACACTTTCATTCACACACATACACTATGGACAATTTAGCCAACCCAATTCACCATATCGCGTGTCTTTGGACTGTGGGGAAACCTAAGCACTTGGAGGAAACCCACGCGAACACAGGGAGAATATGCAAATCCTACACAGAATGCCAGCTGACCCAGCCGAGGCATGAACCAGTGACCTTTTGCTGTGTGAGGCGATCGTGCTACCCACTGCACCACCGTGATGCCCATGGTAGACTCTTAATCAGAGTATTGTCTGAATCGCATTAAAATCAAAGTATTATTATCCATGTAAACATATTCACTGTTTACTTAACATTTTCTCAGTACTTTCTACTCACCACAGAGGGATTATCTCATGCAAATATGTTTCATAATAGACAATTTTTTTTTTTTGTAAATTCTTGAACAATGCAGACTCTTTCTTTTCCCTCATGACTTGTGTAGTTTGCTTAATTTTGTCCGTCAGATTTGGTCATTTCGTCGCTCTTTCACCGCTGTGGCTGATTCTACATGCTAAAGACAAACAAACTAGCCTGACAGATGCTTACCAATGGCTCAACAATTCCCACCAGCTGACCATTGGCTTTGGCATATACGAGCCGTAAGGTACATATAAGAGTCAGTAGTTTTAATACTGGTTTTAAATGGTTTAGTAATAGATCGACACCCAAGTTGGACAGAAAAACCTTTAAGAAAACACCTTAATGAAAATGACTGAGCTTGATTTAAATTAAATTGCAATTGTATTTAAAGGGGTGGTGATCAAAAATACATGTAATCACTTGATTGAACTGAAAACAAAACTTTAAAGTACTGCTCCTGTGCAATGATTGTAAGAATGGGCATAATGACAAATGAAGCGAAGAACAAGCTGTTGTTTTTGTACAAACTGAAGTGCCATAACTGACTATAATGCTACTTTTAAATTCTCCTTCCACTTGTAAAGTGATAAATACAGAACAATTTCCCAGCAGTGTTAACTTTATACTCTCATTCAAATGTTTGTTTTGGCCACAGTCATAAAAGAATCTAATTATGAAGATGTCAAAATGAAGTCCTTAGCAACACTCTAAAAAATGGCTGGATATTTCAACCCATGTAATACAGACTAACCCAACAGCTGGCTTAATTTTTTAAGCTAAATTAATAGGACCAAACCTAACCCAATGTTAGAATTCCATATTTATCCATTTATTTTATTACTTATATGCATCATGACATTTTCTTACAAAAGGGGCCTTTTCTTAGCTCCAGTGTGCAATTTTAGTATTTTTACATTTATCGCAAAGAATAGAGTCTTTTTATTCCCTTTAAAGTGAAATAACTAAACATAAACACAGAAGCCTGAGAATGATGCAATATATATTAGAGTTTTATAGAATTTATATATTTAGAGTTTCGATGTTTATATTTCTTACAGTTGGAAATTTAAAAAATGTCTTTATGCGTAAATAATTAAAATAAAATTCTAATGATCTTCTAATGAACATCCAACAAGGCTCATTCTGAAAACGTACCGCTATATACAGTTGAAGTCAGAATTATTAGCCCCCTTCAATTATTTCTGAACATTTTACATAGTTTTAATAACTCATTTCTAATAACGATTTATTTTATCTTTGCCATGATGACAGTGACTTTTATTTTGCTAGATATTTTTCAAGACACTTTTTTATATAGTTTAAAGTGACATTTAAAGGCTTAGCAATTATTGTATAACAATGTAGACTATCAAAAAATATATAGCTTAAAATCTAAGCTTAAAATACATAGCTTAAAGGGGCTAATCATTTTGACCTTAAAATGTTTTTAAAAAATTGTAATTTAAAAAAAAAAAAAATTTTATTCTAGCCAAACTTAAAACAACTGCTAAATGACTGAAGAAGAAGAAAAAAATATTATGAGGCATACTGTGAACATTTCTTTGCTCTGTTAAACATAATTTGAGAAATATATATATAAAAAAATTCAAAGGGGGGCTAATAATTTTGACTTACATATTTGGAGAGTGGCAAATTCATCCCAGGAGATATGTTTTTTGCAGTTTTGTTTTCGCCAATCCACCAGAGGCCACTGTGTACTCTTTTTGAGATCTCAGATTTTTTGCGAGTGCCATTCGCGTCTGCTGTTCTCACGTAAATCCACCAGAGGCCGCTGTCGACTGACTGACTCACCGATTGACTGACGCACCCTCCTCCTTCTCTAAACCCAACCAATAATAGTTTCAAAAGCACCGATTGACCCATCCGATTTAACATCTCATTCGAAAGATGGCGCTCACTGAGCAGTATAGAGTCGCGTATAGAGCATCCCAGAGTGTGTGTCTGTGGTCACATGGCATGTGTTTTCAGTGGTGTAGTGTGGATGAAGAGCTGTTCAGAAACGCTAGATGAAATGCCAATGTGGATGTGGATCATTTTCGTTCTAAAACAAAACCGTATTAGTGTAAACTGGGCATTAGCTTCAGTGGGCGATTATGTAAGAGTTGCAGAGGTCTAACTGCCGGCTAGCTGTAGCAATTTACATTTAGAAATGTTCAAAATGTCTTGGAAATGGAAAATTATCTTATATTATATTTTAATGCTCTAATGATTTCTTTTACCCATACAGTACACTGTATTTTTGGTTCATTGCAAAAATATACCCTTACAACAAAAGGTTTAATCAGTGGTGGAAAGAGTACTGAAATATCATACTCAACTAAAAGTACTACTTGCCTAAAAATGTAGTGCACGTAGAGTAAAAGTATCTGTTGTAAATGGTCCAGGCTCACATATTGAAAATGCTTGTGAATCACAAAAGGGAAACTGTTAGGAGATATATTTCACAGTCCAGTGCCACAGAAATGCAAGGGGAACAGAAAAGGTTTATTCTATTCTTTTTAAGTTGTTCTTTTTGAACTTGAGAACTACATTTTTAGAACGCTGATAGGCATGGGCCGGTATAAGATTCTGACGGTATAATAACCTTGGATAAAAATATCACGGTTTCACGGTGTCACGGTATTGCGATTACTACTCTAAAATAAGTTATTTTTAAATGTCTGGGAGAAAACTACAACTTTTCCCCCTTTGAGCACAGAATTAAAATATTTTGGGGCAGTAAACATGTCAGGCTGAATAATTCAAACGAATCATTGACTTCTGCTGTCTTCATTAGTTTCAAAAACACAGATATTTAACATTTTAAAACAGCATCGTTGGAGATCTTATCTGCTGGAGATACTGTTGTCCTAAAAAAATGTAAATAAAAAATCTTACACATATCTTAGGAATGTTATTACAAAAATCTTTGGTGGTTTTAAAACCTTGATTTTTACCAAACCGCGGTATACCTTGAAAATAGTTATCGTCCCATGCACAAATGCTTCATCAGATGCAACAATCAAAGATGTCTATCTGGCTTTGTTTACATGAAAACAATTTTTAAAAAATGCGTGCTGCAGAGGAACTGCAAAAATGTTTTCTCTTGAACGACCACATTAATATCAGGTTATCTGGGTGGTCAGCGATGGCCTTTAGAAGACATTACTGTGCAATGCTGCATCAGATGTAATCAGGCATTGCAAATCTGATGTTTGCGCATGTGGAATTAAAGGTCGTGATCATCTGGTTCCCTTAACCATGTCCTTGAGAGGAAACGGCAGCCCTTATGTAACCACATGTCAGTTTGTTTATATTTGTAAAGCTCCAAAAAGAGAAAAAAAGCTGGACAGAGGAGGGTGGTGAGGAATAGGGGACGGTTGAGGGCTGTAGATAAAGAGATCCGGCAGGCGTTATCAGTCAGTGTAGCTCTTATAATGATGAGGTCGGCTTTTATGTTTCAACTTAATGCACCACAGCCTCTTGACTCAAGACCAGCCTAAAGGCTACGCTCTTCAAAGAGCTGTTATGACTTCCTCCTAAACCACAAAGAAGGACGAGAGAGAAAGTGATGAAGGAATGTTGCGAGATGAATCAATTATTTAGTACATGTCAAGGGCTCTGTGATATACAGTAAGTGCTTCTCAACTCGCACATGAGATGTTCACCACCCACCATACAAACACCAAAAGGCAACTAAACAACAGCAAATGAATTTGCACTGTTATATCAGAGCTTTTCCTGATGCTAACTATTTAGAAAGGATTGATCATGTTATAAAAAGATATATGGACCTATTTTTTTGTTTACTAGTTAGAAAATGTAGGATTTGGAATGACTGAGGGCTGTAATCTTAAGCTAACAGGGTGATTTTACTTTCAGTAAAAACTACAACTACTGAGGAAGTCATTTAGAAGTTTTTCAATGTTGTTATTATAACTTTACTAAATCCATAAACTAATACTCGGACTTTTCCAAAATGTGATATTGTATTCAAAAGAGGGTGTATTTTTTTTTTCCTTGAATGGCAATAATGATCAAATTGACTACATGCATTTCAGTATCTTCTACTTTTTTCGTGCTCTTGTAAGTGGATGCCTCTGTTGCCTAGCAATTTCATTCATTCATTTATTTTCTTTTCGGCTTAGTCCCTTTATTAATCTGTGTCGCCACAGCGGATAAAAACCGCCAACTTATCCAGCATGTTTTTACGCAGCAGATGCCCTTCCAGCCGCAAATCATCTCTTAGAAACATCCATACACACTCACTCACATTATAGACTACGGACAATTTAGCTTACCCATTCACCTGTACCACATGTCTTTGAACTTGTGGGGAAACCAGAGCACCCAGAGGAAACCCACGCAGGGAGAACATGCAAACTCCACACAGAAACGCCAACTCACCCAGCTGAGGCTTGAACCAGCGACCTTCTCGCTGTGAGGCGACAGACCTACCTACTGTGCCACTGCATCGCCCCTAGCAATTTTCTCTCAACAAATATAATTTCTGATCGCAAATACTTACCTTTACTCAGACATGTCTTTCAAACCTTCAAAAGCAACAGTTTCACTGCTGTGAAAAAAACTGAAAAACTAAAAAAAAAAAACATATAGCATACACTATAACTTTATTTATTTATTTTATTTAATCTCAATAGAAACATCAATATAAAATGATGTGACAAAAACTAAAATCTTATATGAATGATAAGCAATGGCTACTCTTTTAATTTTAGAGTTCTGGTAGTTGGTAGTTCAAATGTGAAGTATAAAGCTTACATCATTTTAGACTCATAGTTTGTAAATAAACTGTAATAAACAATGTGGAAACAAAGTTCGATATTAAAAATAAATACATTTAATTTTGAACAATTCTGTGACTGTTATAGAATGCTTGAGTAACTAGTTTAACGATTCACTTATAAAACAACTGCCAGGAATGAATTGCTTAAGTAAATAATTCAAATACTCACTAATTAAATTACTTTGTTCTTTAATAATTTGTCGTTTTTTAATAAAATGCTTGAGAGAATGATTTGTGTTCCACTCATAAAACTTTAGTTTGTTCCTGAATATTTTCTTTTTCTCCTGTCAAAAGTTTAGCTGCGGTCACACTGGGCTTTGTGTGTGCAAAATTCTGTCGTGCAGCGTTACGAAAAGGGCGGTATTAAACAAGCTTATTAGACATTTAAAAAGCGAGCGATTGCTCCATGTTTTAAATTTCTGCCCAGAGAGGTCGTGTTTTGATCCTCGATTGGTCTCACGCAGTCAAGTGATGCGAATTCGCAGGTAAAGCTGCGGTCACACTTGGCTTTTCCTCCCATAGACTTCCATTCATACGCACACGAATACGTCAGACCGGAAACGCGGGGTCATGCGTTAAGTTTCGCAGGTTGCTGCGGTGCAAAGTTCAAGCTTGGTGAACTCTGACCTGCGAAATCGCATCACTTGGCTGCGTGAGACCAATTGAGGATTAAAACACTTCTCTGGACAGAAATTTTAAATATTGAGCAATCGCTCGCTTTTTTAAATGTCTAATTATCTTGTTTAATCCCGCCCCTTTTCGCAGCGCCGTACGACAGAATTTCGCACACACAAAGCCCGGTGTGACCGTAGCTTTAGAGTTCACCAAGCTTGAACTTTGCACTGCAGCAATCAGCGAAACTCGACGCATGACCCTGCGTTTCCGGTCTGACGCATTCGCGTGCGCATGAATGAAAGTCTATGGGAGGAAAAGCCCAATGTGACCGCAGCTTTTTTTTGGAATGTGTCGCAGGTCTGAATGACAGGAAAAGATACGCATATCTACAAATGAAATGAACATTAAATATTTTGTGCTCATATTGTCTGTGATGGATTTTAAGTCAAAGTAAATTTATAAATAACTTTAATTGCGTTTTCCATACGTCCCAACTTTTCTGATTTGGGGTTGATTATGTACAGTATTTGTATACCTACATTGCTAATTCCATATTTTTTCCAATGATTGCAAAGTTTACATTTTAGAATCAAATCTTTAGTCACGCTTGATCCTTCAGAAATATTCTAACATGCTGATTCGAAGTTTATTTATGATTATTATTATCATTGTTGGTGTCATGTGTTGCATAATATTCTATGATTTGGCAACATTTTGCAATACACAGTCATGCCAACAAAGCTCATTTGGATTTAATATGAGGCAATCGTCAAGAGGGGCAAAAAATGTGTGGGCCATTCAGAGCTTCTGCAGCTCCATCAGTTCATTTTTTCCCAGACCTTCCCATGATGCCTCAGCCGTGGGATAATCGTAGTACGACTTGCCAAAGATAATCTCTCTCGATCCCTCTAATTGACACTGTCTGACTTGCTCTTCATCTCCCCCTACACACACACACACACATACAGTCATGCTGTCAAGAAATGAACATGGGTACATGTTTGCACACAAACACACACCATAATGCCACACTGATTATTGATTTAACAGTTTTTGAGGACTCCAACGACCACTAAAATTGGACAGAATGTGGAAAATATCTTTGTGCAATTGAGAGGATGGGATAAATAAAAGCAAGAGCTCCTTTTGTTTTTCATAAGGGAATGGAACAAGGATGAGAAATATGGAGAAAAAGGGGGAGGCAAATAGAGTAGTGTAAACGTTCTGACCAAACACTCCCACCATGCTGAGATATAAATAGAAAGAGAGAGAGAGAGAGAGAGAGAGAGAGAGAGAGAGAGAGAGAGAGAAGCATAACAGATAATGAGTAAAAAAAAAAAAAAAAAAAGAAATCAACCACCTACTGTATTTTGTTCTTAGATACACTGACGCCAATTAGCATTAATGAGCACCGAAATACAATAAAGAAAGGGAAAGAGCGAGCGGAGAGTGAAGAAAACAGAGGAGAGGGGAAATGACGGAGCGAATGGAGGGTTATTGGAAGATATAAGATTGATATGAAACCATTTGGAAGGGGGGGAAATTAGCATAGCTATTTCTGTGCATTTCATTGGGGGAGGGAGAAGAAAGAAAGAGGACAGAGAGAGAAGAAAGAGATAGAGGAGGAGAAAAGGAGTGAGGGGAATGAAAAAACACAAGTGAGAAAGAAAAAAAAGGTTAAAGTTAATTTAATGTAATTTAAAGTTAGGCAATGAGTGAAGTCTAAACTGTACTTATTTATTATGCCTATATTTATGAATATTAATCTTTTTCTAACTGTAGGTTGTTTTTACATGACATCATTGAAGACGCTCTAAATTCAGATGGAGGGCAGGAGAAGTGATTCTTCTACATAGAAATCACCATCAGAACATGGACACGTTTTGAACGTGATGATTCGTTTGACAGAACCAATAAAGATTACGTACAGGCCTAGCTATGTGTATTATATGTTAATGTGTTATATATAAATCTGATACAAACACCACCACACTTACACATAATCCAGAAGAATATAAATAACGTAACGTATCCTGCATGTTATCACTGTAATAAATATCCATCTCATTTGGAATAATCCAAGTCTTTACTGGCGTTCTGGTGGAATAAACAACCATAAAGTTAACGTCTATATGCACAGCAGCGGTGAATGTTTGTTAATGGTATGTTCATCGACAGAACAAAAAAAGAAATGCAACCCTTGCGACAAAAACTACATGGTTATTATTGTGGAGCACTTTTCCCACTTACAAAAATAAATAAATAATAATGAAGACTATGAGTTCACGCATTTGTACGCTTTCATCTGTTGTTTCGTGATGTCTGGAAGATATCCGCATGGAGAAAAAAAAAACTATAGTAAATTATATTAAAAACAGGAATAAATACTGTAACGTTAGTGTGAACTGTGGTACATTGCGATGGTGCATATTTATAGCGTAGAAAACTGAAGCCTATTAAATAATTTGTTTATTACTACAGTTGTGTCTTACCACAGAAACAATGTAATTACCACAACAGCTTAATTCAAGTCATTATTCATTATCTATAGTATACTTCCAAACACTATAGTATTTACTATAGTATTTTTTCATGTGATAGCACATAAAAGCTTATACAGTATATACATCCTCGATGACAGGCAAATATATTTTAGTTCAGTAGAAAACTCACCCTCTTCATGATATAAGGATCATGCCCAACACATGTGATTATTTTCTATTCATTTCTCCTTTGAAATATGGTATAAATCGCAAATTTACAGATTTTATGTCTCCCATTCAGATTTTTTCTTCCTGTCCTCCATCTGAATTTCGCACGTCACCAGAACCACATGATTGAAAAACAACCTAAAAATAACAGCCATGTAATGTTTTAACGTGTTGGTTATTGTTCCTTCCAACCTCCTACTTGACAATAATCCTACCTCTGTCATTCCAAAGCCAGTTACTAATTCATCCAACCACCAGAGGGAGTTCACTCTTGAAAACGACATCACCATAGTCCTTTAACAGTTACTTTTGTTTCTTTCAGAGATATGGTGCATTCAAAATCACATACTTCCCTACTGTATGTGAAGAACAGTATATGTGCCAAGTTCCAATTCATATAGTGCTCAAAAATAAAAAGAAAAAAAAGTGAGTACCTGGATGACCTTATACTTTTGAAGTGATTCTAAAGTGTGCATGCAGTGTACACTTTACTAGTGTACAGTGTACACTTTTCCCAAGAGGCCACAGGAAAGAATGGTAGAATGGAAAGTGAATAGATGCACTGCCATGGAAGTGCCCAGCAAGCATTTTTTGCTTTTAAAAGATGTCTAATAGATGTCCAATAGACATCTAAACATCGTCTTGGCTAAAACAAGGCTAAATTTGGGCTGTCAGTGAAAATCTAATAGAGGTCCAAGAATAGGCAAAACTAGACTATCAAATAAACAGAAATGAATGACTACACATATAATGTCTGTCTAGTCTGTCTATTTGACGACAAGTAGTTTTGGGCTATTCTTAGATGTCTATTAGATTTTCATTGACAGCCCAAGTTTAGCCTTGTTTTAGCCCAGCTGTCTACGGTAAGATGTCTATTAGACATCTATTAAACACAAAACTGTTTGCTGGGTGGTCTCCATCTCCGCCTGCACCACTGTGATTGCGCTGTGTTTTTTTCCCTGGTGTGAACTTAATTCAAAACTAATGTTTATGAGCAAACATTTTGAAGACAAGCCAATAAAAATTAAGAATATCCAAAATATAGCTCTCATTCCTGGAAGCAATTCCATCACAAATCAATTTATTTAGGCATATTTTTGGAAGCCAACTAGCATTTGAAGAATCTTTAAAACTCAGTGATGAGAATAATGGCATTATGAATAAACAGCGACACTTTACCAGTAATGAGTAATCGGATTATTTTTTGTTTGTTTGTTTACACTTTAAAGTCTCCAATGGGAAAATTGGTCTTGGACTCTAGGCCCACATTTGCATACACGAACAGAAACAGACATCAAAAACATAAATCAACGCAAACATTCAATCATTAGCAAATATTGCAAATTTAAGTCTAATTGATGTAGATAAAAAAGATTTCTTAAAAACGATTATATCTGCACACACGCAGTCTGAATCTTCGACCAGAAAGCAGCATACTCACAAAACAAGCAAGGAACAGTTTTCCCCTTTACAATGCCATTACCATTACTGACAATAAAATGGTGGCGTATAGAATTTATATACAGTTAAGGTCAGAATTATTAGCCCCCTTGAATTATTACCCCACCCCCCCCCCCCCCCCCCCCATTTATTTCTTACCCTAATTTCAGTTTAATGGAGAGAATATTTTCAACACATTTCTAAATATAATAGTTTTAATAACTCATCTTTAATAACTGATTTATTTTATATTTGCCATGATGACAGTACATAATATTTGACTAGATATTTTTCAGACACTTCTATACAGCTTAAAGTAACATTAAAGGCTTAACTAAGTAATTAGGTTAACTAGGCAGGTTAAGGTAATTAGGCAAGTTATTGTATGACAATGGTTTGTTCTGTAGACTATCGGAAAAAAATATAGCTTAAAGGGGCTAATAATTTTACCTCAAATGGATTTAAAAAAATTAAAAACTGCTTTTATTCTAGCTGAAATAAAACAAATAAGACTTTCTCTGGAAGAAAAAATATTACCAGACATACTGTGAAAATTTCAAACTAGGCTTCATTCTGAAAACATAGACCCGCGGAGTTTCTGTAGACCGCGAAATACAATCCCGGGAGGTACGTATTTTTGCAGTTTTTGGTTTTCTCAAATCCACGAGAGGCCGCTGTGTGCGCTTTTTTTCGCTTCTCAAATGTCTCCTGCGAGTGCCGTTCGTGCCCACGCTGTTCTCGCGTAAAACCCTTCAGAGGCCTCTGTCAAATGACCGTCTGTCTGTCCGACTGGCTGAATGATGACCCTTCTCACCCTCCTCCTTCCCTGAACCCAAACCAATTTTACCGATTGACCCGTCCGTCCGCCCGCTCTCCTGCTTACTTCCCTAAACTCAACCCACAATTTACAAAAGCCGTCCAGAAAAGAAAAAGCCGTTGTCAAATTTTTACCACGTTTCGGATTTTACCACATCTCAACCTGTTATGAACTTGTTCACTTCATTTCTTGGATTCTGTTTAGGCTTACCGGATTGTCTGGAACTGCTCTTCCCCCGATTCGAACCCAGTCATCGTCGTGGTGGTCAGCTCCTCTCTGCGTCTCAAGTCCGCCGACACACAGGACAAGCTAACCGGACAAACTGGTCAAGCTGGACAAAGCGGTCAGCCGGTAAGCGCTAAAAGGAACGGTGTCATAACCGCCCCGCAGCGTTCGCTTAGAAAATGAAATGCACCCAAGCGAACCTCCGGCTACATAATTCACAGTCTCCAGAAGTGTCCTCGGGACTACGTTTTCAGAATGAGCCTGGGTTGGAAAATTTCCTTGCTCTGTCATAATTTGGGAAATATTTAAAAATGAAAAAAGAAAGGGGGGGAGGGGGGATATAATTTTGACTTCAACTGTATAATTTGCAATTGAGTTGACTGATGTGCTTTTCATGTGACTGTTGGCTTGCTCTGGTGTGTGTGAGTAAGGCACATAACTGATGATGATTGGCGTGTGTGTGTGGGTGTGTGTGTAGGGGAGGGACAACCACATAACTGATGATGGGATAAATGGAGCCAGTGCATTAAAGTAACTAAAATAGTTTAGTATTGATCTGACAAGCGGAAATAATCAATAGTAGCAAAACAAATCACTCACTCACTCAATCTCCTTCAACTTTTTTTAATTAACATGCCAACACTGGTTATTTGGCATCTTTTCATCATAAAATTGTTGCCAAACAACTGTCAATTTCAAATGCCGAAAAGCATAATTATATTTTTATGAATTTAAGGTTAGATTATTGTAATGAACTACAGTACTTAGGGTTTACCTTGTACGACTAATAAACAAACTTTAGGCTCCAGTTGCATTACAATCCTTTACATCCACTATGTTCAAATAATTCTTGCCAATCAATTATACCTAGAATATTAAAATCAACTGCAGGCAGTAGATCCTTTTTATATCTGGAGCTTAAATTCTGGAACAGCCTTTATAGCATAGTTTGGGAAGCAGGCAAACCCTGTAAGTTTAACAGCCAATGCATACAATACAAACAAAACATAAAATTCAAAACCCCAAGGACTTGTTAGGCTACATCAATCAGGGCAAACAGAACTGGGAACACTTCCCTAAGTGAAGTTTAGTTATAAACAAGTTTCGAGAGGATCACGTTGCTATGATTGCTAGCGGCTGGATCCGCATTATCCAATTCTCAATGCACCAATCAGACGACTCCTAAGCTACTACAAATACCCTGGGTTACGTACCACCGCTATCTTCGTTTTGAAGACAGCTCTGCTCCGAATCAACTGCTACTGCTACTGCTACTGCTACTGCTACTGCTACTGCTACTGCTACTGCTACTGCTACTGGCTACAACAACTACTTCAAAACGACTACATCTCCAACTATACTCCAACAACATCAAAACCTTCCACTTCAAGTGCCTCACACAACGCATCCGCTGTGTCTTCAAACCAATTCTCCAGCAAGATCACAGTCAAACTTGATCACCGTCCATGAACTCTGCTCAACTCTCAAGACGCCAGCGATTACGCCATGGCAATAAATAACTCACTGCTGTCCTAGCGGTGCACCTACAGTAACGTATATCGCATGCTTTAAGGGGAAGCCTCGCAGAAAAATAACTACTTCCCAACAAAGACTAAACATCTATAAAGCTTTTGAAAGACAAGACTCGCATGACTAGAGAAATTTCAACCAATAACTCACCTTTCCAGCCTCCTGCCCGTCCACTGATCCATAACATTCCAAGTAATTCGACTGCAAAGACCCAGACAATCTAGTCCCTAAGCTTTGGTCCGCGGCATGTTCGTGCGTAGAGAAAACATGACAGAATGCGCTGTCACCATCCAATCTAGTCACGGAGCGCAGCTGCGTCTCCTACACATTAACTCTAGTATTCTGGTCAACAAAATGGCCGCCGATCTTTTGATTGACACCTCATTGAGCCAATAGCTAAAGAAGACTTGTCACCATCCAATGAGCTCCCAACTCGAGATGGTCCCGCCCTCTCTGACAATTTATGAATGAACTCGGCTACAACACCTTGTGAATTATAGGCTCGTGATTTAATAGCATTGAGATTCCAAACTTAATGTTAATGGATTAAAGTAAAGCCTATAACAACATTCCATTAACAGTTCTGCTAAGTGGTGACTTTATAGTTCAGAGTCTGATGTTGGCAGTTGATTATATTTATATAAAAAAAAAAAATAAAAAAAAAATAAAAAAAAAAAAAAAAAAAAAAAAAAAATTAATAATAAATAAATTTTACCCAATCATTTAAATTCAACACATCTAGCACAGAAGTTAAATCGTAATGTGAATTATATGTCCATACCAAGCGGCAACCTCCCGCTCTCCCTCGGGAAGCCAATACGGAAGTAACTAAAACTGCAATTCATCAATTCCGCTAGTCCCGGATCCATAATAGAGCAAATTGCAGTTGAGCCCACTGTTAGAATGGCCAACTTTAGAAAAAAAAAAAAAAAAAAAAAAAACATTGTTTACACCCTGGTACAAAGAACGATTTGGCTTTTATTACCCTCCATGACAACTGCGAGGGGGGTGAATCTTTTATAACTCATCCATTTCCTTTATATTAAGTTGCATAATTAAGGGCATGGCCACTTGAGTGACAGCTAGGTCTCGCTGGTCGCTGTCACTTCACCTCAGCTGAATCCGGCAGATTAGCCACTGATCTCGGCATATTCATCGTATTTTGTTTTGTTTTATGTGGCTTTACACAGTCAGCTGCCTTTGGACTTATTCTTACAATTATCAGATATGGGATGCTGTGTGCACTTAATTGTGCTCACAAACCATTAATGTGGCCTCCGTTTCCCATATGGTGTATAAGTATGTAACTTTACTCACCTCTATAAATGTGTGTGTTTTATTAAGTTCATTTATCATTTATAATGTTCTTTAGAGCTGTAAAGCACTCCAGAATGTGACAGATGGATTAGCTGTAGGCTCTAGATCAGTCATCTGAAGCGTTATCATACAGTGTTATGCTGGAGTTCATCAATAGTCTGGCATTTACTAACACACACTATATCTGAAGTGTTTGGAAGTAATTTGCGTTTTCCTCCTGTAGAAACGTCATAAGAACAATGCTTCGTGGCTCAATGTATTACAACAGTGTTTTAAATGTCTAAACACTTTACTGATATAGTGTAACAGCCAAGCACATGCGGTCAGAACACAACGAGTTGCAGGTAATAAAGTATTAAGTGTTTCTCCCAAAGTAAAGTCTTGTCTGCCAGGTCTAAGCAAGTGCCAGCAAGTGTCTGTAGCTCCGCTCACTCTCCGCCTCTCTGCCCTTGTTTGGTATCCCGCCGTGGGTGCGATGACGCACAAACAAATGGCGACGGTTGGCCGCACCCACTTGTAGCTTCTTTTGCGCTCTTCAGAAACCTATAGGTGACGTCACGGATGCTACGTCCATATATTTTACAGTCTATGGTCCATACACAAAGTGACATGCAAGGTCATAATAACAATTCAGTTGAATCTGAAATGGCAAAGGAACAACTCCATGCTTAATAAGTAGGAGGAGGATATTTCTGACAGTAGATCTTCAAGAGGTATCTGTCTTCAAGAAGTACTTCCAGAACCACCAGACAAGCCACACCCCATATCCTCAGCTCTCAATCCATCTGCCATCCCGTGGGGGGACGAATGACCACCCCTACCATCCTTGCACTTCATGTCAACGAGGCTATCATACCATGCATTAACAAGGCGCTTGAATTCACAGTTACCCATGCCCTTATTAAGATGCCTCGCATGGATATCAGCTAAAACAAATCATTATGTCTGGCGTACATGTATCATGTTGTAAAGATTTCATTTCTGATTGTCTTTGGTTTCTCGTTTCAGAGATCATGACTGCCGGCCCTAGAAGCTGACCCTCATCCAACCTATTACAATCCACATTCATTCCAAATACATTCACATTCCATGCAAAGGATACATTTTCACTAACCCAGCCCACACCACGATGCCATATTCCCACTTGCCCCTTTTAGTTTTAAGATGTTCTGAACTAACATCAAACGTCAATCCCAAAATCCACCTCACCACATCTGATCTAACCTTGCTGGATGAAGAAACTCCATGTTTCTTATTAAGCAAAGCAAATGGCTCAATTTCATAAAGGACGTTCTGGATACTTCCTCGATATCCCCTCCCCCACACACCCATTCCAAACCCTCCAAGCATTCTTACACAACAGTAGAGCAATACCCCCTCAGGGAAGCCCAGCTGATCCTCTCCAGCCGAATTCCACCCACACGCATTTCTAGGTATAAGCACGACTATGCCTTTTCCCCCTATTCCCTCCTACTAACATAGGCGCTCCTTCACTGCCCTTCCCACTTTTTACTTCCTTTAACTTTCCCTCCAAACTTGAGCTATTCCATACTCCTATTCACTCCATTCACCACAGCTCACACCCATTTTGGGAGCACCCAGAGTTTCAATTGCTGCAGCAGAGACGCTCTAAACAAGCTCACATACACCTTAATTTCCAATACCACTATCGTGACACTCCCCCGTACTCATACAGCAGCAATGCTTCTACGGGTGCGCACATTACCTCCATATTGACCCACTGCACCTCTTCAGTAGCATAGATGCTCTGCCGAGCTGCACTTACCCATAACACCACCGCAACTGTAGTGAAGCTCTAGCTAAGCCCTTATTTTCCTTCATCTCTACATATCACTACGGACAGTATTTACATTCCAGTAGGAACACTCATAACTCCAATACTGGCCACCACTGCACCTCTGCAACCGCAGAGGCACCCCGCTGAGCTACACTCACCCATAGCAACCAGCAACTGCGGTGACGCTCTAGCTGAGCCCCATTTACTCTCATCTGTACACATCACTATTGACAGCATTTAACATTCCTGCAGGAGCACTCATAACACTTCAATATTGAATACCACTGCACCCCCCGCAACAGAGGAGACGCTCTGCCGAGCCTTATTCTCCCTCTCCACCACTGTTGCAGCAGTGACGCTCCACCTGAGCTCACACACATCTCCATTTAGCCATTCACTACCAATACACTCCCCAGCGCTACAACATCAGTTAAAACGCCTCTGCGGAAGTGCACTTGCCTTCCAATTTTGACTTCCACTACACATTTGCAACAGCAGAGAAGCTCCGCAGAGCTTACTTTCCCCTCCTCACCACTGCCGCAGCAGTGACGCTCTGCCTGAGCTCACATACACCTGCATCTAACATACCACTACTGACACACTCCCCAGCACTGCCACAGCAGTTAAATTGCCTCCACGGAAGAGTACTTGCCTTCCAATACCGACTTCCACTGCACCTCTGCAACAGCAGAGAAGCTCCGCTGAGTTTTTTTTTTTTTTTTCCCTCTGCTCCACTGCCGCAGCAGTGACGCTCTGCCTGAGCTCACACCTCAAGGAAACCCAGCTGGCCCTAACCAGCTAACACAATACTCCAGAACAAGGGCTCGAGCATGACCCTCTGTATGCGTGCGTATGTGTGTACATGGATCTATGTGTATGTGCGTGTGGGTGTATATGTGTATGTACGCGTGTGTATATATGTATATGCATGCATATATGCGTACATGTATATGTGTACGTGTGTGTGTGTGCTTATGTATACATGTATGGGTTTGCGTATGTGTATGTATGTGTTATGTATGCGTGTATTCATGCGCGTACTTGTGTATGTGCATGTGTGTGTCATGTATGCACGGTATGCACGCATGTGCATTTGTGTGTGTCGTGTGTGCACGCATGCATGTGATGTGCATGTGCATATGTACCTGTATGTACATACCTACCTTTCTGTTTCCAAGCTTTGCTATGCTTTGCCATCCCACCCAACAGCTCTGACCCCCGCAGGGGTCACTTCAAGCCCATCCCTGGCCACCCCTTCACAGTCACACCTCCAGTAGGAGCATCCCTGCCCCCTCCTTTCTCCCCACTCTTACTGGAACCCCACCCCCCCCCATGGCTCTAACCCCCGCAGGGGTTGCTCCGAGCTTCGACTCCCGCAGGAGTCATCACCGCCCCCCAGCCTTTAGGAATGGTATGCACACACGTACGAGCAGGTATATGTGTGTGCATTTGCATGTGTGTGCGAATGTGTGTGCGTGCATGTGCACGCATACAGGTACATCCCTTCTCCTTTGCTTCCTTCCGGCGTTGAGATCCTCCGCCACCCTCTTTTTATCCATCTCTTTTCAGCGAATTACTTCGCTACTCTTTCTCTTCCCTTAGGCCCTCAATCCTCAGCTCTAACTCCCGCAGGAGTCACTAAAACGAGCTTCGACTCCCGCAGGAGTCTCGCCCCGGCCACCTCCTACAGTAGTCTCCACCGCCCCCTCCCTCCCTAGACTACAGCAGGAGAAATGCCCACATCAGCTCTGACCCCCGCAGGGGTCGCCCCGAGCTTCGACTCCCGCAGGAGTCATTCACTGCCCCTCCCTGGCCCTTACTTATCGATTTTTATATATGTATATATATTTTACATTTATACTCTCCTTTTCTTCTTTCCGGCGTTGAGATCCTCCGCCTGGCAATTATTTGCCCTTTCTCTACTTCCTTACAGCGTTGAGTGCTTTTGCTACCTTTCTACCGCTTCTTTTATCTCCTCCCTTATCTCCTTATCTGTCAATTCCCCCAATAATTTCCTCCTTCCTTTTTACTTCCGCTTAGTCCTCAATCCCCAGCTCTAACTCCCGCAGGAGTGACTAAAACGAGCTTCAACTCCCGCAGGAGTTCATGCCCCCCCTGGCCCACCACACACCATCTCATGCAGGAGTCTTCACCGTCCAATACCTTTCCCCACTCCCGCAGGAGCCTGCCCACCCCAGCTCTCACTCCCGCAGGAGTGTATCCAAGCTTGACTCCCTCAGGAGTCAATCCAGCCCTTCCCATGCCTCCGCTTGGACTCACGCAGGAGTCTACTTTCCTCTGCTCCCGCAGGAGCCTCTCTTCCTAAAATATCAATATATCCAGCAGCCGGATATGGCATTGTTACATCTGCATTTTGGGGGGTTCTTAAATACGCGGCTGCTGTCCCGAGCTATATATGGCATTTTGGGGAGTTCTCGAGATCTACCTGAGCTCAAACTCCCTTCTCGCCTTGCAACGGGAGGGAGCCCCGGGCTCGAGGATCTTATGAGCTCAGGGCTCTCTCCCGGGACAGCATGCCAAACAAGCTTATAATTAATCATCAGCTAAGTGTGAACTCTTGAAGTGAAGTTTAGTTATAAACAAGTTTCGAGAGGATCACGTGCTTATGATTGCTAGCGGCTGGATCCGCATTATCCAATTCTCAATGCACCAATCAGACGACTCCTAAGCTACTACAAATACCCTGGGTTACGTACCACCGCTATCTTCGTTTTGAAGAATCCCCCCATCCACCCCTACTCCTCCTCCTTCCTAGATGGGTGACACGGTGGCCCAGTGCTTAGCACTGTTGCCTCACAGCAAGAATGTCTCTGGTTCTAGGCTTTACCAAACCAGCAGACATTTCTGTGCGGAGTTTGCATTTTCTCCCCGTGCTCACGTGGGTTTCCCCCGGGTTTCCCGGTTTCCTCCCACCGTCCAAAAAACATGCAACATAAGTTAATTGACTAATCCAAACCGGCACTATAGACATGCTCCTAGTAAATGGTTATCTCTCAAGAGCAATCACTGGCTGTTCATTGGTTATTACAGCGGGGGAGTTCTCGAGATCTACCTGAGCTCAAACTCCCTTCTCGCCTTGCAACGGGAGGGAGCCCCGGGCTCGAGGATCTTATGAGCTCAGGGCTCTCTCCCGGGACAGCATGCCAAACAAGCTTATAATTAATCATCAGCTAAGTGTGAACTCTTGAAAAGACATTGTAATACGCTCTTGTTAGACTATCTGTCTCTCCTTATTCAGAGGTTCACATTATCTTCGATCTGCTCCATATCCAGAGCAGATGGTTGTCATGCACAGAGGAAGACCGTGCCGCACCATGATGCACATCCATCGTTCTCAAGGCCACTGATATTTTTAGACTCCCTCTTAACCATTTGGCCAGAGGATAACTGCTTCCCTGAACAAGCGTAGTTTTCTCCCAAGGTTTGTTCTCAATTTTTGTCAATTGGTGGAGTTTTTGTTTCTTGCCCCTGTTGCCTATGGCTTGCTTATTTGGTTTCAGTTGAGCTGATCTCTTCATTCTCCAATTATGACATTCATATCATACTGAACTGAATCAGCTTTAAACTAACTAAGAACTACACTACAATTCTACCACCACCCTTCTGCCTGCCTGATATGCTGAATGTGTCCCACAAACTGAAATATTGTTATGGCTTTTTATCCTTTTCCTGTTCATTTTTTGTAAAGCAGCTTTGACGGTCTACATCAGGGGTCACCAACCTTTTAGAAACTGAGAGCCACTTTTTGAGTACCGATTAATGTGAAGGGCTTCCAGTTTGACACAATTCTCAAATAACAAATTTGCCCAATTTACTTTTAATTATTTGTTATTGTTAATAATTAATGATATTTATCTATGTGAAGACACTAATTATGTTAATGATTTCTCACAATAGTTGTCAACCATGATTTTTTATTTTATATACACAATAGTCTTTATTTCTATATTCTATAAGTTTATTTCTATAAATCTCTGCAAGTATTTATATTTTCAAAGGATCACTTCTACAATATTTTCACTAGCCACTAACAACTTTTAACAAATCATACACTACGTTGTTCCATGTTTGTACAGATTATCAATTGTGTAACTTAAATTACCTTTTAGATTTGACTAAAATTATCACCAAATCTACAGCATTTTTAACAAAGCTTACACTCTTCTAACCATTGTAGTTGCCCCGAGATGGACATTGGAGAGAGTAGAGATTACATACATTCTCGTTTTTAAGCATGGTAGCTTGCGTGACACGTTCTAAAATGTCTTTCAACATTGTGCCACTTTGCCGTCGCCACAGTTGCCCCGCAAATGAAGTAAAAAATAAAATTTGTTCTCCTGTTAACTGTGAAAATTTTATTTTCTTTCTTCTTTTCTGACATGTTTTTGGGGGTAAATCATCTCCTCCCCTTTACTTTGCCCGCTAGCAGTTTCCTTGATGCCTGCAACCATTGTTGTGAAGATCATTTAGCTCTGATTTAATATGAAATATTTTTAAACATTTTTTAAATATATAACTCAATGCCATTTACACCAATGCAAGTGTGATTTATAAAGAATAACGGCAAAAAATATAAGAAGCAGCTTACTTGTAAGTGGCGCTATGGTGAGCTATTTCTAGTACAGGCTCACGGGCAACTCAAGTGATCTTCGTGGGCATCATGTTGGGGGCCCCTGGTCTACTGGTATACTGGTATAAACCGTAACACATTTATAAGTGACTTGACTTGATAGTGAAAGATCTCCTACTCTGACCTCTTTTTCTGTCAAAGGGTGCAGACTTGCTTGTCTTCCATAGGATTTTATGTGAGTACATATGCTCACTGTGCTTTTCTATTGTATAATTGTCTTGCCTAATCTGTTGTCTGTTTACGAGACTTACATAATATTAGTCTTGGTAATCCATTCTGTCTTGATTGCCTGTTGGACAGTTTTTTTTTTTTACCCTAGATGGATGTAAACATGTTATATGAGACCTAAAAATTCTTTAAATTCACACTTTTCAAATAACTGATCACTGAAAGGTTCAAACAACCCATCATTGTGTTTTCTATAGCAATGTTGCTAATTTTTAAATAATATTGATTGATTTATTGATGTGGGTTTCCTCCGGGGGCTCCGGTTTCCCCCACAAGTCCAATGACGTGGTATGGATGAATTGGGTAGGCTAAATTGTCCGTAGTGTATGTGTGTGAATGAGTGTGTATGAATGTTTCCCAGTGATGAGTTGTAGCTGGAAGGGCATCCGCTGTGTAAAATATATGCTGGGTAAGTTGGCGGTTCATTCCGCTGTGGCGACCCCTGATTAATAAAGGGACTAAGCTGAAAAGAAAATGAATGAATGATTAATTGTACATTTAGATCAAATCCAGGTCATGTAATAGGGAAGCTCAGCTGGTTCTTGATCAAGACAGTCTATTCATTCAGCTTTTTTTTTCCACACACAAAACAGTGACTTGTTCATTTGTGGCAAGATATTCATTCAGAACCACGAACTAATGAAATGCTTTTTGCTATTTACTCTCACGTTAAAGAACAAAAACATGAGTCACTGCATGGGAATGAACAAGAACAGTCGTTCACCTAGAAGCTTCATTCAAAAAGCTGTAACTGCTGATAAACAAAGCAACACTAATAGCACTAAGCAGGGAATCTGCCACAAAATCCTAGCATCAAGTTGTGCACCTCATCTTATTTTCTTATGAAAACATTACACTCATTTAACCTTTATATGTTTGCTCAACAAAAGCACACAGCTTTCAGCCACTCCTCCATTCAATACAAGTGCAAACACACAAAGCGTGTCCTTGTTTAGCATTTAATGGCAGAAAAGCATGCAGACAGAGAGTGGACTGTATAATTAAAGCCCGGGGGAGACTCTTCTATTCAGAGGAAAGATCTTTGCATTAGATCACCATTAAAAAACATGAACTAAATAACCGCAATCCACTCACAATCCCACACACATGTACATAAAAACAGCAGCTCAGATATAAAAAAATCATGCAACACCAAGTGGAAGCTATTCGTTTATATTTTGTAATATAAATGCCAATGTATGAGTACAATGACAAATGTAAAAGAGCAGGGCCTAAAAATGACTGACTCAAATCATGTTTGAGTTACTCAATTAAAGCATAGTGTGTTTACTGAAAATCTATAACTTTTGAATTCGAAATTCAGCCAAAATTCCGCAAGATTTTCCAACAATATTAAAAAGTACATTTAGTCATAAATGAACAGCTGTCTTTAATTGTTGCCTACAATATGTTGGCTATCATCTTTTTACATTCATTCATTTTCGTTTTGGCTTAGTCCCTTTATCCAACTTATCCAGCACATGTTTTACGCAGCGGATGGCCTTCCAGCTGCAACCCATCTCTGGAAAACATCCATTCACACTCATACACTCTGACAATTTACAATTTACAATGCACTGCATCACCTCATCTTTTTACACGTGAATAATATTTAGACAGGTATATTGCTTGAACCTAATTCATTCATTTTCTTTTCAGCTTAGTCCCTTTATTAATTAGGGGCCTTTATTAATTCAACAGTTCGACGGCTTAATCATGAATATATACAAAAGAAAATCAAACACGGAGAGTCTAAAAATCCTTTTTCTTCACATCCTCAGCTGACATCTGAACAGCAGAAATTGTTGCTAATTCACCTATGTCACTTTAGATCTAGTTTTTGAATGATTCTCTAGCGTAATGTCTAAAGTGATGACAAAACAGCCGATTTTGCTCACATTTTAAGATTATAAGGCTGAACAACATGAAATGTCATCAGTCTAGAGACATTCTCTGTTGCAATCGGGATATCACAATAAATAACTTCAAAGTCAAAGCAACGCGAAAACTACCAAATTACTGTTGTGATTGCGATAAGGAAAACGCTAAAGGTATTTTTTCTTTCTTCCTTTTTACTGAACTAGTCTGCAGTAATGAAAACAGGAGACTCATTAGAAACAAACAGATGGCCAACCAAAAAGGTTCTTCAGGGTTATACAAAGAGTGGCCAACACAAAATACATACATTCCTGATATGTGAGTCCCATCTCATACTCAATACACTACAAATACTGTGGTATAAATACAGCATTACAACATACAAAAGAGAGAGAGATCGACTTAAAAAGTCACTTACCAAATTTATAATGATTTGATCAACTAGTCTCTGTCGCCATCTTGTGGATGGACAACATCAACTTGTCTTTGCTCTGCTCACTATGACAGGCTGATGGCTATGTACAGTATCTCAGAACTTATAAATATTTAAAATAGGCACTATCCACATAAATAAACTGCATAGTTGCAATCTAAATAACTACATTCTTGACTAAAGAAGCCTCAAAAGTGCATTATGTTGTCCAACAGCTGCAATATTTGTCAAACTGTAAGGACTTAATTGATCTGCTGTAACTCTATGTGGGCGGAGTAATACACAAGGGTGAGAATGCTGTACAAGTGCTGTTATTATGGGAATATCACAGCTATCAGCCACACAGATTCAACAACCAGACAGATTTGTTGTATATATGTATATACAGTTGAAGTCAGTATTATTAGCCTCCCTTTGATTTTTTTTTAAATATTTCCCAATTAATGTTTAACAGAGCAAGGAAATTTTCACAGTATGTCTGATAATATTTTTCTTCTGAAGAAAGTCTTATTTGTTTTATTTTGGCTCGAATAAAAACAGTCTTTAATTTTTTTTAAATAATTTAAAGTTCAAAATTATTAGCCCCTTTAAGCTATATTTTTTTCTGATAGTCTACAGAACAAACCATCATTATACAATAACTTGCCTAATTACCCTAACCTGCCTAGTTAACCTAATTAACCTAGTTAAGCCTTTAAATGTCACTTTAAGCTGTATAGAAGTGTCTTGAAAAATATCTAGTCAAATATTATTTACTGTTATAAAGGCAAAGATAAAATAAATCAGTTATTAGAAATTAGTTATTAAAACTATGATGTTTAGAAATGTGCTGAAAAAATCTTCTCCCCATTAAACAGAAATTGGGGGAAAAAAATTATTCAGGGGGCTAATCATTCTGACTTCAACTGTGTATATATATTCATATATATATTCATATATATATTCAATGAAAACATTTCTGCCTTATATACTTATAAATAGATTATAAATCGAACAATGTCTAAAACCACTATCTCTGCAATTTGATAATTGCACTAAACAATAGCATGATTACAGACATTGTTATTAATTATTGTTTAAAAATATATATATGTATTAGTCAGCTGGCAGGTACTGTAACAGTGTTTCATAAACGTGTCAATGTCTTTTTTTTACTTACACTGGTGCTTGGCTTGTTAATTTTAGGCCCTGCTGTGAAGTATAGAAGCTTTAAAAAAAAAAAAAAAAGATTTAAAAAAATGTGTACTACATTTATTCAAATACATTATGTATGTCTGGGGTATTCTGAGCATACAGAAAAATTAGCACACTGCACACGCTGCAGATATAATGTACATACTAGTACTATACACTAGAAAAAATTATGAATTTATTCAGAAATTGCTTGTGAATTGCACAAATAATGACATTTAAATGACCAAATCAGTCTTTTTAATGTGAAATTGTAAAGCAGAAAGAATAAACCTGCATTTTGTTGTTAAAACCTTTAATGATGCTGTTTAATTTATAGACTAAATAAGCTAATAAATTCAGTCCTGTGGGATATGCTATTCTGAACCAAAACCCAAGACAGTGCTCTTTAACCTGCAGCTGTAACCAGTGCTTAGTATTGATCAGAAATAGATTAAATGCTGGGTAAAGCTGCATAATTGATGAAAGTGGAGCCACACGTGGATGTGGAGCAGGACCCGAGTGCTGGAAAAGACTGTGCTCCATTAAAACACCATCAAACATGCATAACGTTCTCTACCAGTGATTCTGCTTCCACGAGCTGAACCGCAGCTAAGACTAAGAGCATGCCAGAGGTTCGCTTTTCATTTCTCTGACGAATTAATCAATTATAGCATCATTAAAATCAGTGCTCCTTGGGCTAACTTTTCTTTATAGAAAAAAACAGGGCTACAGAAACTATTCATTTCACGTATGTTCGTTAGAATTTGTATTGTATTCACAAACAGTCCTTTATTTTTGAAATCACATTTAATACTACTGTATAAAAAACTACACTACCCATATTTCTGAAAAGATCAATTAGAGAAGTCACTGTTACCATGGAAACGGCCACTCAAATGCTGTGACTGACTGAAGCTATATACACACTGCTGCTAAATTTGGTTTTCAAGACTCCATTTAGTGCTTAATCCTGTTTTGTGCACACAGTTCAGTAATTTACACAAGTGGCAAACGCATTCAATAACAAGATTAACTGCCAAATAATGTCAGGTAGCAACAACACAGTGTATTCAATTCTACGCAGTGCAGAGCCGAACTTAACTAGTAATTAATAAGGTATTTAAGTGAAGTTTAGTTATAAACTTATTTCGAGAGGATCACGTGCTTATGATTGCTAGCGGCTGGATCCGCAATATCCAATTCTCAATGCACCAATCAGACGACTCCTAAGCTACTACAAATACCCTGGGTTATGTACCACCGCTATCTTCGTTTTGAAGAATGCTCTGCTCCGAATCAACTGCTACTGCTACAATAACAATAACAATAACAACAACAACAACAACAACAACTACTACATCTCCAACTATACTCCAACAACAACAACATCAAAACCTTCCACTTCAAGTGCCTGACACAATGCATCCGCTGTGTCTTCAAACCAATTCTCCAGCAAGATCACAGTCAAAACTCGATCACTAACCACGAACTCCGCTCAAACTCTCGTGCTACCCACTGCGCCACCATGATGCTGTGGGTACAACAGCGTTTACCTATCCACGAAAGTAAAGTAAATTAAATTAAAGTAAATTAAAGGGTAAAAGTAAAGTAAAGAGGCCGCGTTTTTTTATCCTCGCGCTGCAGATGGTCTGTTTAACCGTTTTCTCGCTAGTGAAGCATTCAGTTTTTCCACCATGTAAAACAGCAAATGCGCCATGGCACGATGCAGCTGACTCTTAAAGGGAATGGAAGATGAGACTCTGATTGGTTTAATGCACGTTATTCTCAAAACACACCCATAACTCATTAAGAGAATAAGCACAACCCTGTTAGACCATGCACCGTGGTGCAGATTGTATTTTCCCATTCTTAAAATAGCAAAAGTGGATTCAGACATGCCATGCGCCTTAGACTTTGCGGCTAGATCATTAAAATAGAGCCCATTATATTACCATTCGTTGCTAGTTTTATCCAAAATTTCACGCAAAAAGAGCCGATGATAGTTTAAGATGTTTACACGCCTGTACTGCAACGATAATGTGACTACTGCAACTGTACTGCAAAGATAATGCAACTAAAATTTTAATACTCCACAAGTCTTAATTCGATTTCTGTTAAGTTCAATTTTGACTTTAGTTGGATTAATGTCATCAAAAAACGCTGTTTACACGGTAGACTCTTCATTCATTCATTTTCTTTTCTGCTTAATCCCTTTATCAATCAGGAGTCGCCACAGCAGGATGAACCACCAACTTATCCAGCATATGTTTTATGCAGCTGATGCCCTTCCATCTGCAACTCATCATTGGGAAACACCCATACACTTTCATTCACACACATACACTATGGACAATTTAGCCAACCCAATTCACCATATCGCGTGTCTTTGGACTGTGGGGAAACCTAAGCACTTGGAGGAAACCCACGCGAACACAGGGAGAATATGCAAATCCTACACAGAAATGCCAGCTGACCCAGCCGAGGCATGAACCAGTGACCTTTTTGCTGTGAGGCGATCGTGCTACCCACTGCACCACCGTGATGCCCATGGTAGACTCTTAATCAGAGTATTGTCTGAATCGCATTAAAATCAAAGTATTATTATCCATGTAAACATATTCACTGTTTACTTAACATTTTCTCAGTACTTTCTACTCACCACAGAGGGATTATCTCATGCAAATATGTTTCATAATAGACATATTTTTTTTTTTGTAAATTCTTGAACAATGCAGACTCTTTCTTTTCCCTCATGACTTGTGTAGTTTGCTTAATTTTGTCCCGTCAGATTTGGTCATTTTCGTCGCTCTTTCACCGCTGTGGCTGATTCTACATGCTAAAGACAAACAAACTAGCCTGACAGATGCTTACCAATGGCTCAACAATTCCCACCAGCTGACCATTGGCTTTGCATATACGAGCCGTAAGGTACATATAAGAGTCAGTAGTTTAAATGGTTTAAATGGTTTAGTAATTAGATCGACACCCAAGTTGGACAGAAAAACCTTTAAGAAAACACCTTAATGAAAATGACTGAGCTTGATTTAAATTAAATTGCAATTGTATTTAAAGGGGTGGTGATCAAAAATACATGTAATCACTTGATTGAACTGAAAAACAAAACTTTAAAGTACTGCTCCTGTGCAATGATGTAAGAATGGGCATAATGACAAATGAAGCGAAGAACAAGCTGTTGTTTTTGTACAAACTGAAGTGCCATAAATGACTATAATGCTACTTTTAAATTCTCCTTCCACTTGTAAAGTGATAAATACAGAACAATTTCCCAGCAGTGTTAACTTTATACTCTCATTCAAATGTTTGTTTTGGCCACAGTCATAAAAGAATCTAATTATGAAGATGTCAAAATGAAGTCCTTAGCAACACTCTAAAAAATGGCTGGATATTTCAACCCATGTAATACAGACTAACCCAACAGCTGGCTTAATTTTTTTAAGCTAAATTAATAGGACCAAACCTAACCCAATGTTAGAATTCCATATTTTATCCATTTATTTTATTACTTATATGCATCATGACATTTTCTTACAAAAGGGGCCTTTTCTTAGGCTCCAGTGTGCAATTTTAGTATTTTTACATTTATCGCAAAGAATAGAGTCTTTTTATTCCCTTTAAAGTGAAATAACTAAACATAAACACAGAAGCCTGAGAATGATGCAATATATATATTAGAGTTTTATAGAATTTATATATTTAGAGTTTCGATGTTTATATTTCTTACAGTTGGAAATTTAAAAAATGTCTTTATGGTAAATAATTAAAAAAAAAATTCTAATGATCTTCTAATGAACATCCAACCAAGGCTCATTCTGAAAACGTACCGCTATATACAGTTGAAGTCAGAATTATTAGCCCCCTTCAATTATTTCTGAACATTTTACATAGTTTTAATAACTCATTTCTAATAACTGATTTATTTTATCTTTGCCATGATGACAGTGACTTTTATTTTGCTAGATATTTTTCAAGACACTTTTTTATATAGTTTAAAGTGACATTTAAAGGCTTAGCAATTATTGTATAACAATGTAGACTATCAAAAAAATATATAGCTTAAAATATATAGCTTAAAATACATAGCTTAAAGGGGCTAATCATTTTGACCTTAAAATGTTTTTAAAAAATTGTAATTTAAAAAAAAAAAAAAATTTATTCTAGCCAAAATAAAACAACTGCTAAATGACTGAAAGAAGAAAAAAAATATTATGAGGCATACTGTGAACATTTCTTTGCTCTGTTAAACATAATTTGAGAAATATATATATAAAAAAAATTCAAAGGGGGGCTAATAATTTTGACTTACATATTTGGAGAGTGGCAAATTCATCCCAGGAGATATGTTTTTTGCAGTTTTTGTTTTCGCCAATCCACCAGAGGCCACTGTGTACTCTTTTTGAGATCTCAGATTTCTTTTGCGAGTGCCATTCGCGTCTGCTGTTCTCACGTAAATCCACCAGAGGCCGCTGTCGACTGACTGACTCACCGATTGACTGACGCACCCTCCTCCTTCTCTAAACCCAACCAATAATAGTTTCAAAAGCACCGATTGACCCATCTCGATTTAACATCTCATTCGAAAGATGGCGCTCACTGAGCAGTATAGAGTCGCGTATAGAGCATCCCAGAGTGTGTGTCTGTGGTCACATGGCATGTGTTTTCAGTGGTGTAGTGTGGATGAAGAGCTGTTCAGAAACGCTAGATGAAATGCCAATGTGGATGTGGATCATTTTCGTTCTAAAACAAAACCGTATTAGTGTAAACTGGGCATTAGCTTCAGTGGGCGATTATGTAAGAGTTGCAGAGGTCTAACTGCCGGCTAGCTGTAGCAATTTACATTTAGAAATGTTCAAAATGTCTTGGAAATGGAAAATTATCTTTATATTATATTTTTAATGCTCTAATGATTTCTTTTACCCATACAGTACACTGTATTTTTGGTTCATTGCAAAAATATACCCTTACAACAAAAGGTTTAATCAGTGGTGGAAAGAGTACTGAAATATCATACTCAACTAAAAGTACTACTTGCCTAAAAAATGTAGTGCACGTAGAGTAAAAGTATCTGTTGTAAATGGTCCAGGCTCACATATTGAAAATGCTTGTGAATCACAAAAAGGGAAACTGTTAATTAGGAGATATATTTCACAGTCCAGTGCCACAGAAATGCAAGGGGAACAGAAAAGGTTTATTCTATTCTTTTTTAAGTTGTTCTTTTTGAACTTGAGAACTACATTTTTAGAACGCTGATAGGCATGGGCCGGTATAAGATTCTGACGGTATAATAACCTTGGATAAAAATATCACGGTTTCACGGTGTCACGGTATTGCGATTACTACTCTAAAATAAGTTATTTTTAAATGTCTGGGAGAAAACTACAACTTTTCCCCCTTTGAGCACAGAATTAAAATATTTTGGGGCAGTAAACATGTCAGGCTGAATAATTCAAACGAATCATTGACTTCTGCTGTCTTCATTAGTTTCAAAAACACAGATATTTAACATTTTAAAACAGCATCGTTGGAGATCTTATCTGCTGGAGATACTGTTGTCCTAAAAAAATGTAAATAAAAATCTTACACATATCTTAGGAATGTTATTACAAAAATCTTTGGTGGTTTTAAAACCTTGATTTTTACCAAACCGCGGTATACCTTGAAAATAGTTATCGTCCCATGCACAAGATGCTTCATCAGATGCAACAATCAAAGATGTCTATCTGGCTTTGTTTACATGAAAACAATTTTTAAAAAATGCGTGCTGCAGAGGAACTGCAAAAATGTTTTCTCTTTGAACGACCACATTAATATCAGGTTATCTGGGTGGTCAGCGATGGCCTTTAGAAGACATTACTGTGCAATGCTGCATCAGATGTAATCAGGCATTGCAAATCTGATGTTTGCGCATGTGGAATTAAAGGTCGTGATCATCTGGTTCCCTTAACCATGTCCTTGAGAGGAAACGGCAGCCCTTATGTAACCACATGTCAGTTTGTTTATATTTGTAAAGCTCCAAAAAGAGAAAAAAAGCTGGACAGAGGAGGGTGGTGAGGAATAGGGGACGGTTGAGGGCTGTAGATAAAGAGATCCGGCAGGCGTTATCAGTCAGTGTAGCTCTTATAATGATGAGGTCGGCTTTTATGTTTCAACTTAATGCACCACAGCCTCTTGACTCAAGACCAGCCTAAAGGCTACGCTCTTCAAAGAGCTGTTATGACTTCCTCCTAAACCACAAAGAAGGACCGAGAGAGAAAGTGATGAAGGAATGTTGCGAGATGAATCAATTATTTAGTACATGTCAAGGGCTCTGTGATATACAGTAAGTGCTTCTTCAACTCGCACATGAGATGTTCACCACCCACCATACAAACACCAAAAGGCAACTAAACAACAGCAAATGAATCCTTGCACTGTTATATCAGAGCTTTTCCTGATGCTAACTATTTAGAAAGGATTGATCATGTTATAAAAAGATATATGGACCTATTTTTTTGTTTACTAGTTAGAAAATGTAGGATTTGGAATGACTGAGGGCTGTAATCTTAAGCTAACAGGGTGATTTTACTTTCAGTAAAAACTACAACTACTGAGGAAGTCATTTAGAAGTTTTTCAATGTTGTTATTATAACTTTACTAAATCCATATAACTAATACTCGGACTTTTCCAAAATGTGTATATTGTATTCAAAAGAGGTCTGTGTATTTTTTTTTTTCCTTGAATGGCAATAATGATCAAATTGACTACATGCATTTCAGTATCTTCTACTTTTTTCGTGCTCTTGTAAGTGGATGCCTCTGTTGCCTAGCAATTTTCATTCATTCATTTATTTTCTTTTCGGCTTAGTCCCTTTATTAATCTGGTGTCGCCACAGCGGAATAAACCGCCAACTTATCCAGCATGTTTTTACGCAGCAGATGCCCTTCCAGCCGCAAATCATCTCTTAGAAACATCCATACACACTCACTCACACTTATAGACTACGGACAATTTAGCTTACCCAATTCACCTGTACCACATGTCTTTGAACTTGTGGGGGAAACCAGAGCACCCAGAGGAAACCCACGCAGGGAGAACATGCAAACTCCACACAGAAACGCCAACTCACCCAGCTGAGGCTTGAACCAGCGACCTTCTCGCTGTGAGGCGACAGACCTACCTACTGTGCCACTGCATCGCCCCTAGCAATTTTCTCTCAACAAAATATAATTTCTGATCGCAAATACTTACCTTTACTCAGACATGTCTTTCAAACCTTCAAAAGCAACAGTTTCACTGCTGTGAAAAAAACTGAAAAACTAAAAAAAAAAAACATATAGCATACACTATATTACTTTATTTTATTTTATTTTATTTAATCTCAATAGAAACATCAATATAAATATGATGTGACAAAAACTAAAATCTTATATGAATGATAAGCAATGGCTACTCTTTTAATTTTAGAGTTCTGGTAGTTCAAATGTTGAAGTATAAAGCTTACATCATTTTAGACTCATAGTTTGTAAATAAACTGTAATAAACAATGTGGAAACAAAGTTTCGAATATTAAAATAAATACATTTAATTTTGAACAATTCTGTGACTGTTATAGAATGCTTGAGTAACTAGTTTAACGATTCACTTATAAAACAACTGCCAGAATGAATTGCTTAAGTAAATAATTCAAATACTCACTAATTAAATTACTTTTTGTTCTTTAATAATTTGTCGTTTTTTAATAAAATGCTTGAGAGAATGATTTGTGTTCCACTCATAAAACTTTAGTTTGTTCCTGAATATTTTTCTTTTTTTTGAGCAAATGATTCAATGACTCAATCGTGAAACTCATTCATTCATTCATTTTCTTTTCGGCTTAGTCCCTTTATTAATCAGGGGTCACCACAGCGGAATGGACCACCAACTTATCCAGCATATGTTTTACGCAGCGGATGCCCTTTCAGCCACAACCCATCCCTGGGAAACACCCATACACACTCATTCACTACCCAATTCACCTGTGCCGCATGTTTTTGGAAACCCACGCAAACACGGGGAGAACTCCACACACAAATGCCAACTGACCCAGCCGAGGCTCGATCCAGCGACCTTCTTGCAGTGAGGCGACAGCACTACCTTCTGCGCCACCGCGTCACCCAATTATGAAACTCTTTCTTTACTTTCCATTTTTCAGTAAAACACTTGACTAAATCATTCAGTCATTCAGAAAACACATTTTTGACTCTTTAATGATTCAGCATTTTTTTGAATGAATCATTTGAGTGAATGATTCAATGACTCAGTCATAAACACTTTTGCATTCCTAAATAATTCAGCATTTTTGAATGAGACACTTTAGTAAGTGTTTCAGTGACTTAAAATCTGCACTATTAGAATTCAGAATTTTTAAAATAATTGCCCGAGTGAATGATTCTATCCATCACTCATAAAAGTCTTGTTTAATTCCTAAATGATTCAGCATGGGCTTCACTGTGGCACAGTAAGTAGCACGATCGCCTCACAGCAAGAAGGTCGCTGGTTTGAGTCAGTTGGCATTTCTGTGTGGAGTTTGCATGTTCTCTCTGTGTTGGCATGGGTTTCCTCCAGGTGCTCCGGTTTCCCCCACAGTCCAAAGACATGCGCTATAGGTAAATAGGATAAGCTAAATTGTCCGTAGTGTATGTGTGTGATTGAGAGTGTATGGGTGTTTCCCAGTGATGGTTTGCAGCTGGAAGGGCATCCGCTTTATAAAACATATGCTGGATAGTTGGTGGGTTATTGCGCTGTGGCGACTAAGCCGAAAAGAAAATGAGAAAATTGAGTGAGAAGTCCTAAATCAGAAGAGATTTTTTTGGTGTCTGTTTCTATAGTTACTTTTTTCTTTTTGTATTCAGGGTTAACATACTCTGAGTTGACTAAGTTTACTTCCGAGAGTGGTTTTGGAACCAACATGAAGCTTTGTCAAGCCCACTGAAGCTAAGCAGGGCTGCGCCCGGTCAGTAACTGGATGGGAGACCACACGGGAAAGCTATAGGTTGCTGCCGGAAGTGGTGTTAGTGAGACCAGCAGAGGGCGCTCAACCTGTGGTATATGTGGATCCTAATGCCCCAGTATATTGAAGGGCACTCTACACTCAGACGTTAAACTGAGGTCCTGACTCTCTATGGTCGTTAATAATCCCAGGATGTTCTTCAAAAAAATTTGTAGGGATTTAACCCTGGTATTCTGACCAATTTTGCCCACTGGCCTCTGTCTATCGTGGTCTCCTAACCATCACCATATGATAATTGGCTTCATCTCCTCTCCCCCGATCAGCCGGTAAGTGGTGTGCAGTCCTGGAGCATTATGGTTGCCATCACGTCATCCAGGTAGATGCTGCTCACTGGTGGAGGATGAGGAGATTCCCCTCAAAAATGTGTAAAGCACTTTAAGTGTCCAGAAAAACGCTATATAAATTTAAGGTATTATTATCATTAATTATTATTATTATTAAAATACTTTGAGTAAGCAGATTCATGGATAACCAATCCAAAGTTTAGGGTACAGCAGATGGTATTTTAACTTTGCTTTCTGGAATACATCCCAGGTGCCTTGTTGGTGGAGCAGAGAAATTGTGTTGTGAAGAAACAGCTATTGAACGACTACACATATAACTTCAAAGAGGCAAGTGTACACCAATTAGAAGATTAAAGTGTACACCAAACACTGAATGCTAACATGTTTTTAAAGGTTTTCTGTTAAAGTGTAAATGATGTGTCGTAATCTAGCATTAACTGTGATTTGCAAATCAATTAATTAGCATAAGGTACATGTAATGACATCCCCTGCCCATGATTAAATTAACATGTCCAATCATTTTAAACTACTGTGATTCAAACCACAGGTTTCCATTCATTCATTCATTCATTAATTTTCCTTCGGCTTAGTTCCTCTATTCATCAGGGGTTGCCACAGCGGAAGGAACCGCCAACTTATCCAGCATATGTTTTCCAAAGCGGATGCCCTTTCAGCTGCACCCAAAAAGGAAAACCGGAAAAGGTTTTCCAATCAAAGATTAAAATTAACGTGCTAAATTAGAATATTGCATAATACATTTGCAAAATAAGCACTGTTTCCATCCAATCTGTTGTGATCGCCAGCTTTGTTTGAGATCACGTCCTTATACTGTCAAACTACAACTCCCAGACCTCATTGCACTCATCAACTCCTGCCACAGCTGACAATCATCCAGACACTGATACACACACAAAGCTGAAACACATGATGGATTGATTACAGGACTATTGAAACCATAGGTCTCAAATTCAATTCCTGGAAGGTCGCAGCTCTGCACAGTTTTGCTCCAACCATAATCAAACACAGCTTATCAAAATAATCAAGGTGTTCAAGACTACTAGAGACTATTGAGTAGGCGCTAGTTGGAAGTGGTTGAAGCTAAACTATGCAGAGCTGTGGCCTTCCAGGAATTAAGTTTGAGGCCATTGATTTAGGCCCAATTCTATTTTTGCACCCCTACCCCTTCCACTTGGCCCTTGAAACAAAGTGTGAAGGGAAAGGGCTTCAAAATTTACCCCTAAGAATAAGCTTGTAACTATACTGTGCATTTACGCCATGGTCATATTCATCTATGTAAACACACAAAAACAACATTAACATTATAGCAGACACTGTAAAAAGCTCATTCCCAGCCACTAGACTTTTCTGACTCTAATTTGTGGATCTCCTTACTTCCGTGTGCAGCCATGCTGCCATCGTACCTCGTGTATTAAGGGAAATTTTCTTACCGCTTAGTTTCGAGTGTGGTCCTGAAAAATCTCAGTTTCAAGGTCTATCTAGCCCTTCACCTTAGCCCTACGTCTTCAAGCTAAAAAGAATTGGGACACTCCTATCCCTTCACGTGAACGCGCAAATCGAGGGGTAGGGGTAAGGGGAAGGGCTAAGGGGTAGAATTGGGATTGGGCCTTAAACTCTTCATATTCACACACACTTTGCTGAGTCTTGTTTTTTCCCATAAACATAACAAAGCATTTTTCCTGTTTGTCCTGTAGTGTTCTGAACATTTGCTTTGTTTATTGTAATGTTGTTTTGCCGTGTGCAGTGATCTCTTTGCCTGTGACAATGACTACTCTTTTGGATCGCCCTCATGCTACCGTTTGTACCTGTTTGACCGTTGCCTGCTTGACTATTCATTGTAAATAAACTGCACATAGATCCTCGCCTATTATTCTCACTATATTTGAGTCCTGATTGGGAGGTAACGTCCGATTCTGATCGAGTCTGAAAGTGCACGAACGAGCTCGATTTCCGATAACATGATCAGATCTGGACATCCCTATTTTATATCTTATATTTAAAAAAAATTGGCTTCAGAAATCAAAGACAGAAACCAAAGACAAACCCCAATAAGGGTTTTATTTTTTTTATTTTGTCTTTTGCGTTGTATATTATGCGCTTTTCTTTCTAATCAGATAAAAAGTTTATCATATTTTGTTGTGCACATACATTTGTTATACACATTTTCAAGAAGCACATTTTCACCGTGCACTTTTATGCAGTATTCCAAAATGCACATTAAAAAGTGGATGGAAGCACAGCTAATGTTGCTTTTGTGTTTAGATAGTTCATTTCTTCAATGATGCATCATTAAATGATCATTAAAGTTATGTTACTGTACATAAAATCCAACCCCGGGCAGAAAAATGGATCTATCACTGTTTGCTCTGATTGGCATCCTGCTCCTGACTTGTTGCAGCTTTCAGCGACGGGCCCTTGAGCTCCAGAATGAGTCCCAGAGAGTTTATTTTTAGCTGCGACCACCCCGTGCACATTCTCCCCCGAGACAGAGAGACGAAAGAAAGACCCCGCAATCAGCTCACACACCTGCTGCTCTCCATTCCTGCCGTCAGTCTCTATACTGTAAATGATACACTGCGCTCATCTTCCTTCCACAGAGACAAACTCGCACGCACAAAATAATGCTGAAAGCAATTCATAATCTCTCCATCTTCCGCTATAATTCCTCTCTCCTTTATTCCTCCTGATACCTGCTCCAACTCCATCTGCCTTTCCCGCTCAATATCTTTTCCTGTCAATCTCTCCCTTCCCATATTTGCTGGCTGTCCTCCCACGCCTGATGTCAGATACCATATCTCTCCATCTTCTCCTCCTCGCTCTTCTTCCCTAGTTTCCTTTAGTGTTGCTTTTCCTAAAAACAACCTCCATGTCTCCTTTTCTGTACATCACTGCCTCGGTTCCTCTTTTCTTGAGTGTTCTCTGTGTACCTGAGGTCTGTTACCACATGAGAGCAACACAGTGTTTCTCTAAATATCAAAAGCAGAATGTGAGCGTTGGCTTGTTGGATTCTGTCTTTTATATAATCCCTCTGATCCACAACAAGCATGCTGCTCCGTCAGTCATTACAGCTCAGCAACGCCCAAACGGCATGAAAACATAATACAGAAAAAAAATCCTCTTCACCTACCTGGGAATTTAAAGAGCCACTGTTTTGCATTATGAAAGGTCATATTTTGGTTTTGGGGGTCTCCACCAACAACAAAAAAACATTCATTGTCTTATAATATGCATTTATTTTTACCTTATTATCCCATCGACTCCCATATGATTTGTTCAGCGATTCTTTTTTTTCTAAACCCCTCTATTGCGCTACGCTAATCTGTGATGATTGGTCCAATGACCTAGACTGTTGTGATTGGTCGACTACCTTCTGCGCGGGAAAAAAATGCCTACCACAGCTTATCACCATTAAAGACCTCCTATTATGGGTATTTAAAAATGACCTTCCACACAGTGTGTGACACAGCACTAAGTGAATGAAAGGGTCCTGCTGAGGTTTAAATCTGAAATTGCACGTGTTTAAAACTATTGATTCTTTAACAAAATAGTTGGCTCAGAGTCTAATAAATGAATCATGTTGGATTTGGATCTTTTGTCTGAATGCATCAACGTCAACATGGTACATCACCAAATATGTAGTACTGGATCCGTAAAACGTGAACGTGCCTTTCCCTTCAGGCACTAGCGGAGCACGGGGTGATTACGGGACTGATCATGACATAAAGATGGTGATCACTGACAGATGGAGACTGGGCTGTGGGGAATAAGGGGTTAAAGTTCATTTTCACAACAATACCACGGTATAGCCAACCAAGTGCTGTTTGCCTTTCACACTGTCTGTGCTTGCAGCTTGCAGCTGATCGGCGGCTGCTGCACAGATCGATCTAGCTTTATTCTATCTAGCTACCTATCTATCTTTATATATAAATACACTTTTTATTGTTACTTTTCATCTGCACCAAGACCCGCAGCAACTTCCTGCGCATGCAGTGTGAAACAGGCGTTACATGAATTGACTGATTGCATAGTTAATGCGGCCATTTTTATATTCATTTCAACGTGGTTTCAAGCCAAAATAAAGCGAAAGCGTAATTCTTTTTTTTTTTTTTTTTTTTTTAAAGATTTATTTTTGGCCATTTTGCCTTTATTAGATAGGACAGTATTTAGACAGGAAGCGAAGTTGGAGAGAGAGAGAGGGGGGTAGGGTAGGGAAATGTCGTCGAGCCGGGATTCGAACTCGCGACGCCCTGACGTGCTACTGCACCATATGTCGACGCGCTAACCACTAGGCTATTGCGCCGACCGTAATTCTTTTAAACAGCTCTTGCTATTAGACCTTATCACATTTAAGATCGTCTTTTTGATGCTACTTTCCCTTTTCATTGAAAGATACAATTCTTAAATGGGATGATAGCAGGATAGAATGGTAAAAAATAATGTGAGGGTTGACAGGTATGCAGAAAGTATGATAGTCAGCCTTCAAGGTCCGCTTTTGTCACTTCTTCAAGCATACCACTGAGAGTGAGGTAAGATAAGTCTAAACTAATTTTTGGAGTTCAAACAACTCAAAATTGTAGTTGAGAATGTCTGTTATTACAGTCTACATATTGAAAAAAATTGTTGAGTTTAAATTGGGCTCAGTCTCCTCATAACTACAGTTGATGTGTTGGACTGGGTCGGGCTCGAACACAAGGTGCTTGATCTAAGCTCTATCATTAATACAATTCTCTAACCATTAGGCTGCGGCTGCATTACTTATATTTGAGCACTCTGCATTGCAAGCACAACATTAAAGATAATGCACAGCAAGTTGAAAAAGCCACATGGAGATATACAAGTGATGCAAAATCTTAAAAATCATGCACTTTTCCACTTGTGTGGAAAACTTTTTTTCTTATAGGTTATAACTAGGCCCACATGGAATCTGCACATGCAGAAATGTGCAGATTTCCACAGAATTTTAGCCCATCATTGAGTCTATTTATTTACTAAATGTGTGTAAATTTATATTTATTCCGTTTTTAAATTAATTTTAGTAAATTATCTGGCCCTACTTATAACAAAGTATTGTGCTAGCAACTATGTGGATGTGAGTCTTCATTAATTGATAATCCCTGTGATCATATTTTGCACACAAAAGAATAAAAGCCATTATATAACATTTTAAAGATGCATATTTTTCTAGTTACCAGTTTTTTTTAGATTCTATAAATATGATGAAAAATTAGCAAAATGCTACAACTTTTAATAAGTGTTCATTCTCTATTCTTACTTTTTAATATGATCCTGCATTATTAAATACACCACAAATAATAGCAAAAAGTAAGGTTTCACAAAAAATTTAACTAATGTAGCCTAACTGTATTATCCCTAACTTTAATTTACAGCTGAAGTCAGAATTATTAGCCCCCCTTAGATTTTTTTTAAATAGTTCCCAAATGATGTTTAACAGAGCAAGGAAATTTTTACAGTATGTCTGATAAAATTTTTTTTTTATGGAGAAAGTCTTGTTTGTTTTATTTCAGCTAGAATAAAAGCAGTTTTTAAGAATTTTTAAAACTATTTTATGGTCAAAATTATTAGCCCCTTTAAGCAATTTCTTTTTTCGATAGTCTACAGAACAAACCATCGTTATACAATAACTTGCCTAATTACACTAACCTGCCTAGTTAACGAATTAACCTAATTAAGCTTTTAAATCTCACTTTAAGCTGTATAGAGTGTACAGTGTCTAGAAAAATCTAGTAAAATATTATTTACTGTTATCATGGCAAAGCTACAATAAATCAGTTATTAGAAATAAGTTATAAAAACTATTATGTTTTGAAATTTGTTGAAAAAAATCTTCTCTCCATTAAAAAAACTGTAAGTCATAATTATTTTCACAAGGAGACAGACAGATGTTGCATATTTTAGAGTGGTTTGTGTGAAACTTTAGACTTTACACACCTGAAACTTGCCCATAGCACTTATTCACTGTTGCTCTTATAGTTGCGTAAATTGCTTCCTTGTCCTCATTTGTAAGTCGCTTTGAATAAAAGCGTCTGCTAAATGACTAAATGTAAATGTAAACATGCCAAAAGCAAACATTCCTCAAATGCAAAGCATTAGTTTTATGTACAACACCAGATAAATTTAAAGTCTTTATAAAAGTACCAATAAAAGTTTGTATCACACAAATTAGGAGCAATCATCTGCAACAGTGAATTTCATAATTCGCATTTATACCTGATATTTTAATCCTGTTTGGTGCATTTTTAACCACTTTATTGATTTTTAATCTAATATTGCATATTCGGTTTATGCAATTGACTAATTAAGATGAAAGGAGACATCAGAAAAAGACAGGCCGAGCAGCAGTTTGGTTTTGGCTATGATAGCCACAATAATACACTGAACACTTTGGGTTTGATGCAGACAAAATGTTGACAATAGATTTTTGTTTTTGTTTTCTTCTTCTTCTAGACTTACTGTAACTTAGAGGTTAACATTATTGGCTACCACTTAAAAATAATATGGATGTTGGAAGACGTTTAGATTTAGATGTTATTATTGGATCTGCACATTACTGTAAGTCTAATTTAAGCGTGGATAACCGAAAATGCCTGCTGTTGTTTGTGTTGTTAAGTTTTAACAACAAATAAAAATAAGTAAATATAACTTTTGTTGTGATCTTCTGGAAATTACCACCAAGAAAGCTAAATAAAAAAGGCAAAAATCAACAAAAGGATCATAAATTCCTGGTATGATTGAATGAGCCTGTGTTGCATGTTTTTCTACAGCCCAGTAATTGAAAGAAAAAGAACTTCCAGACATCAGTAGCACATTGTATTCTTAAAATCAGTTTCCCAGAATTCCCTGAAATCAATCAGGGGACAAAATGACAGTAGTGCAGCGTTTGTCAATCCAAATGGCTTTACCAACCTGTAAAATCCCCTTACGAAACATTCACTCAGCCCAAGTCTATTTCACTCCCTCCCTGTCCTCCAGGATTAGACCAAATTAATCGACACAGAAAGCCTCTAAATCCTGGTGGTGGACTTCAAATCTCAGAAGATCTGCTTCTAACCGATCGCTGATTGATTGGATTGAGAGATGGCCGCCGTTGTTTCGCTTGCCCAAAATGAGAGCCTGATTGAAAAGTTGGACGGAAAACAGAAAACAGACTCTGCTGCTCCCAAGGTGAACATTCGGAGGGGACAAAGACTAGAACAGAGGATTGATTTCAAAGCTTCCTCTCCTCTTTCAGGAAATTCAAACATTCGGATGCCTCAGCGAACTCCTGCCTCTGGAGAAATGCCTCATCCGTGACTCCTCACAAAGGGAGTGGTGACCTTTTCCGAGAGATCCGTCTGTTCTTGTAAGAATGGACTGGTGTATCTACAGAAGGTTTCAGCTTAGTCCTCGCGACAGATAAATATGCATATTTTGCTTGTCTGTCTTTTGTAACACACCTAATTCAGATAACTGGCTTGTTAGAACAGAGGTCCACAAACTTTCCAGCCCCCAACCCCATAAATAACAGTGACTTGCAACCCCCTGTCAAAGGTGATTATAAATATACAACAAAATATTGCGCTCATTGGCACACACACATACTGTACCTATAGGCCTATATAAACACAATCATGTTGGCAACACAAGTCTAACAACCACATGCTTTTTTATAGTAACGTATACTTATCGATGGATTTGCTCTGCAGCGTTTGGACTTCCAGCAATGAAATTTAAACCAAACTGAACTAAACTAAACTGAACTTCAACTCTGAAAACTGGACTGACACAGTTTCAATATAGTAGAACTTCTTTGTTAAGCTGCTTTGACACAATCTACATTGTAAAAGTGCTGTATAAAATAAACATAAACATTAACATTGAACAATAAACATTGAAACTTTGACTTTATTTTGGAACTTTCGTTCACTTATTTGTGCAATGTCAATGCCTGCAGTGTTTTCACACACAGAAACGTGTGAAGCAGGGGGGTAGAATTAGTATGGATAGAGGGGACGTGTCCCTGCCGATATCCACCAACTATTGCAATGTCCTAACCAATAGTTTTACTTCACTTAATAAAAAAACGCTCTGTCAAAATTAACCTAGACATGCAGGAAGGGTTAAATCACATTCTCTGCTTGAGTCCTATCAATAACAAACAGATACTGTATGAACATTGTAATTGGCTGTGCCTTTACCTGTTGTCATGTGAGAGGTTGTAGCTACGTTCAGATGTAAGCAGCGCTTAAACTGCAGGGGAATTTTCAAGTTTAAGAATAACAGTACATTCACACAGGGCTGTCTGAAGATTGGAGCTGACGGGATTGTCATAGAAGTGCCAGTCAATGAAATTAGACCAAAACTCAAAAACAAAATGCAGCTACAATGTGATTCCTGGTATATATACTGTATATATATATATATAAAGATTGGTCTTAAAGGACCAGGTGTCTGCCCACCACATTATTACGATTTTCCTCTATTTTAAATTGATTCTCCGGCACAATAAGGTGCAAGACATGTTTAGTGCGATTTGTTGCTATTTTCAGACCAGCGCAACCCTAATTTTCACGTTTTGTGCCACGTTGTTTAAATGGCAAATCCATTGCGACACTTTGTGCACTCATGGGTGTGCCAGTCTATAAAGGAGGTGTGTTAAGGCGCATTGTTAGCGTGTTGTCATTTTGAGGAACTGAAATAGACTGTGGCATTGACCAACTAAAAGCCAGTCTAAAGTCCAGCGCAGAGCGCGTTAGTTGTGCGCCTATCCAAGTCCAAAATATGGACACATTGCTTAATACACACAGGATGTACAGCAATACACAAACATCTTTAGATGTAAGAATGTAAGAATTACAATGTTACAAAATTATTATTTTTTACATAAATATGAAAACCACTACCTCTATGCCTTCTTCATGTTGAGGCTTTTTTCTATTTATTCATGACCATTTGAATTTGTATAATATTATTAGCAGTATTATTTATTATATGCATATTTATATTTTTTATATGTTTTAATACAAATAAGTTTAAATGTTTCCACCTGTCAGGTTTTGGAGGCATATGCATCACCACATGGAACATTAGAAAGTGTGTTTAAATATAACTCAGGTTTTATACAACACTTTATTATTATTGATAATTTATTCATTTGCTGGACATTAGAACGGATTTAGAAATAGTTTTAAAAAATGTTGCGCTTAACAAACAAAATTAAATATGTAGGCTACTGGATGTCTTCAGTGGAGCGCTTACAACACAGTTTTCTTATCCATGAAAGTAAAGGGGTAAAGTAAAGAGTAATAGTAAAGTAAAGAGAAAGTAAAGAGGCAGAAAGGAGGAGGCTCATTCTTTATCCTTGCGCTACAGTTGGTCTGTTTAACTGTTTTCTCAGTAGTGAAGCATTCAGTTTTTCCACTTACAAAGTCCCCCATGTAAATAGTGAATGCGCCATGGCATGATGCAACTGACTCTTAAAGGGAAAGGGAGATGAGACTCTGATTGGTTTAATGCATGTTATGCTCAAAACACACCCATAACTCATTAAGAGAATAAGCACAACCCTGTTAGACCATGCGCTAGGACGCAAATCGTATTTTTCAGACACGCCCTTAATGCTTTTGCACCATGCGCTTTAGACTTTGCGCCTAGATCATTAAAATAGAGCTCTATGAATGCAATTGGCTACTGTCTGAACTGGAGTATTTGCATAAAGCAATCTGATCTGGTGCTTGAAAAGTTGTGAAATTAGCAACTTCTGCAGTGAGATGGATCCACAATTCAGTTCAGCAATGATTGACGTCACCCTTTTAACGTGAATGGGAAGCATTAATGCTGAGGCTCCGTGTAAATCATTAGGCATTAGGTGTGTGAGGTGGGTGCCACAGGCAAGTGAGGATGGCGGCAGCAAAAAAAAAGGTGGACATAAGAAGGTAGGTGGAGATTTATAGATCCCCCCATTGTCAAGAGCAAATCTACATCCTTGGTGTGAAGTGTGAAAAATAAACCTGGATACAATTTAAATACACATATGCTATCTGATGGAACATACATGCTCCCTTTGATCTGGAGTCATGGTGGAATTTCCTGTGGAGTCCACTTCCAAGGGCACTTAGAGTTTAATTAGATAGAACAAACAATTGAAGTGATAGAAGAAACGTACACAATGTACAGAGCAACGGGGCGCAAAATCTGGATTGAAAAGCATTGGACTACAGTAACCCTTTCTAGTCAGCAAAAGGGGGGTGTTATGTAGCGTGAAGGTGTGGAGATGCTATTTGTGGCGATGGAGTGAGGGAAGGGAAAGCGCAGGTTTCTCTGTGCTTTATGGAGCTGGTGCATCTGTGAGTGGGTGGACGGAGGCTCCATATGCATGTCTGGGTGGCAGGTCTGCTAGGGGAGCACATCTATTTATTACTGTGTGTGTGAGAGTGTGAATTTTGAATGAGAGTGTGTGTCGCTGCAGGGAGCAGTGGGGGGCAGTGAAAGCAATTGTTTTGGGCAGCGTACCTTGTTTGTATGCATAAAAGGCTCCTAGCGATTTCATCCATTTTAGCTTATTTTTGTGCCTTTATTCACACTGTATTGATAATGTATGGGTTGTGGGTTAACATAAAGTATTTTTATTTATTGTACTGGTCATTTTAAGGGTTGTGTATAGATCACCTATACCTTGCCATAAAAAAGTATATCAAAATAATTTTGTAGTAAAATAATTATTGTGCCAACACTGTTACCTGTGATAATACAATACATTTTTATGAAAATAACCTTTTTCAATCAAGTTCATTCATTCATTCATTTTCTTGTCGACTTAGTCCCTTTATTAATCTGGAGTTGCCACAGCGGAATGAACCGCCAACTTATTCAGTATATGTTTTATGCAACGTATGCCCTTCCAGCTGCAACCCATCACTGGGAAACATCCATACACCATAGACTGTAAAATATATGGACAGAGCATCCGTGACGTCACCCATAGGTTTCTGAACACTGCAAAAGAAGCTACAAGTAGGCGCGGCCAACCGTCGCCATTTTGTTCGCGCGTCATTGCACCCACGGCGGGATACCAAACAAGGGCAAAGAGGCGGAGAGTGAGCGGAGCTACAGACACCTGCTGGCACTTTGCTTAGACCTAGCAGACAGACTTAAAGCTATGGTCACACTGGGCTTTGTGTGTGCGAAATTCTGTCGTACTGCGCTGCGAAAAGGGGCGGGATTAAACAAGCTTATTAGATATTTTAAAAAAGCGAGCGATTGCTCTATGTTTTAAATTTCTGTCCAGAGAGGTCATGTTTTGATCCTCGATTGATCTCATGCAGTCAAGTGATGCAATTTTGCAGGTCAGAGTTCACCAAGCTTGAACTTTGCACCACAGCTACATGCGAAACTTGACGCATGACCCCGCGTTTCCGGTCTGACGCATTCGCGTGCGTATGAATGGAAGTCTATGGGAAGAAAAGTCAAGTGTGACCGCAGCTTTACTTTGGGAGAAACGCTTAACGGCTGTACACTATATCAATAAAGTGTTTAGACTTTTAAAAACACTGTAGTAATACAGTGAGCCACTAAACATTGTTCTTATGACGTTTTTCTACAGGAGGAAAACGCGAATTACTTCCAAACACTTTAGATGTGTGTGTGTTAGTAAATGCAAGACTATTGATGAACTCCAGCATAACACTGTAAGATAACGCTTCAGATGACTGTTCTAGAGCCTACAGCTAATCAATCTGTCACATTCTGGAGTGCTTTACGGGTCTAAAGAAAAATATTAATGATAAATGATCTTAAATAAAACAAATACATTTATAGAGATGGTATACAAGTATATAACCTTACTCACATGGGAAACGAGGCTACGTGAATGGTTTGTGAGCACAATTAAGTGCACACAGCATCCCATATCATCTGATAATTGTAAGAAATAAGTCCAAAAGGCAGCTGACTGGGTAAAGCCACATAAAACAAAACAGCCCTTAATTATGCAAACTTAATATAACCTAATATAAAGGAAACGGATGAGTTATAAAAAAATTCACCCCCCTCACAGTTGTCATGGAGGGTAATAATAGCTATATGAACCAAAATCGTTCTTTGTACCAGGCTGTAAACATCTTTTTTTCTGCTGTAAAGTTGGCCATTCTAACAGTGGGCTCAATTGCAACTTGCTCTATTATGGAGCCAGGACTAGCGGAATTTTGATGAATTCCAGTTGCAGTTACTTCCGTATTGGCTTCCCGAGAGAGAGCGGGAGGTTGCCGCTTGCCATACACACTAATTTACACAAATACACTATGAACAATTTAGCCTATCCAATTCACCTATAGCACATGTTTTTGGACTTGTGGGGGCGAAGTTCATTGTAAGAAATTTTACATTTGTAATATCTAAACTACATTATTTGGGAAATAATCAAGTTATGGCTTTTTTTTTAAATTACAGTAAATTGTTCTATTTTGTTTTACACTCACCGGCCACTTTGTTAGGTACACCTCTCCAACTGCTTGTTGATGCAAATTTCTAATCAGCCAATCACAATTCGAATGCAATAAGGCATGTAGACATGGTCAAGGTAATCTGCTGCAGTTCAAACTGAGCATCAGAATGAGGATTTAAGTGAATTTGAACATGGCATGGTTGTTTGTGCCAGATGGGCTGGTCTGAGTATTTCAGAAATTGCTGGTCTAATGGGATTTTCACGTACAACCATCTCTAGGGTTTACAGAGAATGGTCAGAAAAAGTTGAGCGGCAGTTCTGTAGGCACAAATGCCTTGTTGATGACAGAAGTCAGAGGAGAATGGCCAGACTGTTTTGAGCTCATAGAAAGGCAACAATAACTCAAATAACCACTCGTTACAACCAAGGTATGCAGAAGAACATCTTTTAACACACAACACATCCAACCTTGCGGCGGATGAGCTACAGGAGCAGAAAACCACATCAGGTGCCACTTCTGTCAGCTAAGAACAGAAAACTGAGGCTACATTTTGCACAGGCTTACCAGTATCTGACAATAGAAGATTGGAAAAACATTGCCTGTTCTGATGAGTCTCAATTTCTGCTGCAACATTCGGATGGTACTGTCAGAATTAGGCATCAACAACATGAAAGCATGGATCCATCCTGCCTTGTATCAACAGTTCAGGTTGGTAGTGATAGTGTAATGGTGTGGGGGATATTTTATTGGCAAACTTTGGGCCCTTTAGTAACAATTGAGCATAGTGTCAACACCACAGCCTACCTGAGTATTGTTGCTGAACATGTCCATCCCTTTATGACCACAGTGTACTCATCTTCTGATGGCTGCTTCCAGCAGAATAACGCACCATGTCATAAAGCGCGAATCATCTCAGACTGGTTTCTTGAACATGACATTGAGTTCACTGTACTCAAATGGCCTCAACAGTCAACAGATCTCAATCCAATAGAGTAAAAGAGGGTCCAATCCAGGCATACCTAAAAAAGTATATCCTTATTGATTTATAATCACACTTATTTTATTATTTCATAAATTATTTATATTTTATTTTTGGCTTATTTTAATATGTGAAAATCTGAAAAAATCTGCACTTCTTGTATTTGGTTTTAATGTGTTTCTTTTTTGGTTTTAGTGTTTTAATTTATGAGATAGATAGATAGATAGATAGATAGATAGATAGATAGATAGATAGATAGATAGATAGATAGATAGATAGATAGATAGATAGATAGATAGATAGATAGACAGATAAACTTAAACTTGAAGGATATTTGATGTAAAGCAAACGATGGCTCTCTGAGGAACGCTGTTTATTGAATTGTGCACAAAAAAAGCAAACTGTTTCAATAATGCTTTTGGCTTGTGTCTCTGCCCAGCTGTAGGCGCAGGTCTGTTGATAATGGGTCTGCAGGGACAGGTTATAGTCAATGGAGAACACGCACCATTTCTCATCTGTCGCTAACAGCCGGCAGGTCGGTCCTCCTACGTTAAAAGACTACAGACGACGAGATTTAAAAAAGATGACACACTCACTCTGATTGATCCAAGTACAGTAGCGTATTTATCATAATTAGTGACACGCGGCTGATGAAGCTTTACCCATAGATCTCCAGGCCTTTTGCCATGTCTGTCAGACCATCTGGGGTAAGGAATGAGCATTTGATAATGTTGTAGTAATGCTAATTTGATCAATTATTCAGCAGCTACTGTTTATTTTCATTATGTGTTTTCTAGGTGTGAAATAAGCACATTATAATGGCAAAAAGCACACTCAGGACTGTTTACTGAGGCTGTGGATTAAAGGTAATAATAATCTTGTAAATATTGTTCTATGATTGCTCATCAGCCCGATCATTTAATAGAACCTCAATGTATCTTCAGGAGCCATGAGTGTTAATTTTGTTTTGCCTTCATGCATTTTTTCATTTATTTATTTTTTTTTTGACTCTCAAGGAGGCAGTAGCCATTAATTTGCATTTTTTGAGTAACAAAGAATCTCATTTTCAGATAAAATCTTTAATTTTCTACCGAAGAAAAAAAAATCACCAAGTAAAACAAAACTAAATACTGTACAATCAATAGCAGTCAATAGCAAGATTTCCTTAATAGTTTGATTAAAACAAGGTTCCATTCCATAAAAATTGTAATATTTAAGTAATTTTTTTTAATTAATGTTGTTTCCAGTAACCAGTAGACTTTATATGATAATAGCAAATAGGTTGTATTTGATGTTTGTGTTAAATTTACTTTTGTTATTTCAAGATTTCAACAGTTATAATAGTTCATTCAACTTTCATCCTAAAGAGCACCTATTTTATTGCTTTTTCAAGATTTAAGATAAGTATTTTGTGTCTCCAGAATGTGTAATGTTTCAGTTCAAAACACCCATCAGATTATTTATTATATCTTTCAGAATATTGGAATTTTCTGCTTTGAATACAATGTAGATGTTTTTGTTGCCTGTGCCTATGCCAGTTCTCTCCGCCTACCGTTCCCACTTGCCTGTCAGAGTGTGCCTCAATCTCCACCTCAGCTGCGTCAGGTAAACAGCACAGTGACAGACATGAAGGAAGCAAATATCACGTAACGTTTGTGAGAAATACTATAGTAAGAAATTTCCCAATGATTATTTGATGTATTTGTTGTGGAGTTAATTCAAGCCTTTCTGCAATGATGAGTCACACACAATGTTGTTACAAAGTTAACACACCACGTGCACTTTTAACTTTGCACTGTTTTTGCACAGCAAATGTGATAGGATACACCTTATTATCCACTGCTGTATGGATATCCGTTATGTTAATGTACAAAATGAACCAAGATTGAAGCATCTTCTTTTATAATTGTACTAACACTGTGCGCCTGCGGTGATAAAGAAGGTAAATCGCTGTAATTCATTACATACATGCATTGTTTTAAAAAACGTGTTAAACTTGTCAAATCTCATTCTTGATCACATCTGATGATGATTGATGATCACAACGAGCTGAACAATCTTTTAATCCCAGTTGCTTTGCACTGGTCCTGTCTTGTTGATGTAATTATACGCGTTACTATGGAGACATGTTAATACGTTAATACGTCATTCCCTCATAGCAAACTAACCGTAAGAGGGGTGTGGTCTATTGTGGTTGAAGCCGACAAACTGATGTCAACAGAAGGACCGCCACTCCAAACATGGAAGCGAATGGTCAGACTTTGATTAAAGATCAATAAAACAAACTTATTGTTCACATAAAAAATAACAATGTGTGCGCCATGAATTCCAGCAATCTAGCCCCTGCAGGTTGCTGGATAGAATTCAATACCCGAACTACAATTCTACCACCAAACTTCACTACGTTTCCCATCAGTCACCTCACACACACACCAGTTCTGGATCACCACTGATTGCTTTTACACAGCTGTAGCTCATGAAGACTGGTTAGTTGGAGTATTTATACACTTCATTTTGACCAATGACTGTAAAAATATGGCTGACGCGACAGTGACTTTTTCCATTAAAATAAATATAAGCACTTACATTTAAAAACTGTATGATGTAAGCTGTTATAATTTAATTTAAAAAATAAATGTTGGACTGCAAAATAAACAATCTTTTATACATTCTAGCCTAAGTTAGACTAAGCTATGAGCACAAAATTATTTCTCTTATAATGGGATGTTGTTGGCATTGGTAATACAATGGTAATGTTGGCATTTATAGGGGTTCATAGGGGTTGAAATAAAATTAGTAAAAAATGAAAAATAACATATAAACAACACATACATTTTTAGAAAGGTTTTTATTTTTAATTAGCAATCAACAGGACCCAAAATATACACCTCATGGACAGCTATTTCCCATGCCGGAAAAATTGTGCGTTTATATTAGCAAAGATAAATACAGCAAGATTTCTAAATATCAAGGATATTTACACATCCCATCCCTGCACTATATACAATAATCTATATCAATTTGATATCAATGAACTTTGCAGTATTAATGCATCAATTGATGTATATTAGCTGCTGCAACATCACATGTATATTGTGTATTATTTTTGTCTTTGCCTCCGTTTTCATTTGGTTTATTTAATGCCTTAATTATATCTGGCAAGAAGGATTTTACATTCACTTTAATGTTTATTAGGTGTTTTTTTGTTTTTTTAAAGCCAACAGTAAATGATATATATAAACAATATATAGCATTTACAGGTCTACTTGTTATATAAGATTCTGTTTCTAGAACATAAACATTTATGAACCGGCAAATTAAGTAGATTAACTCGATAAAATCAAAATGCTAGAGACATCCAGTAAATCAAGTTTAAATAACATAACAGGAGATCGGTCTGGACATAAGCTTTGTCTTCCTAATTTATTTTAAACCCATAAAAAGAATTAATTACTGCTAGATAATGATCACCTGTATTTCCCCGTCATGGCTAATGTATCAGCAGTCAACTAAGATAAAGCCCACACTTTACCGAATCCATCAGATTCTGTAGGTCAAAAAGTATAGTTTACTGCTGAACAACTCATTTTATCATGGTAAAATAACACAGAAATCTAACATTGATACTTCAATCTCCCTTTGAAGCTCTGACGGTCTGCTCAGAGAAGCTGTTAATCACAACTGTCAATCATGATGACACGCCTCGTTTTTATAGTATTAAATTAATGGCTAAAAACATACTGTTTACAAAAAAATGAACATCTGAACCTATATCAGCTTGATAACCTGTGCCTTAATTGACCAAAACCATCTTTCGGGACAATTTATTGCAAGTGTAATTAATTTTTTGAATACATGAATACATGAATACATTAACAGCAGGTTTTAATTTTTGGGTGAATCCATTCACATCCAAACTGATATATTCATAATTACTGTAGTAGCGTGATGCTGTATAAAATCTGTGTGGTAAGAAACAAGCATTTGATAATATTGTAGTGATTCAACTTGTTAAATTATTAAGTATCTACCACTCGGTAGATATTTTGTTCCATATGCATGTTCTGGGTGTGAAATAAGTACATTAAATCATCATTAAAGGGCACATAGTTTACCCCTTTTTTTAATTTTATATCACAGTTCTTCTGAGTGTGCCAGTTTAAGTTTAGTTCAAAACACAGTTCAGATTTTTTTTATTATAATGTGTTGAAAAAGTGTCATTTTGGGGACGTGTACACAGCTTGCTGTTTTAGGGGTGTGTTGCTAAACATGAAAATTAGTTTCGACTTCCCGCCCAACGTAAGCTCCCCGCTCTGTGTTTAGCAACAGACAGGTAGACAGAGAGAAGCAACATGAGTGAGAGGACCAGCATTCAGCTGTACATGTACGACTCGGACACAGACCAAGCAGAGAGTACAAAATCATTTGTGTCTTTGTACAGTTTTACAGCCAACTGTGTCCTACTTTAAAGTTCCAAGTATGTACACCGAGACTAATAACCACGCACACTAAATTCACTTTGACTAAGGCACCGAATGTGCCGCTCAGAGCCGCGACACGGCACACCAGACACACACATTCACATGTTATTTAAAATGAAACTATTCAGATGACCTCTGCAAAAATATGAAGTGTCCTGAGTGGTGGCTGGGCGCCGCGGACAGCTGCCGACTTAAAGCGCCGTTGTGTGTACCCTGATAGAAACCTATGTTTAGAATTCTAAAATGCATGGCGCTGCATAGCACGATACTGAGCGTAGCTGAGCGCTTCTGGTGTGCGACCTGCAGAAAAGTTTGTTATTTATTTCCAATGGAGGGACATGTGCATGAGGCAACGCACTCGCACTTTCCAGCTGCACCTAGTTAAAATAACAGGGAGCTTCTGTGACCGCAAGAAATGCAAACGGCTGAAGTTTAAGGTAGACGCAATGAAAAGTACACATGTTGGCAAACCTACCTAAACTTACAAACAATAATTCCCATTACAGCGATAATGTGGAGAATACTGATCTTGTGTTGAGCCCAATGAGCCTTACATCTAAAAATAGAGCCAGGGTGTTCCTTTAGTGATATTGCTTTGACTCACATGCTGAAAATGGCAGACGTGAAACAACAAACTGAGGATATGGTGATGCGCGCCTGTCAATCAATATTGGTGGGTGGGGGGACCGCACTCCTACGTCAAGTTGCGGTCGATCTAAAAGCCTCTCTAACTGGTCCACCGTTTTATGTTGTTAAATTTGAAAAAAAAGGACTGGGTGTGTTTATATCACCCCAATATGACGGTCTATACACTATACCTACACACATGTATGTCCAAACAGCTTGAAAAGTAGATTTTTCACCATAGGTGCCATTTAATGTCAACTAAAGATGCATCTTTACTCTGTATTTTACATCGAGCACTTAATTCATGCAGCCTGCGGCATATACTGTATAAGCCGGTACTACGTTTAGTATTCTGTCCACATCCTCCCAATTTATGTTTCTTGTTTAATTCAGGGTGGTGTGTATCGCTGTTCCAGGTTCTAGGCTTACACTGGCTTAAAACTCAGAACCGCAGTCTGATTAAAACTCAGAGAAGTGAGGCCAACCAACACACTGCGCCAACCAATTCAGTGAAGAGTGAAGCAGGTCATAGGATGTTGCTTTCAGGTTAATCAAAGAACTATAACATGACGGTGCTACTCCACGATTCTCAAATTGTCCTGAAGGATAAACTGTTTCTATCACGTCTGCCTGTTAACAAAGAGAAAAGCACTGACTGAGAAGGCTTTCAGTCATGTTCATCAGAGGATAAATGAGCCCTGCTTTTCTTCACAGCGGCATCATGTTATTCTGTTCCCCTTTTCCAGCCACTTCCTTCACCCTTTCACTTTAGCAGTAGTTTGGATTACACACCACCCCAAATTATTCATTATTCAGCTTCTCACTCACCTGGACCCTTTTGAGACCAGGCCACATGTGTGTGAGGGGACATTGAATTACCCTTAATGAAAGAACCTAATCTATACCAATTGATTTGGTGTGAATAGAACGATGGTATTTGGTTTCCATATGCCAGTAACTGAGGGCAACATGGTGCTGACATATATATTGATGACATCTGTAGATGTCATAAAGAGGTTTTGATGAACAATATTGATTGTAGACTTAACCCTTAAATGCGTATGATCACACTGGGCTTGATCAGTCTTGGCTGGTCCCTGGAGTGAACGATCATACTGGTCTTTTTTTCTTGCGATGCTTGTTAAGCCAGAGAATGATGTCCATGGCGCTTGTCATGAATCGCATTTTATCAGTGTTTTCAAACAAATAATGTTTATTTTAGGTTTCAAACAATTAAGCTTATATAAATACTAGCAAAACATTACATTTATTTTAAGTTATTTTAAAAAGTAATGCATTACAATATTGAGTTACTCACAAAAAAGTAACTAATTGCGATACTTAGTTACTTTTCATGGTGAGTAATGCTTTACGTTACTTTTCAGTTGCTTTTGCATTACTTTTTCTTACCTGACTGAGGCTTGATCTTTTTCAGAACTTTTTTTAATCGTTTTTTTTTTTTTTATAGAGGAGCTCTGCAATTAACAACTTGCTGTGTAACCTATACATTCATTTACCTTTATAACTATACAAATAATTTAGGATAAAGCTATCTTCTGAGAATTTCCAGACCTCAGAGCTATACATGCCATATATATATATATATTTATATATATATATATATATATATATATATATATATATATATATATATATATATATATATATATATATATATATACAGTTGAAGTCAGAATTATTAGCCCCCTGAATTATTAGGATCCCTGTTTCCCCAATTTCTGTTCAACAGAGAGAAGATTTTTTTTCAACCCATTTCTGCACATAATAGTTTTAATAACTCATCTCTAATAACTGATTTATTTTTTATTTGTCATGATGACAGTAAATAATATTTGACTAGATATTTTTCAAGACACTTCTATACAGCTTAAAGTAACATTTAAAGGCTTAACTAGGTTAATTAGGTTAAATAGACATGTTAGGGTAATTAGGCAAGTTATTGTATAATGATGGTTTGTTCTGTAGACTATCGAAAAAAGATAGCTTGAAGGGGCTAATAAATTTGACCTTAAAATGGATTTTTTTTAAAAATCAAAAACTGCTTTTATTCTAGCCGAAATAAAACAAAAAAAGACTTTCTCTACAAGAAAAAATATTATCAGACATACTGTGAAAATTTCCTTGCTCTGTTAAACATCATTTGGGAAATATTTAAAAAATAAAATAAAATCAAAGCGGGGCTAATAATTCTGACTTCAACTGTAATTCTCTTTGTTTACAATGAAAAGGCAGGATGCATCAAAATGATACTTGAGCTTGTCCTGGATGTTGCCACCTTCATAAAAATGAGGATTGTATTCAAATGTTCAGTCGCAATAGGGGAAGACTAACTTCAAGCATTTCAAATATGTCATTATGCGACAGAGAACTCGCACTCCAGACTGTCAGGAAAACATTCAGAACAGCTTGCTGAGGCTTAATGGATTAATGTGGATTAATGGTAATAATTATGTAAATAGTGTTCAGTTTCTTGCTGAATTTTGCTTCATCAGACCGCAATGTATCTTAAAGATCTAAACGTATTAATCTTGTTTTGCCTGTATATGTCTCCCCTCACTCCCACCCCTCTTTCTCTTGGATTGCTGGTACATTTAGATTTTTTTTTTCATCAAACACCAAGGATCATGGTTTTAGCTAAAATAGTGAATGCTATGGGTAAATTACAGACAATTTTAGCTATTGGGTGAACTGTCCCTTTAAAGGAACAAAAAATAAAAGATATTTATTAATTATTACTGTGATCGTTTTTAGCTTCACTGACGTCAAACTGGCAGGTCTGAACATATGTATCTGCAAATGAGCTTAGACAGTCGTGCTGTCAAGGCAATGAGAGTTCTGACCAAAATTAGGTCTCTTACACAAGGGGTTTTCAGTTTTTTTAGATCCCATGGATCCCCAAATGTGATCATCCTCATGCCACCAATTCCTATACAAAATATAAAAATTCAGCTACTATTTATATATAAATAAATGTAATTCATGCAGTGATCATATATTAATATATTACTGTACATTACATTGCACATCCAACTATTTGGTTAAATGAATGAGGTTTTTTAGCATTTAGAGTTTTATTACCCCTTTACCTGCACTGTAAAACCCAACAGTCAACTTTATCAAATGAAATGAGAGTAGTTAACTCAAAATTTACTGAAAGTTAATTCTACTCATTTGAAAAAAGTTTTGAACTCAGTGTTGAAGGTAACGAGTTAATTAAATACCTCATTACTTCAGCTTAAATAGAGTAAGTTCACAGTACTCATATAAATTAGTTGACTCAAATGGTTTGTAGCAATCGGTTTCCTCAAACGGTCATAACTTATTGAGTTTACAGTACTCAGTTGGTTTGAGTTCTCTTCATTTATTGGATTTTACTGTGCTCAAATTGCTTCGTTTACTCAAATGGATTAAGTTCACAGTACTCATTAGGATTGTTTTTTGAACTTAAATAGTTTGTTTTAATCGGTTTTCTCAAATGGTTGGAGTTACCTTAACTTTTTGGGTTTTACAGTGTACTAAGCTCAAGCTGCTCTGAACCCCCAAAACAAACTAATTTTGTTCTTTCTTCAGTTTCGCTTCAGGAATGTCCAGTGCTTTTTATGATATCTGACCTGTTATGTATGGGTTTGACTCAATTATATTCCGAAATCAATCAAAAAATCTCAAATTCAAATAAATATGAAGACGATCTTGAATTTGATTACACCTCTTCCTGATATACTCAAGCTGTTCTGAAGTTCCAAAACAAACTCCAAACTAGATGTGTTCTTTCTTCAAATTTGCTTCAGGAATGTCCCATCCTTTTTATGATATCTGACCTGTTGTGTATGTGTTTGACTTAATTATATTCAGAAATCAATCAAAATTCAATGAATATAAAGACCTTTTTTCAGTTCCAGTTTTGGTCAGTGCATTTGTTTGGATATTCATTCATTCATTCATTTCTTTTTTGTTGTTGTACTGCATTAAATGATTATGTTGAATATAAAACAGCAGCATGAGCTTTCTTCAAAACTTATATATATGTTTCAAAATAAAAATAAAGTCAATCAGGTTCAGACTAAATCATAATTAAAATGTTTTGATTAAATTATCTTCAATCTTGTTTTAAAGAAAACAATAGAAATTTTGCCTTTATATAAAAAATACTAATATATATATATATATATATATATATATATATATATATATATATATATATATATTGAAAACTATCAGATGACTCATGCTTGATATTTTAATATTAATATGCAGCCTTTCCAGTACACATAGAAAACAATACAGCTGTCTCAAAACATCAGGAAATCATAGAGCTCATTATCATAAAAAAAAAAAAAAAACAATGAACAGCTCCAGGTTTTACATCTCAGATCAAAGCCTTAGGGAAGCACACCGGACTGCTGCTCCCCAGAGAACAAGCATTCATTTGTCAAAGTGAGCACATGATTTAATCCATGCAATTATTTCAAAGCTGACATAAACAAATGATTGAACCTTCTAAATGTCAAACCTTCCATGCAGCGTGTGAGAAGGATTCTCGCAGCCAGAAGCCATCAAACACCACAAGGTTCAAAACTCATCAGCTTGAAACCATCTGACTCACAAACATGAGTCAACAGCACGAGGCCATCCGTTCATCATATTAGATAATACTTGAGGTACAAAGCACAATCTGCAGATCAACAGTCATTACAAGATGAACGCACACTGGAGTTCAGTGTACGTTCAAACAAGTGTGGTGTGCCAAAATCCTCCAAAACAACTGCAGACAAAAAACATGGGGGAAAAAAATCTAAAAATCTGGAATTAAGCCTCTTATCTCTGGAGGCTTGCGCGCAAAGCTCTCTAAATTTACGCAACCTCACTCGACCTATGTTTACGCACAACTTTTCCTCCTACTAACTCCCCGTGTTTACTTCTTCGTTACGAGAGCATGTCATTTAATTTAAGGAGATTTTTTTCACCCTTGAGTATTAAACCAGACTGAGTAGCAAGGGCACTCAAAGCGCGCGCAAGAACCATCTCTATTCTGTAGAGGTCTCTAAGTGCAGTGTGGAGAGCCAGTCAACATCGCCGCCCGAACTGTAATTATGCATAATATATAATAATACACATCAAATATGCCACATTAAGACACTTCACGCGGACGCGATGACTGACATCTCGACCTCTCGCGCTCCGAGGACGCGCGAGCTACAGTTCCAGTGAAATTATGTAACTATCATCAACTCAGTTTTTCACAAATCCAGCACTCGAACTAGAAACCATTGAGAAATGTGAATGCTAACATTTATTAAATGTTATTTTGCTAGTATGTTTGCGGTATTCCATTTTGTCGCGTTTTCGTGATTCCCACTTGATGCCACATCGATTATTACTCATTTCTTCTACTTCTAGTTTTAAAAGACAGAAGAATAATAGAGATGAGATCGATATTCCTCACCTGCATTGTGTCTCGCGATGAATCCTCCTCAAGCGCTGAGGAGAAATGTGTTTCTTCCACTCTCTCCAGGAGCAGCAGCTTCTCCGCGCGGATCTGTCAAGTGGAATGTGAGGGAATGCCCGATGCTCGCTCGCTCTCTCCTCTCCTCTCCTCTCCTCTCCTCTCCTCTCCTCTGTGTGTGTGTGTGTGCGTCAAGAGTGAGCGCCCAGACAGATTGGATGAAATATGTGTGTCTGTGGCTTTTATCCATTTGAAGTCATTTATTATCTTGGCAGATTAAGAAAGAAGCACATAAACCTCCGCTGCTAGATTAGGATTCAAACGGAGCTGCTTAGTCGAGACCGTAAATTGTCGATAAAACGACCTCTAAAGTTGAAAGAGCTGCTGTTCTCACCTTCTGCGTTATGGGAAAAGCTCTATTAGATTTCATGTAGCTTCAACTGAGGCGCGCGCTTGCTTCAGCAACGCCAAGGTCATGGCTTCGGTAGCTACTCAGCAAATGCGTGAACTGAAACAAACTTGAATTCGGTGTAAAGGTTAGTTCAAGCCCAATTTTTGGAGTTATTGTTAAATTGTGACAGTTATGCCTGAAGGGAATGTTTTAGCTGTTTTGGTTAAAAACATCTGCTAGATGCGTTAGCATAACAAAATTAACCATAGGCCTACATCGTTCTTATTTATTTTCCTTCGACTTAGTCCCTTTATTCATCAGGGGTCGCCACAGGGGAATGAATCGGCAACTTATCCAGCACATGTTTTACACAGATGTCCTTCCATCTGCTACCCAGTAATGGGAAACATCCATACACACTCATTCACACACAAACGGCTAATTTAGCTTATTCAGTTCACCTATAGCGCATGTCTGTGGACTTTGAGGGAAACCCGAGCATGCGGAGGAAACCCATGCGAACACGGCGAGAACATGCAAACTCCACACAAATATGCCAACTGTCCCAGCCAAGGCTTGAATCAGCAACTTTCTTGCTGTGAGGTGACAGTGCTAACCACTGAGTCACTCTGTTTCCCGTGGTTTTATTATAGTAAAAGAGTTTTTCAAAACATGTTTTTTTTTTAAATATTGAGTTCCATTTGTGTTTTTCCTTAAATTTGATTACAGTTTTTTTCCAACTGCTTGCACACAAAATCTTTTCTTGTCATGCGGTTTCTGAAACACCTCACTCAAAATGCAAAACTACACAGCAAATCTCCAAAACCAGAAGCTATTTCTCAGCCTTGAACTTAGTTTTCATTTGAATAAAACACTTTTTTCAAAACTCTACACACAATTCTCTATAAAATGGGCAGCATTTTCTCATAGACACAATGGAAATGTTTCAAGGGGACCTAAAAACGTGACGAACGCTGCTGTGCTGTGACTACACCGCAGTGAGGTTGTAGGTGATCTTTGAAAGGTGAGTTTTTGTTTTTTTATTAGCCTAAATAACCATAACCTAAATAGCAGAGTCTGTCACATTTTAGGGTCCTCTTGAAAAAATTCCATTTTGTTCCGTGCTATTTGAAAGTGTTGTGGGAAAATGCGGCGCATTTTTAAAATTTGTATGCATTGTGAGGATTTGCGTGCTGTGTGCTGTCAAACGAATCAAGATCTTTTCTCAGTTTGCTGGTGTTTTTTGAAATCGCATGTGTTTTCTTAAACTGCGGCATGTTAGGCTCTCTCTGCCACTGTAAGAAATTAATAAAAATATTTATTTTCAAAAATGAGGTGTACTCGTTTCTGCTGAGCATTGTACATAGTTTTTGTTTGTTTCATTTTTGTGGCAAGCAATTGCAAAGAAAATTGATTCACTTGTAAGATTAATACATTTTAGTCATGAGAATGATAGATAGTTTATGTCTTTGGATGAAGTAACAAACTGTATTCATCTTAATTTACTGTTACTGGGCTACTGATGAGATTATACCCAAATGGAAAATCTTGCAAGATACACAAGGGGGGGAAATAGAAGACTGGGACATGTTTTGCAGTGGGCAGACTGCCAAAAAATGCATTTTTATGGTCAGTGCCACTTAGCATGCAGGCAGGAATTTGCCATAGGCAAACAGTTGTTGCATGTTTGTCTACGATTCACTTTTAAATTCACGCTCATTATAAAAAAGCCCTTTCAATTTAAATGTAGCCTATAAGGTGCTATTCCAACTCCAGCCAATTTGCCTATACAGTCAGTGCAGTTCCATTCTTAGGTAGCCTACCATATTGACCGAAAGCTAAAGACCAGAGGCATTTCTCAGAACGTAATTAAAAGTCTTCAGGAGATTCCTCCACGCAGTAATGAGTCAGTGAATCAATTTGCACTGCCTCCACTAATAGCATGTCTGGACGCTTAGATAGACATGGCTGAGGCTCTGAGTGTCTGCAGTCAGTGATGTTACACGCTCTCTCCATCCTCTGGGACGACACACTCATCACGTGCCCTAAAGAAGCACAAGAGCATTGCAGTCAGTGCTTGTTGGCAGGTGGAACAGCAGTCTCAGTTGGTTAGACACTTTTAGACACGCTATCTGTCTTGAATAGATAACACAAAACAAAATGATAGACAGGAACAACCGATATTGTTGAAGATTTATCTACAGTATTTGGTAATGCAGTTTGCTGTGCACTCCTTAGATCTTTATTAGAAACATTGAGGAAAATATGACCTATAGGAGAGTGATGTTAAAATATTAATATGTTTTCTATCAGTATTTTATGCTTTTTGTTGTATTGATGAAAAACAAAACAAAACTTGAAAGAATTTAAAAACAATAGTTCCACTGTGTATTTAAATCCAAGAAAATGCATTATTAGTTAACATTTATTTATTCAGTTAGTTAGTTTCATATGTATCACATTTTTACATGTACACACTTTTTTTTCATATTTCATATCTGTAAGCTGCTTGTGAAATCAAGAGCAAAATGATTAGCTCTTCTCAATTTTTACAGATTTTCATGATTGCTAACACACTAAAATTAAACTTTTCCCACAAGCAAAACCTTACACTCAAGGAGCAAAACACAAGGCCAGATCTGCACTACTGTAAGCACATAGTCAGCTTCACACTTTGTGTGGTTTATTTATAAACTAATTTTGAGAGGATCACATGCTTATGATCAACACGGCTGGCTCCTCATTAGCTCCATAATCTGACCCATTAGATGATTACGGAAGCATTATAAATAACCAGAGGTTTTCACTCCAGTTATCTTTGTCTTGAAGCTTCCCCCCCCTTCCACCCCTACTTCCTCCCTCTTTTTCTGATAGGACGACACGGTGGCCCAGTGGCTAGCACTGTTGCCTCACAGCAAGAACACCGTTGGTCCAACCTCCTATCGGGCTGGTTGGTGTTTCTGTGCGGAGTTTACATGTTCTCCCCGTGTTCGCGTGGGTTTACCCCGGGTCCCCCGGTTTCCTCCCACCGTCCAAAAACATAAACTATAGCCAATCGACTAAACCAAATTATCACTGAAAACTACACTAGTTTCCACTTCTCACGCAGCGACAAGCAGTGGAGTCCTCGAGACCTACCTGAGCTCGAACTCCGCTCTCGCCCTTCTAACGGGAGGGAGCCCCGGGCTCGAGGATATCACGAGCTCAGGGCTCTCTCCCGGGACAGCATGCCAAATACGCTTTATTGATTGTCAGCTAAGTGTGAACTCTTGAATTGCAAAACAGTACACACAGTGATTTGCGAATCACTAAAGACACTAGGATGCTTTTGACAGGAATGTTCATAATGGTATTTCTTTGTAATTTCAAAGCAAAGGCCTTCAAATGAATACACACATGAACCATATAGGTTAAACACAGCCATCAGGTGTGCACACACACTGCAAAACTGTAGACACACCAATCAGTTGTATCCACAATAAAAAAAGCAATAGGTATAAACTATTAGTCTTCAACAAACATGTTTACAGTAGTATAGCTATAAATAGTAGTCTTCAATAAAAATGTTTTACAGGAGCTTTAAATATTAATCTCCAATAAATAAGCCAATGTTGCAGTATGGAAGAGGAAGCACGAAAGTGAGGAAGATTGGTAAACAGGAGATAGGGGCATGAACATTTACATTGAAATGTATACATCACCCGAAAGCTGAATAAATAAGCTGTACATTGTTGTATGGTTTGTTAGGATAATATTTAGTTAATATCAGTCTATCTCTGTTTGGTGAATACAGTATGTTCATGTACTTTATAGCAATATCTCTCAAATGCTGATTATATCAGTATTAGTCAGTTAAAAATGATACAAGTGTTTAAGATTGATTACCGCAGTGTCTAAATGAAGCAAACAGATTTCTATTGAATGAGGCGTGTGTGTTCTGTATTGTGTTAAAGGTGTTTTGTTAGTGTTGGATGAAGTGTTTAATTTAGCAAAAGTTCTGATGTGTTCTGCTGTTTGTGTGTGTGGATGTGTAAATTGTGTGTAGTGTTTAGACAAAATGAGCCTTAATTTCAAAATTGTGCTTAAGCAATCCAAAAAAAACTGTAAATTAGCTCTTCAAAATTGTATTTCTTTTAAAACCTGCCCCCCATTTCCCCCACAGTCTAAAAACATGCACCATAGGTGAACTGAATAAGCTAAGTCAGCCATAGTGTTTGCAAGAGTGTATTAGTGTTTCCCAGTGTTGGGTTGCGGCTGGAAGTGCATCTGTTGCATAAAAGATATGCTGGATAAGTTGGCGGTTCATTCCACTGTGGTGACCCCAGATTAATAAAGGGACTAAGCTGAAAAGAAAATGAAGGAATGAATGAATGTTTAACATAGAACATTTTTTCAACACATTTTTAAACATAAACTTTTGATTTCTAACAACTAATTTATTTTGTTTCTGTCATGATGACAGATTTTTCGGCTAATAAATAACAGTGGCTTGTTCTGTAGATTAATAAAAAGAAAAAAATATCTTAACCCCTTCAGACCCTGCATCCATTACAATGGAAATCACATGACATCCCATGTTTTTTTTTCACTTCCGGAGCATTTCACCAAATTTTAAGCCTACAGTCCATGAGAGTGGACATTTTTCATCCAATCAAATGGCAGTAAGGCTCTGCATGACGTAATTTTAAAAAATCCACTGAACTAAAAAGCAGCATGGCAGCACTTCATTCCAGACACAGAAGTAAGCCACATTTACATGGTTTTATTCAGATGTATTGACATATTTGCAGATATTTTATTATCAGGATTTTTTTAAATATGTTTGTCCATTACGATGGACAGTGGGTTCAAAGGTCTGTTATTAAAATTAAATCTCCAGCAATGCTGATTGAGCTTTTTTATACTCAAAATGTATATCAATGCACTAATTTTTTTGTTGAAACAATTTCATTTGCAGAGTACACAGCAGATGGAAATGTCTCGGATGTGGACAATATGTTGAGTGATGAGGAGGATGGAGATACAGTTGATAGATCTCCAATAGTTGGCAAGTGTAGGATTAGGGATAGTTAGTTAATTAATTAGTTAAGGCTTTTATTACAATTAAATCAGGTCTGAAGGGGTTAAGGGGGTTAAAAATATGAAATACTTTAAAATGTTTTAAGAAATCTAAAAACTTATTTATTCCTGCCAAAATTAAAGAAATAAAACTTACTCCAGTAAAAGAAATATGAAATACTTTGGAAAAAAGGAAAAGGAATGCACTTTCTCTGTTAAACAAGTGTTGGAAAATATTGAGAGAAAAATACAACTTCACAAGAGGGCTAATAAATATGCCTTCAATTGTATCTTACATGTATGCATATTTCCCTTTAATGTTCATTTGTTAATGTTACATATTTTAATAAATGCAATATAACTTTTTTACTGTGTTGTTGGGGCATTCAAATCTTTTAGAGAATTTGATATTTATAGCATAGGGAACAAAATAATAATCCTGACATGTGTGTAATCCATCCAAGCCCTGGCAACACATTTTCAGCAATGTTTTGAGTTGAAATGCATGACTAATGCAAAAATGCCACAACCCAGTAATCTCTGTCACAGTCTAACACGCCAGTGTCATATTCTGAAGTTATATAAGATGGGGGGGTATAGAGCAATTTCAGCATATTTCTAAGTATAGAACAACTGGGAACAACTATATAGACTTCTAAAGCCACAACAGTGTAATTACAATTCGGCAAATAAACAGAGACCGTGGGGTTTCTACATCCATTAATCACTCTCTGTCTCAATCACACACACATCGAAATAAACAGACAAATAAGGCAAATGAAAGAGTGTAAGTAATCAAAAGTAGCACTGCAGGTGTTAGCAGATATTAAATGCAGGATAACACAAATGTACCTAAACATAATTGGGAGTTACACAAGGCTCACTGCTCTAGGCGTATACTTTTCCTGCAGACTGTGCACTTCAAGCAAGAAAACAATATATAAATGTGCAAAAATCAAGGCAAATAAGTACATAATGCCCTAAAGCGTGCACCCATATTTTGTTAAACATTCGTTTCGGCACTAAACTGAGACATTTATATGCAAATGAGATGTTACTGTTGAGCTTGATATGCCATTAACGCCTGAAGTTGTAGTTAATCACTGTGAACCCTAATGTGCTGCACTAGTGCTTTTACTTACATTTTCATGTTTCATATTCTACTTATAGGGTATACTGTGTGGTTTGAAAATAGGAAAAATATATAGTTAATACATATTTTGGTAAATCTGACAAATTCTAAGATTTTATTTTATGTTATTCCCCTCCAGATATTTCCTTTCATGTGCTGTAAATTAAGCGGTTTTGAATGTACAGTAAAAGGTTTGCAGAGTTTCAAAGTGCAACATAAATGGCAAATCTTGGCAAGTCTTGGCAAATTTGCAAGTCTCAGCCTACATATTTGTAATACATAAAATATGATGCTCTGGGTGCTATGTAAAATATAAAAAGGTTTCAGTTTTTTATGATTGACAGGTGAGTTTTGTTTGTCCATGGTTGTGAGTTTATGGAACTTTTATCTCTGTAGACTTTTGATGTTGAAAATTCAATTCAGCAGTTTAACAAAAGGGACTTTTATTGATGTTTTAGTAGTTCAAAACAAATTATACTGTATGTGAAATTATGTAAAAAATAACAGAAAAAGTACTATGAATTTTTTACCAAGTTTTAGTAGCATAATGTACAACACCAATAATAACAATATATAATTTCAATCTATTAAAAACAACCCAGGCTCATTGGATATATGTACTCAGGACTACATTTTTGAGAATCAACAAATATCGTACTTTGTTTGTCTTGCAGTTTTAGTTTTTTTAAACTGAAATCTCAAATACATTGAGGCACATTTTCTCATATGTGCCATTTCCAACCCAGGCTTAATATCGATACGTACCCCTAGATACATTTCTGGAGATCACAAAATACGAGGTCACTGTGTATGCTTTTTCCGATCTCAAATTTCTCTCGTGAGTGCCATTTGTGTCTGCTGTTCTTGCGTAAATCCGCTGTCAACTGACTGACCGACCGACTGATATCCCCCACTCATCTCCTTGCTTAAATCCAACAGATAGTGTTTTCAAAAGCACCAATTGACCCAGATCACCCCCTTCCTTAAACCCAACTGACAGTGTTTTCAAGAGCAATCCAGAAAAAATCCTCATCTGATTTTTTTCCACGTTATCAGAAATTAACACATTCTCACCCTGTTACATGTTATTTTATTTTTTACCTTTTGCTTTACCTGCTAGCTGAAACTGTTATTTTGGCAGACTTGAACTTCATCATCGCGGTCAACTCCTTTCTGCATCTCAAGTCTCAAGATGTACATGGTGATTCTGGGCAAACTGGTAACAGCGGAAAAGCCATCCACATGGAGGTAAGCAGTCAGCTGGTAGCGTGAAAAGAAAAAGGAGGCATCAGCGGTGTCATACTGCTCCGTAGCGTTCATTTTAAAGACGAAATGCAGCCATACATAGCTCTGGCTACATAATTTGCGCTCTCAAGAAAGTTATACAGGGGTACGTTTTCACAATGAGCCTGTGTTGGCCATTTCTCGTAAATCCACCAGATGTTGCTGTATCCATTTCTGCAAATATTAAGGTCCTTCTTATACACGCTCATGAGAGAAGCCAGTTGGCTTGTCGTCATGCATAATATATCAGCTTGATATCAACTGATCCACCCTCCATCCCTAAACCGAGCCAATAATGTTTTCAAAGTCAAACTTTAAGAGAAAAGTCATTGTGGATGCGTGAGCATATCGCAACATCATGCTGCTTTTTTGGGCTTTGTTTTACCTGGTTTTAGAAATCATCCTTCTGTACTCGAACCCAGTCCATTCAACTTCCCAAGTCCATACCATTCGAGGTAACCTACTGATCAAACCAGTCACACTGGAAACGCTGTCCATGGAGGTAAGCAATTTGTTGTAACCCCCCCCAAATATTTATATATTTGTCAATTCTCAAAAATGTAGCCATGGGCACAAATTCCCAATAAGCCTGTGTTCACACAGAGGTCTAGTCTGAATGCGCTCTGCCTGTTCTGAATGCTCCACTGCTTCTTAAGAAGTGTTAGCCTGAAGCTCTTTGGGTTGGTGAACTGTTTTGTTCATTTTATGTTTAATGAAATCATTGGCAACTTATTTAATAAAGCCAGTAAGGCTCAACAGTCTTGTGTCTGAGTTAGTTAACCACAAATAGTGGGTTCATTTAAAAAATGCAGTAGGCTGTGGAGCATGTTAAAGAAATTAAAAATAAGCTTTAAAAGGTTGGGATCCACTGGCATATAGTATAGTGTAGCTATATCTATATTTACATAATTTCTTATTAAAATATATTTTGTTTGCAGTAAAATACACACACAAATATATATATATATATATATATATATATATATATATATATATATATATATATATATATATATATATGGGGCGGCACAGAGGTGCAGTGGGACGTCCTGTCACCTCACAGCAAGAAGGTCGCTGGTTCGAGCCCCGGCTGGGTCAGTTGCCATTTCTGTGTGGAGTTTGCATGTTCTCTCCATGTTTGCATGGGATTTCTCTGGGTTCTCTGATTTCCCCCAGAGTCCAAAGACATGCGTTATACGTGAATTGGGTGAGTTAAATTGTATGTAGTGTATGTGTGTATGTCCTGGTCCTCCAGATTAGGGGTTGAGCGTTGGGCTAATGACCCACCTCATAAAAATGAGATGTTACGAAACAATATGGTGCGACTAAATATCAACTTCGAAATAAAAAGCCCTGGGAGTTATTTTACATATATTGTCCAAAAATGTATAGAAACGTTTAAGATTTTTTTTAAATGTCACCTTATGTACATTCACATTATCATATAAATGACATTTTCTTTCAAGTAGGCTTTCATTCACAGCACTGTATATTTATAGTGTTACAGTCACAGTGTATAAGAAAATAATAAAGGCTTTGCGCTGTATTCATAAAGAAGATGTAGCATGAATGAGATTAGCTACAGACTGTGGTTTTAGTGAGCCTAGATGGATTATAATGGATGGTGTTATTTGTAGATAAAGGAAACTGCAGCGCTAGCAGAGGTGCTGGTAACTTAATGAGAATTAAAGTGATAAAATTCACACAGAAAGTCAGATAATGCTGACCTGTGAACCTGTATAATCAAAGTGGTCTCGGAAAAGCCAATTAACTCCAGGTTAATGGTTAAGGATTCTAGTGTAGGTTCGTTTTCATAAAACGCCTGAATAAAAACACGCAAACAGCCATTCCTGTCAGAGTCATTGTCTTAGGCGGTTGTGTTCGGACATACTGTGCTGGAGAAATTTGACAAACTGAGAGACAGCTTGAGCTCTTTTATTCAATGTCCTGTTTGCACTTGGCTGCAGACTAGCATCCTTTCCAGACAATGGCAATTAAACATAAACAACTGTGAGCAAAAATAAAATAAAAATATAAAAAGTGACATTGGCTTGACAAACTCTTAAAACCTTCAAGCTGCATCCAGCAAACTCAGCACAGAATTTCAGTCTGTTCTCGCTCAGTTTGCTTCATCTTTTCTAGCAGATCAAACTTACAGTTTTCCCTTAGTGGATGATCAAACACGCTGTACACTGTTGATAATTTCTGACGGTTATTCCTCGAGCTACTTTACATCCATCTGTCTTTTCCAGCTCTTAATGTTTTATTGATTTTAAAGCATTCCGAGTATAAGTTTTACACTTTAAAGGCTTAGAAAATGTTTCGAAAAAAGAGCTAGGCATCTGATGTCTATGTTGCTGAATTGGTGGAGATTTTATCATGATATACAGTACTATGACATAATATGCAAAAAGAAGGGTTTCTTTAATAGGCGTACATTAGTGAACTCACTCAAACTCACTCAAATTAATTTGCAAAATAATTTACATTTTACAATAACATCTCATTGGAAAACATTAGTTAATGCATTTACATCTAAAAGTTTAGACCTAGTCCTAACCCTAACCCTAACATCTGAAATAAGAAATAGATACATGTGTTACAGAAGATACGTTAATGTTATAACCACAAATCAGAAAAAGGGTATGAAAAAAAAATAATAATAAAAAATAAAAAGTAAGTAGTGATTTCTAAGTTTACTTTATCTTGTATTTCATTGCAGACAACATGAACACAAAATATTTCATGTTTTGTCTGGTCAACTTCATTTCATTTGTAAATATGCATCCTTTCCTGCCATTCAGACCAGGGAAAGGAGCAGTTTAGGGCTAGTAATCAGGTAAACTGGATAAATAATTATGTGATTTGAAACAGGTGATGTTAACAGGTGATAGTAATTATAATTTAGTACAAAAGCAGCATCTAAGACAGGTCTAGTCCTTTTGGAGCAAAGATTGGCCGAGAATCATCAGTATGCCAACAAATATGTGAGAAAATTATTGAAATGTTTAAAAACAATGTTCATCTAAGAAGGATAGGAAGACATTTGGACATTCCACCTTCAACAGTGCATAACATAATTAAAAGATTCAAAGAGAGGAATTTCAGTACGTAAACAACAAGGGGGCATGGCTAAACTGAACACCAATCTGATCTCCGATCCCTCAGGCGGTGCTGCATTAAGAATCATCATTCATCTATACACAATATAATCACATGGGCTCAGGACTACATTGGCAAACCTTTGTCAAGTACCACAATACATAGTTACATCCACAAATACCAGATAAAAATGTACTGTGACAAAAGGAAGCCCTATGTTAACAGTATCCAGAAGCTCCGTCGACTTCTCTGGACTCAGAGGTATCTGGTATAGACCATCACACAGTAGAAACATGGTAGATGAACCAGTATTTCAGGTATTTTGGGGAGAAAAGGGAGAAAAAATTCTTTGCTCTGGACCAAAGAAGAAAAGGATCATCCAGACTGTTACCAGCAACAAGTCCAAAAGACAGGGTCTATCATGGTATGGGGTTGTGTTAGTATCAGTAAGGGTAACTTGCACTTGTGTGATGGCACCATTAATTCTGAAATGTACATTGAGATTTTGGAGCACAACATACAGTTTTTTTCCAGGGACACCCATGCATATTTCAACAAGACAATGCAAAACCACATTCTGCACACATTACAAAGTCCTGGTTGCAGAAAAAGAAGATACAGGTACTTGACTGGCCTATCTGCAGTCCTGACCTGTCTCCAATAGAGAATAAAAAACCCTATACTGTAGCCCACCTTGAGACATGTTTGTAGGAAGAATGGGACAAAATTACACCTGAAACACTTCATCACTAGGTGTCTTCAGTCCCTAAACATCTTTTAAGTGTTGTGAAAAGGAATGACAATGTTACAAAGTGGTAAATGCTTTACTGTTCCTGTTTACTGCATTGACAGAACCAAAATTGGAATATGTGAAATCACTTCTTTCTTTATTTGCGTTTTCCATACTGTCCCAACTTTTTCGGATTTGGGGTTGTAGTTTAAAATAACACAGATTAACTTTATCAGTAAATAGACTCATTTAAAAAAAGTTCCAGCTTGTGTTTTTAATGCATTATTAAGAATTAACTAAAAAATGACATTTGCCTAAGATTAAGAAATACATTTTAAGTTAATATCGCTCACATGTTATATAGACCAGATTAAAATGTAAAAATATTTCTGTATGAAAAGGAACTGCTGTAATGAACACCACTGCAAAGGACATTCTAAAAATGTAAATAATAAATAATTATTCACTGTATTATAAAATGGTCATGATATTATGCTTGCAGAATTTGTCAGACAACATAAAAGTTGTCCCGACCAACAATTCTTGGGTTGTAATCTTTAGTATGCAATGGAATTATAAGTTAATACACTTTGAGAAAAATAGCAAATCTATGTCCAACATTTATTTTACACTCATCAACATGTTAGATTACTTTATTTCTATGTTTTAGTTAATTCTAAGGAACAGCATTAGTGCATCCTGGACTCCTTAAAGTGTATGATCTTCCTCTGGCATAAGAGTGTAAAATCATTCAGTGAGGTTTTCAAATGTGTAACTTAGTGGAACATTCTTTGTGTATGTGTGTGCGTGCGTGTAGGCTTATATGGTTTACAGAGACGCAGGCTTGTAGTCTTATGCCTCATTCACACTAGCAGAGACTTTGTAGCTGCCTGTCGCTCTGGGTGGCGATTGAAGTCACTAGTCGGTGTCCCCACTTTGAGGTTGCTTGAGTAAAGTTTATGGTGATATTCACTAAGAGCACCGTGTCACTTGCTCTAGTTTACTCACGGGATGTTTTTCCCCTTACACTAGTTTTCAGCTCAAGTTGATTTTTTTTTTAACTTGCACTGTAGATGCAATTGAGGCAAATTTTAGTCTTTCATGGCAGATGCGTAGTGCAGGTCTAGATCGAAATCTAACGCAAAAAAAATTGATCGCAAAAGATAGCATGGGTAGATCGCATGGCATCAAAAAATAGATGTCAGCCTATCATCCATCCTCACTGAAATCTGTTGCTTTATTGACATACAGGGAAGCCAGTCTGATATCTGACCATTTCTGACGCAGAGGTCAGTATCTGAAGAGGGTATCCAAGCATGCGCATAAAACTGGACCAATTTTGCTAAGTGCTGCAAAACTACAGTAGCTAGTCCCAATATCATTCCACTATGACTGATGATCATTTGTTAGTGTGCTTGAGGCTGGCTATCAGCAGCTACTGTCCGGACAATGCTTCCCTGGCTGATTCCATTCAGTGCAAGTCATCAGAGTAAGGTAATGACAAAAAGATGTACAGAGTTGTAGGCGATTGCACAATATGGGTTCATACAGTTATGCAAGGTACATTAATATACAGTTAGGTCCATACATATTTAGACATAGACACTATTCTAACATTTTTGGCTCTATACACTCTATACAATAATCGATTTGAAATTAAACGAACAAGATGTGCTTTAACTGCAGTATGTCAGCTTTAATTTGAGGGCATTTACATCCAAATCAAGTGAACGGTGTAGGAATTACAAGAGTTTGCATATGTGCCTCCCACTTAAGGGACCAAAAGTAATTGGACAGAATAATAATCAGAAATCAAACTTTCACTTTTTAATACTTGGTTGCAAATCCTTTGCAGTCAATTACAGCCTGAAGTCTCGAATGCATAGACATCACCAGACACTGGGTTTCATTCCTGGTGGTGCTCTGCCAGGCCTCTACAGCAACTGTCTGCAGTTTCTGCTTGTTCTTGGGTCATTTTCCCTTAAGTTTTGTCTTCAGCAAGTGAAATGCAAGCTCAATTGGATTCAGGTCAGGTGATTGACTTGTCCATTTTATAACATTCCACTTTTTTCCCTTGAAAAACTTTTTGGTTGCTTTTGCAGTATGCTTTGGGTCATTGTCCATCTTCACTATGAAGCACCGCCCAATGAGTTCTGAAGCATTTGGCTTAATATGAGCAGAAATTATTGCCTGAAACACTTCAGAATTCATCCTGCTGCTTTTGTCATTTGTCATATCATCAAAAAATACAAGAAAACCAGTTCCATTGATAGCCATACATGCCCACGCCATGTCTCTACCACCACCATGCTTCACTGCTTAGGATCATGACTCTGACACACATACACCTACCTCTAGGAGAGTGTTCCTGGTCTGGCAAACTGTTGTGAATGTGATTTCTTTACCAGGAAAATAATTGGTCATCCACCACAGTTGTTTCTGTGGTCGCCTGGGTCTTTTGGTTTACGAATGTTCCAAACAGTTGTTTTGGCCATGCCTAATGTTTTTGCTATTTCTCTGATGGGTTTGTTTAGTTTTTTTAAGCCTAATGATGGCTTGCTTGACTGATAGTGACACCTCTTTGGATCTCATCTTGAGGGTTGACAGTAACGGATTCCAAATGCAAATAGCACGCTTGAAATGAACTCTGGACCTTTTATCTGCTCTGATGAGCGTCCCGTGGATCATCAGCGTCGCACTGAATACAAATGAGGATCACCTGCACCTCCTTCGCCTAGTCAGATTGGAACCAGCTGCAGTTCCTCAGCCAAGGGCTATATAAGCCATTCAAGCCTGGAAAAGGGTGAGAAACCTTTCCATAAGAAAAGAGCTAACACCCTATTCCTCTGATTTCACAGACATCAGTTGGTGACCAGAAAGAACTTAGAGAAGCATCCACTGGAGCCCTTGCAGCCTAAAAGAGAATGCCACCCACCAGAGCACTCCCTCCAACTTGCCTTCAATGAGTACTTATTTTGTTCGGAAAATAAATCCACACTCCGGGGCTTTTATTTTGAGCAACCTTGTCGTGTGATACTTCACACCGTGACACTGTTTATTGTAATTGGAACGATGAGGGAATAACACACACCTGGCCATGGAACAGCTTAGAAGCCAATTGTACAATTACACTTGGTCCCTTAACAAGTGGGAGGCACCTATGCAAACTGTTGTAATTCCTACACCATTCACCTGATTTGGATGTAAATGCCTCAAATTAAAGCTGATAGTCTGCAGTTAAAGCACATCTTGTTCGTTTTACTTCAAATCGATTGTGTTGGTGTATAGAGCTAAAAATGTTAGAATTGTGTCTATGTCCAATTATTTATGGACCTAACTGTATATTGTACAAATCCAGAATTCTCAATATGTTTGTAAATAAATATATGTTTTTATATTAGGTAGATCATTTTGACTTGGTCTTTTTATAAGTAGCTTGCATGCTTAAAAACTGTGGGCACCCCTGGCATAGTGCATTCCACGTTATTCATGCTGCATGGTGAAAATAAGCCTCTGTTTGTGTGTTTGCATTGACTTTTTATATAATTTTACTTATGTGAATTCTTAATTCCACATTTTGTGTGAACCCAGCAAAAGAACAGACAATAATTTGCTGGTTGCAGTTTATTTAATCGGTAACACTTTATTTTGATGGTTCATTTGATTATTAGTAGACTGTCTGCTTAATATCTGTTGATGTTGCTGCTAAACAGGCATTTAACTGACTATAAGAAACTTTGCAAGTGCATGTCAACTTACACTAACCCTAACCCCAACCTAACCTAACAGTCTACATCTAATCTAATGAGAATTAGTTGGCATGTAGATGCAATGTAACTTAAATTCACCAAAGGACTATCAAAATAAAGTGTGACCATTTAAACTCAGCAATTGAATTTCATTCTTACAGCAGCACATGTAGCATCTCACTGACAGGCAGGAATATAGTGTATGGTGTTAACAGACAGTGTACTAGTCTGTGCAGCTGTGTCTGTCCTACACATGCCGTCTCGCTGCCCTTTACGCTGTGTTTAATGAGTCCGCTGGACCGACTGAATGAGCATTAGTTTTCACTCCCTCTTCTCCCTCACTCAGACTCTCTTTCTACTGTCTGAATGAACATTGCCAATTAAACTTTTTCTCCGGGCAGCCTCACTATCTCAGGAGCTGAGAGCACAATTCTCACAGCGATTCTCGAGGTAACAAGTTGAGATCATAATTTCTAAAAATATCCTGTCATATCTCTGAGTATATTGCTAATCTTGCTGATGCTTCCTTTCTAAAAACAGGATTTAAAGGGACAGATTAGCCACTTTACCTTTAGGGTGTAAATTATTAGTTTGTGCATGTATAACACTGTAAAAAAATGCTGGGTTCCACACAATTCCTTCATGTTGTCCCAACACAAATTAAGTTAATTAAGTTAACTTAATTGCTTTCAAAAATGTAGGTTGATTAAACATAAAACAATTAAGTTGTCCACAAAAATGCTCAAGAATTGAGTTGATTTAGCTCATTTTAAATACGTAGTTTGAACAAGCAGCAAAAAAATGTTGAGTGAAGGTTAAGAAATTTGCAAAGCACATAGTCGCCCATCAATTTTTATTGTCTGACAACATTGATTCATGATATCCATGATATTTGGCTCCACAAAGCATAAATAAAATAAAATTAATAAAATTAGCAAAAATAAACTGTGAAAGGCTTTGCTCTTTTCATGCTTTCAAAGTTCAGCTGACTCACATGATCTTTGTCAATCTGACTGACACAGTAAAACCCTTTGCATTATTAACTATTTGCGTTTACAATTGCTTTAGAAGTCTTGGAAGCTGAAACCCGTGATTATGGTGAGTAGCGTTGCATTTCCAACACACTGTTTGATGTGTTTGGCCAATGACAGCACACTGTATGAAGTGGCACAATCGGAGTGCACTGGGGTTTATGAAAGAAGGAGCTTTGTGGAAATTAGAACTCAACCAGTAGTGTACAAGTTTGTTGGTTAATACAGTAATTAGCATTATACTGTAGCTCAGCTATTCAGTGTTTTCTGAATCCATCATTCCAATGACTATCACAACCAGTGAATCACAAAAGTCTGTATTTCTAACTATAGCTCTTGACCTGTGGTTAGAACCATACTGTAGTTCAAATAAGTCAATTAATAGGTCACTCCAGATCTGGTCCAAAAATTGTGTTTCATTCTAGACATCTTAGAGTAAAAAAATGTTGCAACAATTAAAAACAAACAAACAAACAAACAAACAAACAAACAACAACAACTGATTTTCTACTTTATAGTTGGTCTTTATAACCCTCACATTTCCTTTTGTCTTTGTTTATCTTCTGAACCTTGCTACTTGGTGTTTCCTCATTAAGTTTCATGGTTTATGTTTCATGTTTTTCTACTTGCCAAGTTTAGTCAAGTTAAGATATAATTTAGTTTGTTTGTTTACTTTTTATTTAATAAACTGCATTTTTATTCTGAAGTCAAATGCTTTCACAGTAAACTTTTCTACATTTGTGATGGATAAGTGATGGATAAGTTTGTTTAAAATCTGGCAAATTATTGGACAAGTGGTGCGATGGCACAGTGGGTAGTGCTGTTGCTTCACAGCAAGAAGGTTGCTGGTTCGAGCCACGGCTGGGTCAGTAGGCATTTCTGTGTGGAGTTTGCATGTTCTTCCCATGTTTGCATAGGTTTCCTCCAGGTGCTCCGGTTTCCCCCAGAAATCCAAAGACATGCGGTATAGGTGAATTGAATATGCTAAATTGTTCATAGTGTATGTGTGTGAATGTATGGTGATGGGTTGGAGCTGGAAGGGCATCCACTGTGTAAAACATATGCTGGATAAGTTGACCGTGTGGCGACCCCTGACTAATAAAGGGACTAAGCCGAAAAGAACATGAATGAATAAAATTAGTGGACATTTAGAACATTTAAGCACATTCCTCTCTGTAAAAACCTTCAGAATACAGATTTGAATAAAACTGTCAAGTTTGGGGTGTAAGATTTATGGCTCAGTGCAAGACATGAAATCATTTTGAGAAAAAAGCCTTTATAAATGTGTAGTAGGCCTATTTTAATCGAAACATACAGACGAAACGATGACAAAGTGCAATAAAAGAAAAAAGCAAAAAAAAATAAAAAATAAAAATTGAAAAGCCCAAAACTCTCAAAATTGTTGTTTATTTGCCTGTAGTGTCTCATCTTAAAGGGATAGTTTACCCAACAATGAACATTTATTCATCATTTACTCACCCTCAAGTGGTTTCAAACATTTATAAGTTTTACAAAAAATACCCAAGCCAGGCTCATTATTGATACGTACCCCTATATACATTTCTGGAGATTGCAAAATGCTTCCCAGGAGGTAAATTTTATGCAGTTTTTGTTTTCGCAAATCCACTAGAGGCAGCTGTGTACACTATTTCAGATGTCAAATTTCTTTTCCGCTGTTCTCACTTAAATCCACCAGAGGCTAATGTCGACTGACTAATTGACTGACCAATCAATCACTCCACCCACCCACTGTCTTCCCTAAACCCAACCGATAGTATTTTCAAAAGCACTGATTAAACCAATCCCTTCTTCCCTAAACCCAACCGACAGTGTTTTCAAAAGCAATCCAGTGAATAGAAGCTATTGCCTGATTTGTTATCCACGTTTTCAGATCTTACTATGTTCTCACCCTGTTATTTACTTGTTTCTTTTCGTTTTCGTTTTTTGTTTTACCCGCTTTGTGGAACTGTTTTTCGCTAAACCCCATTGTCACAGTCTACTTTTCTCTCCGTCTCAAGTTTGCTGACGAACATGGCGAGCTACTGGCCAAACTGATAACAGTGGAAAAGCCGTCCACACGGAGGTAAGCTGAAACAGAAGCTGTCGGCTGCATCATACCACCCCGTAACGTTCATTTTAAAGATGAAATGCAGCCATACATAGCTCTGGCTACATAATTCATGCTCTCTAGAAATGTATACAGGGGTACGTTTTTTACAATGAGCCTGTGTTGAAAAAACCTGTATAGATTGACTTCCATAGTAGAAACAAAAATAACATGAAAGTCAATTTATGCAATGAAATTTAGTTTAGCAAAATAAATCTAGGGAAGAATTAAACAATATAGTATAACTTTGCCATGTCTACAAACAGCCATATTACTGTGTGACATCGCATGATATCTGAAACACATTTTATTCTGCCTCTTTTTAGCTTCTTATGAGAAATAAAGCTCTGGGTTTTTTTTTCATATATGGATTATTCAGTTAGCTGGTTTTTATTATTGAAGATTTGACACAATCCAGGATAATGTCATTCTTCAAAAACATCCAGGATTTGTTGTCATAGCAATAGGTCTATAAACCGAAACCTGTCCTGCACAGGCAACATTGACAGTTAATATGCAGGTGATTTGAATCAGTGCAGGAGATGCAGATCACTTCTGAAATATCAAAATGCTTTTTTTTGGTGTGAAAATAAATAGTTAAATAGCCAAGGTCTGACTTATGGGTTTAAAATATGTAAATACTGTCATGTAGATAATCAGATATAAAAGTAACTCTAAATAAATTGCAAAATACACACACACATACACAAAAAACACATTTAAAGCTGATTGAGCTGAAAGAACATAATTCCTAGGGTTTTTTGTGACAGATTAATTGTTTTATGTTCAATCCACTTGTAAAAATTAATAAGTTATCCTAATTCCTTCACATTGTCTCAACACAAATCGATTCTTAGACCATTTAAAAGTGAAGTTCAAAGAAAGGACCTACTGTATGTTTTAAAGAGTGTGCATGCGTGTATGTTATGGTTACTGTTAACTTTGTTCACCTGTTCCTTGTTTTGATCAATGTGTTAACTCTGTATATTGTTTGGTTCTGTTTGCTATTTAGCTGGGTTTCCATCACCCTGTGGTAATATACATTTTGAGGTATAGCATGAGAAATAAGGGATGGAGGTGTAAATCTCGAATAAATATCCCTTAATTTACATGTTTTTATGCCTGCTTGAGGTAGTTTTAGACTTGTACAAAAAATGTTAATGCAAATTATGGGAGATGAAACCGTAAACAAACTTTGACGTTGTGAACATTGCACCCACCTAACTCCATTATGGTTGCTTCGATTATTGTTGGTTACTAAGGTTACCAATAATACTATAGCAAAGTTCCATTTAAGGCAAATCATTCCACTCTGTGGACATCTTTGAAGTGCCACTCGGACAGTATTCTTGGGCATTCTGTCCGAATGGGGAAACATCAAATTTTTCAAAACTGTTTGCCAAGCTTACAATTACATAATTTGGAATAAAAAATAAATAAATAAACAACAACTGTCTCATAAATTTTGTTTCTAAACGTCCGAATCAAACAAAATCAAAAATTTTTCAGGTTGCACAAACTAATGTGCACACACACTTGAAAAGAACAAGATCACGATACCAACCTCATTTATGGCCGTTCTACACATTATCATCCTCTGAATAATGATCGTCTGATCACGCTACTCTCCTGAAGTAATCCACAACTTGGTCTTGATGGGGAATCTCCTCCAGAAATAAAAGCGACTCTCTGTTTACACTAATGTGGGCGTTTGAGAGTTTGCTGCTGTCATGACATGTGTGTTTGACAGGACGGACTGTACCTCGCGTTCGTTTCATACAGATTACTAAACCAAAAAACTTTTGTTTTCAAGTGCACTTGGTTCATTTAAAAGCCCAAATTTCAAGCTTTATGTTGGTATATTTCTCATGTTTGTAAAGCAAGTATTCGCTGAAATTCCCAGTGTGTTTGTTGACCACCAAACTGTCATTAAATCACACGTCTGGTCTGAGCTTCTCCCCTGGAGAAAAATCAGTTTATAGCGATCGATGATTGGCTCCTGTACTAGTAGGCGGGGCTTTCATTCACCATATTGATCGTTACACTTTTCCCCATTCAAAACTATATGAGTGATATGTCTTATTCTATAGTCTTTGACTTTAGTCAGCTGCTCTAACAACTTTTAGGACCACAGGATTTTTCAGGACCACACTCGAAACCAAGGATTAAGAAAATTTCCCAGAATACACCATCCACAGCTGCCCCGGAAATAAGGAGATCCACAAATTGTATTTTTGTCATTATTACGAATTTTTACAATAAACAAACATATGTTTTAATATATTCATAACGCGTTCACATTTTTTACTGTCATGTTTTACTGCTTTTTTTTTTAAACGCTGTCAATGAGCTTTTCACAGTGTCTGGTATAATGTTAATGTTGTTTTTGGTGTGTTTACATAGATTAATATGGCCACTGTGTAAATACACAGTACAGTTACAATCTTATTGCCACATTAGATTATGATAACATAATATATGCCAAAAAAAACACAACTGGAATAACCACAGCGGTCGCGATCGTCTGATTTCACATGAAGCATGAGATCGCGATGATATATGATGACGTGTGCAGGTGCTTTAGTGCTGTCCCAATTCTTAGGGGCAAATTTTGAAACCCTTCCCCTTAACCCTCGGTTGTAAGGGCCAAGGGGAAGGGGTAGGGGTACAAAAATAGAATTGAGAGTGGGCCTAAATATGTGTTGTCAATGAATTATAAATTTGATCTATTCGTTTTATGCTTCTATTTATTACCCTTCCATTAACTTGAAGCAAATGCACTTTTATTAATCAAGAGATTTCAGTTATAATTTTTTTACAGTGCACCCTTTTCTTTCTATATGTCACAAGAGTTATTTGTAATGTTGCTGTCATGATCACCAGCGATTTAACCCTCATAGATCGCTGGAGAACATTTAGATTTACACAGACTTCAATCCTGTCTCAATATGAACTACTGCTCCAAATCTCCATTGATTACACTAACACAGCTGATGCTGCTCAAATACTGATTACACACACATATATACGGCTCATTTTGAGACTCTCATACCTGAGTTTTGTTTATCTGTCAAGTTAACATTAAGACGCATTTTCCTTGCCTTGTTTTGCCATGTTAAATCCTTGCCTTGTTGTTTGTTTATGTTGTCTGCTTCCTGCCTGTACTGACCATTCGCCTGTTATTTGACCACAACTCTGGATTCGCTGTATACATCCGTTTGCTCCTGATTATGATCATTGCCTGCCTGATCATTCTCTGTATAATAAATCCTGCATTTGGATCCGCACTCCCTTGTCATCGTCTCCCTTGCAACATAGGCTCATTCTGAAAACATAGCTCTATATACATTTCTGGAGATTGTGAATTATGTAGCCAGAAGTATGTTTGGCTGCATTTCATTTTTAAAATGAATGCTATGGGGCCATATGACACCGTTCCTTTTGTACACTTACCAGCTGACCGATTACCTCCGTATGGAGGGCCTTCCCGCTGTTACCAGTTTGTCCAGTTAGCTCGCCATGTTTGCTGGCGGACTAGAGACGCGGAGAAGAGTTGACCACGACACAGTTCCAGAAAGTGGGTCATACCAAAACAGAATCCAAATAATCAAGTAAATAAAAGGGTGAGAATGTGGTAAAATCTGAAAATGTGGTAAAATCAGGTAAGAACTTTTCTGGATTGCTTTTAAAAACTGTCGGTTGGGTTTAGGGAAGTGGGTGGGCAGGTCAATCTCTGCTTTTGAAAACACTGTTGGTTAGCTTTAGAGAAAGAGGAGGGTGGGTCAGTCGATTGTTCAGTCAGTCAACAGCGGCCTCTGGTGGATTTACACAAGAACAGCAGGTGGAAATGGCACTCGCGAGAGAAATTTGAGATCTGAAAAAGCTTACACAGCATGGATTCGTGAAAACAAAAACTGCCAGAAATGTAGCTCCTGGGACGTATTTGTCGCTCTCCAGAAATGTAGATAGAAGTACATTTTTAGAATGAGCCTGGAATGGTAATATGCATATTATGTCCAAATGAACACAATAATCATGCTCTTAATCTTATTCAGTCTATTACAGTAAATGCTCATTAGGTCCATAAGTCCTTGTTGTTGTAAATGTTGAGTCCAATGATAATTGTAACTAAAATGCCAATGTAATTCAGTCAAAGCACCACTACATATGTAATAAAATGATGAAGCACGGGTGCTTTTTATTTTGAGGGGAGCCGCAGGTCTAAATTTAGATGCATTTAAAAATAGCTGACTTTTCACTGCCATGATTTGCATTCCTCACACTTGATGGCTGATTTGCTTTCTCCGCAGACCTAATCCAAAGAAAATAGATCTCATGCATTGTGGATTACTAAATCAGTCTCAAACGCAAGACTGCAAACTTTTTGTGCTTCACAACACAATCAGAAGGTTTAGGGGCTCACTAACTATTTATAGCCGAACTAAGTCTTCAATAATGAAGAAAAAGAGAAGCAAAGTAAAACAAGATGAGGAGGAGAGGGCTGAATTTGTTGTCCTGGAGACTGTTGCTAAGTAGCAGTGTCAGGAAAGCATAGTAACAGATTGAGCTAAAAGCCACAGACACTTTTTGTTGTGGTTTTTTGTAGACGGTGACTTGAAAAACGTGCAATAATAGGACAATATCATGAGAAAGGTGTAGCTTGTGTGCACTCATGAGGGTTGGAGTTAAGTCTAGACTTGAATGGCTAGAATTATTTTTAGCCCACCTCAAGCAGCGAGAGACCCCTGGAGAACGGGAGCATTCAGAGATTTAATTATGGCAGAGGAGCGAATATGTGTGTGTGTGTGAGAAAGAGGGAGAGGATGCTAAAGCAAGACTGATTTAATCAACAATACACACAATTAGCTCAGAGGACATTTAAAACTGTGAATTAATTTGAAATCAGAGAGGCTACATTTTGCTTTATTTGATCCGGTGGTGGATTAGATCTCTTGAAACGTGTAATGGAATACATAATGATGTGTGTTCAGCTGCGACCGTCAGCCCACTTCCAACCCAAGACCCATCCCTCAGGCTTATAAGTCATTTATGGCATACCAAGGGACACATTCTTAATAAAAATAGACACTGATGACTCAAATGTACTGTACATGAACTGGCATGTAAATCAGAAGCTGTGTGGATTTATATAAATGTGCTGGCATAAATATTTAATGTCGGAATCAATTTAAAGGAGTAGATTCAATGAAAAAATAACAAATGATTTCAAACCTAAAAAGTTTTAATTTCATATGTTGAACACAAAAGACAATATTTTAAAAATGCTGCAAATGGGTATCCAAACTTCCAAAATACTTCTATTGTGTTCAACAGAAGAAATAAATTCAAACAGATTTGAAACAGGGGGAAAGTGAGTAAATGATGACAGAATATTCATTTTTGGGTGAATTATTGCTTTAAGTGAGAAAATGGAGGAAAGTCTTTACCTCAGGTCTAGGAGTTCAAGTATCTTGCTGTTTTGGACACAAGTGAGGGAAGGATGGAATGTGGGATTGACAGGCGGATTGGTGCAGCAGTAATGCAGTTGATGTATCAGTCTGTTGTGGTAAAGGAGCTGAGCCAAAAGGCAAAGCTCTCGATTTACCGGTCAATCTACATTCCTACTCTCACCTATGGTCATGAGCTTTAGGTCATGACTGAAAGGACAAGATCTCGGATACAAACGGCCGAAATGAGCTTCCTTCACAGGGTGACAGGGTGCACTCTTATAGATAGGGTGAGGAGCTCTGTCACCCGAGTGGAGCTTGGAGTAGATTCACTGCTCCACATCGAGAGAAGCCAACTGATGTGGCTTGGGCATCTGTTTCGGATGCCTCCATGAATGCTACCTAGGGATATGTTCCAGGCATGTGCCACCAGGAGGAGACCTAGTGGAAGACCAAGGACAAGCTGGAGGGACCATGTCTCTCGGCTGGCCAGGGAACGCCTCGAGATCCCCCCGGAGGAGCTGGAGGAAGTGTCTGGGGAGAGAGAAGTCTGGGGTTCTGTCCGGAGACTGCCCCCACGATCCTGGTCCTGGATAAATGAATGAATGAATGAATATTGCTTTATGTGGGAACCAAATTTTCTCATTTCCAACTAGTCACATACTGATGCATAATACTGTATAGGGTACTGTTTTATTTATGTTATGCATTTAGGGTCCAGCTGCTGATAAGCATGTTGGGTTCTATTCTGTACTAACAACCTTTTAATGTCTTTATAATGTGCTCATTAGATAGTATAAGGACAATTCACACATTTGGCTAATTGTTTATTAGCTTTCATATTGGCTGGTTATTAGGAAATATTATAAATACTTTCATCATGATCACACAGTACATCTCTTAATCAATACCTTAACCACCACAACAACCTATCTATCTATCTATCTATCTATCTATCTATCTATCTATCTATCTATCTATCTATCTATCTGTCTGTCTGTCTGTCTGTCTGTCTGTCTGTCTGTCTGTCTGTCTGTCTGTCTGTCTGTCTGTCTGTCTGTCTGTCTGTCTGTCCGTCCGTCCGTCCGTCCGTCCGTCCGTCCGTCCGTCCGTCCGTCCGTCCGTCTATAACATATATACCTGTTAATTAACCGTTTTCATGTTTTACCAAGTGTTATTCGTATTTTTACAGTTGTGAATTGCATGATGGAGCATTGCGGTGGCACAGTGGGTAGCACTGTTGCCTCACAGCACGAAGATCGCTGGGTTGAGGCTTGACTGGGTCAGCTGGCCTTTCTGTGTGGAGTTTGCATGTTCTCCCAGTGTTCGCGTGGGTTTCCTCTGGGTGCTTCAGTTTCCCCCACAGTCCAAAGACATGAGGTACAGGTGAATTGGGTAGGCTAAATTGTCTGCAGTGTATGTGTGTAAATGAGAGTGTATGGATGTTTCCCAGTGATGAGTTGCAGCTGGAAGGGCATCCGCTCATAAAACATGTGCTGGATAAATTGGCGGTTCATTCTGCTGTGGTGACCCCTGATTAATAAAGGGACTAAGCCAAAAAGAAAATGAACGAATGAACTTCATTATGGGACGCTGATCTCTGCTCTGTCAACTTTTGATGTTGAAAGTTCAACTCTGCAGTTTCACAAAGTGACTTTTTTTGACATTTTAGTAGTTTGAAATAATAACATGTAAAATAAATCATGTATAGAGAAATAAGTCTGCAAAATAACATAGATTGTACTGGCAGTTTATTACAACATTTAATGTTTAGTATTTATTACCACCGACCCAGACAATATATCACTTCAAACTATTATAAATGTTAATAGAAGGTTGAACTTTGTTGCAAGAATGATCAAAGTCTCATAATACAATTCAAATGCATGATGAAATGGGCAAAAATAAAAAACAGGAATCACAAAAACCTGTTAATTTACACATTTTTGTGCATTTTACTGCATTAGGAATTGTTGTTTGTTCTTGTAATAGTCCTTATGATTATTTTTCCACATTATACCACAAATCATGATGCAAATTATAAAGCATTATGCATATGACAGCTAGTAAATATTCACAAAATTATTTGTTTTGGATGCAAATTTTAAACAGTGCTTCTCATAAATAGATTATTGCCCCTTTAAACTGTCTTAGTTGAATAATCACATGTAAGTAATTGCGTTCAAATTCTCAGTGTAAAAATGTTAATTATTGTAATTTTATGTGAATAAAATAATATACATGCAGCTTTACTTACCCAATCCAGCTTGTGGTTAAATCTCAGAGACAAAATGGTGCTCTCAACTAGAAAAGTAGAGGAGACACAGAACTGTATTATTTAATTCACCATGGTATGAGCTTACTCTTATGAATATAGGGTTACATTTATTTATAACTCACAGTCTGGAGGATAGTCCTTGCTCTGTCTGGTCATTTCTGGCACAATATTATCAGTGTTCTCTGTCTGCATGTTCACATTCTTCAGCTCTGTGTTCTGACTTATCATAAGGAGAACCCAAGATTATGGCTTCTCATTTTATTATTATATGTTTTGCAGACAAGTCTAATCTTGTCAAGGTGCAGATATCATAGCATCATGCTATAATAATATTCATTCATCCATCCATTCATTCAATTATTTTCTTTTCAGCTTAGCCCCTTTATTAATCAGGGGTTGCCACAGCAGAATGAACCGCCAACTTATCCAGCATATGTTTTGGCCTTCCAGCTGCAACCCAGTACTGGGAATCACCCATACACTCTTGCATTCACACACATACACAGTGGCCAATTTAGCTTATTCAATTTACCTAAAGCACAGAAATTCCAGCTGACACAGTTGGGGCTCGAACCAGCAACCTTCTTGCCGCCGACTATAGTAGCATTCATCTCTAAACTCAACATACTTTCTGTTAATAATAATCATTGTATATGTGCAAAATGAACTTTTTCAAAGGGCATTAAAAGTGCTGCTAGTTTTTCAGTTTTTCAGTGTAAAAAGATGGATCTCAAAATTACACAGTCACTGCTGGAAAGGGTTCAAGTATGCAAAATACAAATCTGCAGGAGAAAATGAAGAATCTGCAGGACATGGAGGATTTTTCTGAAGAGCATAAGTTTAAAGGGATAGTTCGCCCAAAAAAGCTAAATACTAACCCTTGTGTGATTGGTTCCAAACCTTTATAAGATTCTTCTTTCTGTTGAACTAACACCTTTGACTTCCATAGTAGGAAAAACAAATACGATGGAAGTCAATGGTTACAGGTTTTCAGCTTTCTTCAAAATATCTTATTTTGTGCTTAACTGAAGAAATGTAAATATGATTTAAACAAGTGAAGTTTGAGTAAATGATGCCATTTTTTGAGAACTGTTCCTTTAATACTTCAGAACAAACAAGGGACTCATGAACCAAATTTTAAAAAATGTTGTAGATTATCCAGGTAAACAAAACAAAGTGTTAAAAATCAATGGTTCACATTAACAAACTTTTGCAGGGGTTTATTTAATTATTTTTTGTAATTTTTATTTTTAATCTTGTGTATGCAAACATATTTTATGTGAAATATCTAACTCAAATAAAGTACTAAATAAATAAAACAAACAAAAAAATAACATGCATTTTGTATGATCTCTTTCATTTTGTTCAAATTATTCACACTTACACAGAATCTGCATGTTCATAAACGTATAAGCAGCTTTGTATGTACACCAATTATGATTTAAAGCAAAATAGCTCCCTCTGCTGGCTTCTTTACTATTAGAAAATTGTCATGACAGAAATATGGTTTTATTAAAACTGCAAAAAGATGTTTAGCTAGCCTGTAAGTGTGAGCGTATCGTGAAAGAGCAGAAGCAGGTTGAAGAATCTGACGTCTGCTACTAAAACACTGCAATGCTGCTGGTTTGGTTGATTCTGCACACAATTTTGTAAGGGACATTCTCTCAGAAATATATATTATCTGCCCCTAAAATAAAAACATAAATACAGCGAATAAAAAGTATGTCCTCCCCAAAATTTCTAAAATGGACTGATGGTTGATTTCTGTGAGTTGTTAAAGGAATATGTCATTCATTTAGTTCTCAGATTTATGTTCTTTATTAAAAATACTTTACAAATTTACAAACCCTATCATTGTCCTTGTTCTCAGCTCAATTGAACCTACAGCTTTAATAGTTTTGTTATGCTAAAAACTGTTATTTAGAAAAAAAAATACTTAAAAGCATGAAATTATGAATAAATTCTTCAAATAAATACTACAAATATATAATACAAATACATTTACAATTGTCCCCATGTTTCTGTCAGTCCTGTCACAGTTTGATTAAATGTAGCATAAAATTTGAGCAATACACCTTTAAATCTAGGACTTGGAAGTGACATTTGACAGAGAAGAAGCTGACAGTGATCCAGGATGCATTCTATCATTGAACTGTATGATTGTATGCTTGCTTTTGTATGATTTATTTATTTTTATTTATTTATTTTTTTAGGGATGACAAGCTTATGTCAGGCCCTATCACTTTTTTTATGAGTGAATATGTACGTTTCTGGTAAAATGTTCCATAAGTCTTCTAGTGATTCATACATACAATGACCAGACACACAATTAAAGCCATCTGGTAAATAGAGATTCCCCTCATGCTGCTAGAATTTACATTAGCAGCACTCAAAGTTCTGCAAGTTGTGAGATAGGACTTGTTGGTTTAACATATAATAGATGATTAAGTGAAGTCACATTTGTGGAATGTAGAGGCCAAGTCTGCAACTTGAACTCTTTTTCATCTTCAGACCATTCCAGAACTGTTCCTGTTTTTAAGACTTTCACCAGGAAACATATTAATGTCTGTGGGACTATAGTACTGCAACAGTATGAAGGCAGAGCTTGTCAAAGTAGGCTAGCATCCACATTAAAGCTATGATCCAGGGTTTCCCAGCAGAACATTGCCCAGATCACAAAACTGCCTCTATCAAAACATTCCATGTGACTTCAGTGGTTCAACTGTAATCATACGAAGCTCCAAGAACACCTTTGTGCTCCACGAAAAAACGGTAAAAAATAAAAAGACTTTGTTTGCCTATATATCTCTAGTTGTTGTTTTTTATTTTTTTATTTAGCTAAACGGCAGTTTTGAGCCACATTTTTAAAGACAGGAACTGGGAACTGCATACTAATAATTATTATAAAACAAAGAGCTATAATAAATTGAAAAAACAATTATTATATGAACATGCTAACTTTTTTGACAATGTTACATGTAACATGCAGTTGATTTTGTCTGCTACTTGTGCAGGTAATAAGTACTTTAAACATGTGAAAACTACATGCCAATAGAATCTGATTATACATGCTTCATTGTTTACCACATTTATCTCAGGTTACACTCTTCAAACTGAAACTAAACCAGTCGACTACATCCGCAAAGAAACCGGTATGTCAACTTGGTCACAGTGGGAAAGTTCAGTGGTAGAATACTCTACGGGAATATAATGTCAATTAAAACACATTCTGGTAAGTTTGATCTTTGTCAAAATTATCAACTTTATTTTACTATTAATTTAAAGTACTACAAAAAGTAGTTATAATGCAGGAATTGCTTATGTATTTTTATTTTGAACATTTGATCTACAAATAACTGCTTGATCAACAGTGTTCAACGTTTTTAGACAGTATACGTTTACAGTTGTACCAAATCAAAGGACTGCTCTTTTGCTAGATAAACAAAATGTGCTTTCTGGCTTAAAACATAAAAGTGATAAAATACAACTATAATAAAAAATAAAACTATTAGGTCTTACGCATTCATGAAGTCAGCAGTAAGCAAACAATTGCAGACAATGGGCCTCATTTATCAAAGTAATGTACAGCAGAAAAGTAGCCAGTCATATTTGAATGCAAAATAGGAATGTAAAACCTGGGATTTATCAAAATGGACGTGAGGTTAGTATGAAGGTCTGTTTTACCTGTTGGGATATCTAATTAAGATGACTTTAAAAGCTTTGGTGTGATTTGTTATTTTCATTACATTATTATTCACTAGCAAGGAGGATGTCACACTTAGAAAGTAACCTTTGTTCTATAGGTGTAGGGATGAAAAGGGAAAAGGAGGAGGGATGGGAAGGGGCAGATGGGATGAAGGGGAATAAGAGAAAAGGAATCATGGAAGGCATGGTACTGTAGATTGATGTAGATGTCCTACAACGATGGCCCAGAGAGACTCAAAATAGAGTGAGTGATTAGGACAGAACGGTACAGTGATTAGGACTCCCAATGTTTGGTGAGAGCTGAGGTTGGCTTGGGCTTGTCGTTGAGATTATATTTTTAGTATTATAGTAATATTTTTATGGCTATTCTCCAGTTGCGCTCATCCCAACAAATGTGCTTTGTTTGAAGTTACTTACTTCCTGGCACTTAATTAAAAGGTTTTAGTCATAAGTTTATAACTCAGTTAGTTGGTTACTTCCTGGCTCTAAATGAAAATGTTTTAGTTTTGTTAGGTTCTAAAACTTTTTGGGAATTTTTTTTAACTCACAGCAACAGCCTTTATCCATATTTACATTTCTGCAGTGAACTGGTCAATTGATATCTGCATTTTTCTCATATAGGTGACTCCCAATATCCCAAACAGTTGAGAATTGTATTAATGGGGTATATAAAATCTGGAAAAAGTTCAACAGGAAACACAATCCTGGGCAGAGAGGTGTTTGGCATGAATAGAAATGTTTATAGTGTGAGGAGATGCGGAGAAGTAACAGACAGACACTTCACAATCATTGAAGCTCCAGGATGGTGGATGAATTACTCTGTAGAGTTTAGCTCTGAGTCATTTAAAGATCAGATTTTGCTCAGCATATCTATGTGTCCTCCAGGACCACATGCGGTACTACTGCTCATTCGTGCAGACATTAGATTCAAGGAGCGTTCAAGAAGAGTTTTGCAGGGGTATGTGGATCTTTTTGGGGAGAGAGTCTGGAATCACATTATGGTGCTGTTCACTCATGGAGATTCTCTGTTTGACACACCTATTGAGCAACATATTGAGAGTGAAGGGCAGCATCTGCAGTGGTTGTTGGACAAATGTGGGAACAGGTATCATATTCTCAACAATCAGGACACAAGTGACAACATTCAAATCAAACAGCTCCTGGAGAAGATTGAGGAGATGATGGTACAAAACAATGGCTGCCATTTTGAAATGAATAGAAATGTTTTACCAATAATGACTGACAAAAGGAAAGAAAAACAAATAAAAAAAGTTAATAAATGGAGAATGGATTTCAGATCACAGAGTGAGTAAACTATGAGATTGTATGGATATCTACACATAATCACATTTTTCTCTGACAGACAGACAATGGGTGTATAGATTATGAGAAGTTTGTTTATGGTATCATTAATATAATTACAATCATGACAGATGCATTCAGCAAATTTTTGGAGAATCCCAAGGCAAATGCAACTGCCAGAGTAGAAGCATCAGATACAGGCCCCAGTCCTTATTGTAAGTATAAACTTCTATTCTTATTTACACGTTTGGCTAAACAGAATAGCTGAAAACGGTTTAAAATGACATGTCTAAATTGGTGCCATGTCCAATTGCACCTATAGGTGAAGAAGACACGTCGAATTCAGGGACAGCCACTGCATTGATGTTACAAGATTCTGGCCAGACTATGCCAGGTGTGTGCATTCTCACAAAAAACAAATGTTAATATATGAAATAGTTTTAATTAAAATAGCTTAATGTTGCACAGTTCATATAATCTCATAATATACATTTGGTCAACTCTACAGGACTGTTGAAGAAATTTATCTTGAGGGAAATTGATTGTTCAATAGCATGATATGCACACTGCATATGCTCTGGTGTTGATATTTGCATCACATGATTTATTTATTTATCCTTTATTTTACCAGGAAAGTCCTATTGAGATACAGGATCACTTACAGAGATACAGGATGACAAAAAATTTACATCAAAGACAAATACAAGTATATAAGACAAACTCAATTTTCCCTTAAATCTTTACATTTTTAAAAGAAATTTAAAGTGGGGAGTGTTTCTATCATCACAATACTCTGCCACTTGCTCCATAACAAGGGAGCAAAATAAAAAAAGAGAATGAAGTAAATGACAGTGAGACATGTTATAAGACATTTAGCTGTTATTGTTAAATCCTGAAGAATGCAATTCAACAGAATATAAATAACATGTTTGATTAGCCTAGCTAAATATTTAACCTACAATTATTTTTCATACTCAATATTTTGTTCATTCATTCATTTTTCTTTTTGGCTTAGTCCCTTTATTAATCTGGGGTCGTCACAGCGGAATAACCCGCCAACCTATCCAGCATATGTTTACGCAGCGGATGCCATTCCAGCTGCAACCCATCACTGGGAAAACTCTATATTTTACTAGTAAATATATGAATAATAGACTCTAGTGTTAAGCCTAACCTATATATTGTCTAAATTTAAAAATATATCCGGGTGGCCAAAGACACAGTAAAAATATGCAAATTCATTAAATGAGTAAATAGCCATTAAGCTGAAATGAGTCTGTTTTTTTTATAATAAAAACTAATAACAATTTAGCCTAACTTTTTTAAATACTTGTCGTTTCAGTATATGTTTGTAACAAAAATGCAATTAATTGTATTTTGGTTTTAGTTTTAATATAATTTAAATTGATTTCAAAATCGATAGGCTCCTTTTCAGATCTCCTTATAGTCTTCTTGGTTGCAAGACATTCATTCACTCATTCATTTATTCATTCATTTTCCATCGGCTTAGTCCCTTTATTCATCAGGGGTCACCGCAGCGGAAGGAACTACCAACTTATCCAGCAGATGTTTTACACAGCAGACGCCCTTCCAGCTGCAATGCAGTACTGCGAAACATCCATACACACTCATTCACACATACAATATGGCCATTTTAGTTTATTCAATTCACCTGTACCGCATGTAATTGGACTGTGGGGGAAACCGGAGCACCCGGAAGAAACCTACGCCAACATTGGGAGAACATGTGAACTCCAGTCAGCGACTTTCTTGCTGTGAGGTGACTGTGCTAACCATGGAGCCACCTTATTTTTTGACAGATTTTGTAAAGTCTTCAGCTATTTCTAACTGTCAAATGGTACTGGCTTGAATTATCTGTTATAAAGCTGTGGTTTTGGTGGCTGTGCTTTAATGGCTGAGTTAAGAGAATGAGCATTGCGTTTAGTACATGTGGCACCTGGCTTGCTTTCTAAGCCATTCATTAAATTTTGTTTAGACTATGACGTTGCAAGCAGGCAGTGAATGCAATCTCATTCTCTTATCTCAGGGAACGTAAAACGGCAGTAAAACCCAATCGAACATTCCCTTATGTTTAGTATCAACTCTATGGTCCAATCTTGCCGTGCTTTAATATAAGCAATCTTGCCATGCTATGTATATGAGCTCTTTGCAAGAGCTCATTTACATAGCACTTAAACAAGGACCATGTAAAAGGGTAAAAGACAGTAAATGAGGTTCTAGGCATATGAGAACCATACATAAAGGTTTATATGCTGACAGTACCCAAGCTTGTAGAGCGGGGACATCCAGATGGTAAAATCTAGTGAAAGTGGAAGGAGAAAACCATCCACACAGATGTCCAGGATAGGGATCCCACTAGACTAAGCCCAGGAGGAGGCCAAGTGGAGTGTACTATCACCCTCATAGGGCACTGCACACCCTCAGAGGTGTGAGCGGATGTGATAGCATTAACTATTCAGTGAGAAAGTCACTGCTTTGAGGCTGGGACCGTGCTGGTGTGCAGGGGTTTGAGCCTTCAGGCGTCTTTCTAAAATTTTACGATTATGTCATTCCTGCATAGTAATTGGCCAGCTTTAAGGGCATGATGCACCACGATGGCTGCTATGTAGACTTTGAGCATGGAAGGGACCCTGCCCTTGGGTCCACAGCCCAAGCTTTGTTGGGTTCGTGTGCCAGGCTAAACACCAATTGCAGAAAACTTTCCATTTTGAAGCATAGAGCCATCTCATGGATGGTGGTCTTGCGTCTAGAATGGTGCTGCAAACTCGCGTTGGTAGCAAGTCAGTTCCCGGCTCCAAGTCTACACATGCAGGTCCATGACTCTGTTCAGGAATGCCATATCACCTGTAAAAGGAGGTCTCTCCTCAGCAGTACTTGCCACAAAGGCTGTACTGACAGCCATATATCACACAGCCATGAGGAGGAGAGCAGGCTTCATTTTTTCTGACTCCCTTGATGTCCTGTGGTATCAGAGTGATTGAGGAAAATGCATAAAGACAAGTGCAGGGCCAGTCATATCATATATATAATTCTGAAGTCAGAATTATTAGCCCCCCTTTGATTTTTTTTTTCTTTTTTTAAATATATGCTCAATGATGTTTAACAGAGCAAGGACATTTTCACAGTAAGTCTGATTATATTTTTTCTTCTGGAGAAAGTCTTATTTGTTTTATTTCAACTAAAATAAAAGCAGTTTTTAATTTTTTTTTAATCATTTTAAGGTCAAAATTATTAGCCCCTTTAAGCTATATATTTTTTCGATAGTCTACAGAACAAACCATCGTTATACAATAACTTGCCTAATTACCCTAACCTGCCTAGTTAACCTTATTAACCTAGTTAAGCCTTTAAATGTCACTTTAAGCTGTATAGAAGTGTCTTGAAAAATATATAGTACAATATTATTTACTGTCATCATGGCAAGGATAAAATATCAGTTATTAGAAATGAGTTATTAAAACTATTATGTTTAGAATACTGTTCTCTCCGTTAAACAGAAACTGAGAAAAAAAACAAACAGGGGGGCTAATAATTCTGACTTCAACTGTATATATATATATATATATATATATATATATATATATATATATATATATATATATATATATATATATATATATATATATATATATATATATATATATATATATATACATATACAAATGATATAGATCATAAAAAACTGTTTGCTTCTCAAGCTCTCACAAGTTTATTGCTTCTTGGAACAGACCATTTATTAAGATATCTGTGCTGCCACTCTCCACAAACCTGCTTTGCTGGGAAGGCCATGGATGTATGTATGATCAACATGTTATAAACATCTTCTGAACACAATTTATGAAATTCTGGACTCTATACACCCAGTCAGCGGAATCCCATTCTCTCACTTCACCACTACCATTATTGGTGTCCAGGTATAACAGGAAATGTCATCAGGTATACCCATAGTTTCTCAGTCTGTGCCATGTCAAAAACACTTTGACATTTGCCTGTGGGTAAACTGGTTACATTACCCATTTCACAGCAGCCCCTGGCCCATTGCATATCAAACCTGTCCTTCATGTCCTCATTTTTACATCCCAATGTTGACAGGTATGCACCAGTATGATTAGTCTAGGCTGATCTCTGGTGCATATGATAACCTTTGTAATAAGGACATTCATTAATGCATCACAATTCTTTCTCTAACAATTCTGAATTGAATCTCAAAAGTTCAAATGTGGTTCAAATTCAGAAAACAATTGAGGAAGTCAATAATTCAGATCGACCAGTCTGGAAAAAAGATTATAAAGCGTCAGGACTGCAGTGAATTAGAGTGAGAGCCATTATCTACAAATGGCAAAAACATGGAACAGTGGAAAACCTCTCCAGAAGTGGCCAGTCAACCAAAATTAAATCATGAGCACAGCAACAACTCATCCAAGAGGTCACAAAAGACCTCACAACAATATCCAAATAACTGCAGTTCTTACTTGCCGTAGTTAAGGTGATTGCTCATGATTCCACCATAAGAGCAAAATGGTTTGGATGGCAGAGTTCCAAGACAAAAAGCACTGCTGAGCAAATATAATTTAACAGCTTGTTTCCTTTTTGCCAGAAAACATCTTGATGATTCCCAAGACTTTTGGGAAATATGAACTGTAGACTGACAATGTGGACTGACATGGACAGGACGAGACAAAAATAGCATTTTTTAAAAAGTGTGTGCCCCATTGTGTGTGGCGTAAAATTAACAACGCATTTCAGTAAAAGATCATCATACACACAGTAAAATATGGTAGTGGTAGTGGAATTATCTGGAGTGTTTTGCTGCTCAGGATCTGGAAGACCTGCTGTGATAAATGGAACCATGAAATTTTGCGGTGTACCAACATATCCTGAAGGAGAATGTCCGGCCATCTGTTAGTGACGTCAAACTGAAGTGAACTTGGGTTCTGCAGCAGGACAATGATCCAAAGCACACCAGAAAGTCCACTTCTGAATGACTGAAAAAAAAAACAAAATGAAGACTTTGGAGTGGCCTAGTTAAAATCCTGAGCTGAATCCAATTGAGATGCTGTGGCATGACCTTAAAAGGAGGTTCATGCTCAAAAACCCTACAGTGTGGCTTAATTACAATAATCCTGCAAATTCTGCTAAACCTAATAACAAGCAGTTATAAGGTTTAGGGGCAAACACGTTCACACAGGGCTATGTAGTTTTCTATTTTGTTTTCGCTTAATATTAATCAAAAAAAAAAAAAAAAACGTCATAACCCTGTGAATAATATTTACATTTGTTTGATGATCTGAAATATTAAAGTGTAAGAAACAGAAAAATCAGTAAGAATCAGTAAGAAAAAATCAGTAAGGGGCAAACATTTCTTCACAAAAATATATGTTTATAAGCAACTGAAAAAACTGCAAATGGCAGAGCATGCCAGAACTTTTCCAGATCCCCAAAACACCCTCAGACTTCAGACGGTTAACTGAAAGGATAAAATGAAACGCAACAAACGAGAAACTATGTCATACAAACAGAAAACAAAGTTCATAACTGTGACAAAAGGAATATCATTAAATTTATTTTTCTCTTGTAGGTGACATCCGACATCCCTCAGAGTTGAGGATTTTGTTAACGGGGTATAGGAAATCTGGTAAGAGTTCAACAGGAAACACAATCATGGGCAAAAAGGTGTTTGACTTGAAAAGATCAAGTCAGTGTATGCGGAGACGTGGAAAAGTAGCAGGCAGACACATCATGGCCATTGAAGTACCAGGATGGTGGAGGAGTTACACTACACAGGAGAGTCCTGAGTTACTTAAACAGGAGATTATACTCAGCATGTCTCTGTGTTCTCCAGGGCCACACGTTGTACTACTGCTGATACGTATGGACATTAGATTTGCAGAAACTGTGAGAAAATCTGTAAAAGGACACCTTGAGCTTCTTGGTAAGCAAGTTTGGAATCATGTTATCGTGCTGTTCACTCATGGAGATTCTCAGTTTGACACACCTATTGAGCAACATATTGAGAGTGAAGGGCAGCATCTCCAGTGGTTGTTGGACAAATGTGGGAACAGGTATCATATTCTCAACAATGAGGACACAAGTGACAACATTCAAATAAAAGATCTGTTGAAAAAGATCAAGGACACAGTGGCACAAAACAATGACAGACATTTTGAAACAGATATCAAGATTTTAATGAAAATTGCTAAAAGGAGAGAAGCAGAAGAAGAGAGAGCAAAAGAACGAATCAGAATGGTGAAAAAACAGAGAGACAACATCAGATCACAGATGAGTGAGTCAACATACTGTATACACTGATTATCTTGAGTAAATCGTTCATGCGCATGCGTACAAAATTCATTGCTAATTAACATAAATTGTTCATAACAGTAAAATTAACCTGTTGGTGTTTATTCACCAAGACCCAAGATAACTTGTATATCTATTTTTAGATAGTTTAGTAGATAGTTTTAAATAGTTTAGTAGATAAGTAGATAGTTTATAGTACAATGGGCTACATGTATTATGACATGTACAAATCGAAAAATGCACTGCAAATCCTCACAATGTTGCTGGGATTTGCTTATTATGCTGTGACTATTGGTCAGATGGTAGGTAAGATCAGTTTTTTGTTCATTTTAACACCCTGATTAAACTATTTCTTTGTCTTTTGCATATCATTAGACTAAATAAACTGAAGATGAACTATGAAATGTTATTTGATAACTAAATGAACTTATATCCTCAACTATAAGTACAAGTTTAATGAAAAATAAATTTAAAATGCTTCATTGTTAAAAAGAGGTCATTAATATAATATTTAATATAATATTTAAAAATTAAAAATATATATTTAATATAATACAATAATATTTTAAAAATGACAACATAATACAAATACAACACGCTAACTTCAATCAACTCTTTTTTTTCAGATCAAAATGTGTATGTGCTGTGAGGATTTGCAATTTCTATTTGTGTTTGCATTGTGCGAATTTGCAGCATTTTGTTTTATTGGTTTGTGTTTTAAGGTTTTGCAGCACAATTTTAATTTATGTTGTGTTGTGAGGATTTGCAGCGCATGTACTGTCAAACTGATAAAGAAGTTTTCTTAAGTTGCAGCGCATTGTTCTCTCGGCCACCGTACAAACCAGCACTAAAACGCAAAGAGTTTATAATGGAATGACAGTTAACCTGAAACCTCTGGGATGCCTTATTCAAAATTAAAAATTTCTGTGTGTATACCCTATTGTATAGGGTTCTCTGTAAGGTCCTGATCAGTTTATTTCTTTCTGCATTTGTTTATTGTGAAAATGATTGTATCAGTGGCCTTATTATATTCCTTAGGGATATCTTTAATTGCATAAACAGGAGACATTTAAAGAGTTTAATGAAATCTTATTTTGTTGCAGGTGACACCCGGAATATCTCAGAGATGAGGATTGTTTTATTAGGTTATAAGCGATCTGGTAAGAGTTCAACAGGAAACACAATCCTGGGCAGAGAGGAGAACTGGGCAGAGACAAAATCTGTTCAATGTTTGATGAGACATGGAGAAATTGAAGAAAGAAACATCATACTCATTGAAGCTCCGGGATGGTGGAGGGACTACAGAGTAGAGTCTAGTCTGGGACCACTGAAAAAGGCGATTGAGAATAGTGTGTTTCTATGTCCTCCAGGACCACATGCTGTACTACTGCTCATACGTGCAGATTACCCATTTAAAAAAGATGACAGAGAAGCATTGCAGGGGTATGTGGATCTTCTTGGTGAAAGAGTCTGGAATCACATTTTAGTTCTGTTTACATTCGGAGATTCTCTGTTAGACACACCTGTTGAGCAACATATTGAGAGTGAAGGGCAGCATCTGCAGTGGTTGTTGGACAAATGTGGGAACAGGTATCATCTTCTCAACAATCAGGACACAAGTGACAACACTCAAATCAAACAGCTCCTGGAGAAGATAGAGGAGACGGTGGTACAAAACAATGGCTGCCATTTTGAATTGCAAAAATGTAGAGAAGGTTTTGAAACTGCAGATCAAACAAGTAAGTAAATAATAAATTATGGGATTTTCAGACTGTGACATATAAAAAAATGTAGGAAATAAGGTAAATGTTCTGGATAAATTCCCTGCAGACTCGTGGTATGTGATTCTATCTAAAGCAAAGGTCTCAAACTCCCTGGAGGGCAAAAGCAAAAACAAACAAACAAACAAATATAAAAATCAAAACTCTTACTAAACACACCATATCAAATTAACAGATCTTCATGCATTCAAGATAACATTTTTAATTGTACATGCTTTAAGAATTAAACACATTTTATTAGTAAAGTTATATATTTTTGTAATAGTTTCTTTGTGTATGTTAGAGCAATGGCAGATAGATTGGTGGGAAAGACGTTCACTTAATCTGTTCCCACTGTATTTTTCTTTTTAAATGTGCTGTATTAAACCAGCACCATTAATCAGACCAAGTATTTTGTTGATAAAGTGTGCTCAAAAAAGGATACACAAATAGTAAAATAAAAAAAAAGAAAATAGTGCACATACAGTAAGTGTTTGCTTTCTGCTGTATGTGAGTCTATAACCGTATGTCCTACCAAAACATTGTCTACTTTTCCAATTTGTGTGTTAAAGGGCAGACTTCTTGGAAGATGCCAGTCTCAAGCTCATATCATAGTCCTCAAAGCACTGACCACAAACCCACAAGATTGACACAAAGCATGGATGGTCACATACTAAACAGTAAGTATTTTTGATACATTTTTAATCTTGATGTGTACTCTTATCACTTTTAGTAAATAAGGTCTAATAATGCTGAATAGTCTACTGTCAACATGTAGTGTTCTAATCAACCTTTCATTTAGTGAATTCAAACAATGGAAGGGCCTGGTCTCATGGAAGGTCTATCAGACAACTAGAAGCAGATAGTGGACTTGGGTCATCGTGTTCAATAGTCAGCAGTTCAGGATATGGATCTTCATGCTCCCTTGAACACTCACAAACGGCAAAATAGTGTGTCCAAGATCTCAGCACATTCTGACAAACAACATATGAGCATATAAAATGTTTTTGTATATACAGTGGGGAAAATAAGTATTGAAAACTTCACCATTTTTCTCCAACAACATATTTCTAAAGGTGCTGTTGACTTGAAATTTTTGAAATATGCATATATGGAAAGAAAATAAAACTAATTAGTTTACAAATTAAGTTATGTGTAATAAAATGAAAGGACACAGAGAAAAAGTATTGAACACATGGAGAAAGGGAGGTGTGGAAAGGCAGTGAAAGTCCAGACAGCAGCTGGAATCTCGCATTAGTTCTTCAGCAACCCTCTGTTTTTTGTCACAGCAAATTAATATTAGCTTCTTAAGTCCAACGTCTACATGATGAGGATGAAACCAGGGTGGCCATTTAGCAAGACAATGATCCAAAACACAGCCAAGGAAACTCAAATGGTTTCAGAGAAAGAAAATCAAGCTGTAGAATGGCCCAACCCAGGCTTTGGGTGCTCTTGGAGAAAAAGTGCCCCCTCAAAATGAAAGATTTTTGCACTCTGTTGACGTCTGTGAAAACTTACACCTGAGCAATTTATGTGATTTCATTCTCCATATGAGAGGCATTTTTAAGCTGCAATTACCAAAAAAAAGCCTTCTATATAAAGTATTAAATATGTTTCAGTAGTACTTTCACCTTGTGTTACTGTATTTCATAGTTTTTACACATAACACATTTTTCAGATTTTTTTTGTTTTGTTTTATTTTTGCACTGTTTGGGTTTTTACCAAAATCTAGTTCAATTCCATCTCAACAGCTCTTTTAGAATTATTATTCCCAGGAAAAAAACATGACGTAAAAAAAAAAGATACTTATTACTAATCAAAGTTAAATTATGTAAATTGTGTGTCTGTGTAGATATTTTTATTGTATGTTGTTGGTGATGATGCTAAGCAAAGGTGATTCAAATTTATGGCTACAATATTCAGGGCCAGTTGTAACAACAAAACTGTTACCACCAACCTGGAGCAAGTTTAACTGTATTCATGTTTTAATTCCAGTATGTCTATAGGTACTGAAAGAAAGACCTCAAAGCCTTTTGACGTGTCCTCTGTGGCCTCAAGAAGCTGCTGTTCATTTGCACATTTTATTCAAAGAGAGAAACACCAATAATACCGGTGACTCAGTGTTGAATAAACAGCTTTCAAATCCTTTTTCTCAGCTCTGTGGAAATCGTGATGTTACATCCCATCCCAGAGTGTGTTACAACTAATCTTGACAATGGGGTCAATAATTGTAACATTTCACTTCTATTTAAAACTTAACTGTGCATTTTCTGATTGTGATGCAAATATACTATCTATGCCATTTAATAGCAGACACTTGTAACTAGTTTGAATCAAAATTTTAACACACTGGCTTGAATTATCTTATATATTATACAGTATGATAAATGCAAGAAAACCTCTCCAAAAATACTTTTGAATCCTTGGTGTTGCCGACTTTATATTTGTATTTGCAATTATATCAAGACTGACATGTATGCTTACTTTTATTCAACCAGCAAGTTTTTTTGTTTTGTTTTTTGACCGTAAATGACACAATGACAAAGAGGCACTGTTGTGGAAAAATATATTTCTCAGCTTTTATTTACATTTAAACAAAAACTGAAGAATTTACAATTGTCTGAAGAATTTATATGCTATATATTTTTAATCAACAGTAAAGAATACTTATTGATTTTAGTAACACAACAATGAGTGCTATATCCAACACAATCTCACGGCAATTCGTAACTTTTTTATTTAGTGGCTAATTTGTATGAATTCGTATGATCTAATTCGTACATTTTCGTACGATTTGCTCATCCCCCAATGACGGTTGGTTTAGGGGTGGGGTTATGTGCCACACCTCCTTTTTAAAATTGTACAATTTCGCAAGACTGAACTTCTACGAATTCGTGCGAATTAGCCACTAAACTGACAAAACGTAAAATAAGTTTTCTCGTAAGATCAGGCTGCTATATCTGATGTACCATTAAGATGTTGTATTATGCTAAGTATAACATTACAATTGCAACAAAGTTACACTTTAAGGGCGTGGGACAATAATTTGTTAAACATAATAAACTTCTATTGCATTTTAGGTACATTACAATGTGCTTAAATTGTAGCTTATTTTAATCTAAAGTGTTATTAAACTACATTTCATCCATGTTAGGATTTACGGAATTGTAGGAATTAGGAATTGTATCTTGAGACCATTGGGAAAGCATTAGTAATTATTTTCAATCTACGCAAATAATACATCTATGGTATTAGCTTAACTTATAGAAGGATGTTAATAGTCAATTCTGGGCTTAAATGACAGAAATGGTCCTAGTAACAACTTTAAATAATAATCTTGGTATCTTGGAAAGCATTTTATTTGCTTTCTTGATTTTTTTATTTGCTTTGATTGATTTGAAGTAAAGTAAGTGATTTGATTGAAGTAATGTTTTGTAATGTAATTTTGTTAAAAATTCTACAATATCCCATGATGACAAGTTGATTTTTTTGTTTGAAATATTTGCAAATTTTAAAAACTAAATTAGAAAAAGAATAAAAAACATAAATATCACAGACTTTGTTCTGTATTTTATTGAAGGATATTTGGCACCAATTACTGCTTCACGTGTTTTTAAATCTTTGACATGCTTCAAGTTTGGCACAGCTATTTTTGCTCAGTTTCTACCATTTTTCTTTGCATTTTCTCTCCGAGGGTCAGCTCTTTAGTCAGAAATTGTTTGTCTGATCTAATAATTCATTCATTCATTCGTTTTCTTTTCGGCTTAGTGCCTTTATTAATCTGGGGTTGCCACAGCGGAATGAACCGCTAACTTACTCAGCATATGTTTTACGCAGCGGATGCCGTTCCAGCTGCAACCCATCACTGGTAAACACCCATACTCTCATTCACACATACACTAGGGGCAATTTTAGCTTACCCAATTCACCTGTACCGCATGTCTTTGGACTTGTGGGGGAAACCGGAGCATCCGGAGGAAACCAAGGGATGCAAACAAGGGAGAACTCCACACAGAATCGTCAACATACCCAGCCGAGGCCACTCCTTCAACAGTTCAACATTCATTTTGCAGTCTGAAACTGCAGATTTAGAGCACCAATAAACACTGTAAGTGTTCACAGGACACTTTTCTTGTAAAGAAAATGTAAAGCCTAAAGGTAAATGTAGATGCATGATTTGTATTTTATAAGACATCCTTTTCACAGATTTAAAGAGTAAAATATAAAGGGTGCGTGCATGAAACTCCCCTTTTCATTCAAACCCTTCCCTCTTCCACCACTCGACACTCCCACCTAAACATAGCTGGACTCACCCACTTTCCTTACTTTTTTCAAACTAGAGGTGAGAAAACACCCTGCTGAGGCAGGGGGGTTTCGTGGCCCTTTAAAATGCTGTAGCAGTTAAATAGAGCAGTGAAATAATCTTAAAAATGCCAGAGTTTACCCAATATCTATGAAACTGAAAAATTTATCAAATGCATTGGATAGAGAGCTAATAAAATAAGCAAGTTTTTTTTTTTAGTTCAATTCATCTTTATTTCTATAGCGCTTTTCCAATGTAGATTGTGTCAAAGCAACTTAACATATAATGAACCTGTGTCAGTCCAGTTTTCAAAGTTGAAGTTCAGTTTGAACAGTTCAGTAAATGACTAAGATACGTTTTTGGCTCCAATATACATATTTAAACTAAATATTCAGCCTGAAATTCACAGTACACAGACATACTGTACTTTATACTTGGTTACAATACGTACAGTCTGAATTGCTCTGCCTGGTCTCCTCTGGCACATTAATATCAGTGGTTTCTGTCATCATGTCCTCTGTAATATAGCTCATTTGCCAATTTCTGTTTTGAAGAAAGTGTAATCGTAAATATGAATGTAACATGCAAGTAACACACAAAACTCAACTGAGGACCTTTTTTATTTTTAAACTATTCTTCAGCTCTTAAGAGTCTGTTTTTTTTTTTTTCTAAACCGTAATGTTCTACAAAAACAACAGACGTCAACTCAACTACCAGTGAATATGCCTCATGTTCTCATTACCGTTTCGTTAATGACATAAACTGAGACTATACATTAAGGTATTACTGTAACTAAAAAGAAAGAATTTGCCTGGTACATTTGTAGCAGTTTACATCACACTCTTCTTCTGATAACAAGCAACTAAGGAAATTCCAAAAAAGAAAGAAAGAAAGAAAGAAAGAAAGAAAGAAAGAAAGAAAGAAAGAAAGAAAGAAAGAAAGAAAGAAAGAAAAAGAAAAACTTTCTTCTCGTAAGACATGCAGGACCAGTTGAACAGGAAGTATTACAGTAAACAGTTTTTTTTTTCTTCAAAACATTCAAGATAATAAAAAAGGTCATTTCATAAAGATATGATTAAAATGTTGTCTGAACCCAGTCATTTCGTCAAGATAATTAAATTTGGTTTACTTCCCCTTGTCTAAACTTAACTATTCCATCTGCTGGCAACAGCACAATTTGATAATCACTGTTGGCATCTCTCACTGTAAGCATATATACAATAAATCCACCACATAAACAAAACAAGACATTATAAATAATTAAAGAAAGAAAGAAAGAAAGAAAGAAAGAAAGAAAGAAAGAAAGAAAGAAAGAAAGAAAGAAAGAAAGAAAGAAAGAAAGAAAGAAAGAAAGAAAGAAAGAAAGAAAGACTTACTTCCACAATGTCCCATGCATAAAAACAAGTGTGCATTGGGTGCCAACACTATTTACCAGAAATGTTGTGGAAAGTTGTGTTGTTTTTCAAAATGTACAAAATCTAAGCGTAATGCGCTTTTAAATGTGTATAAATTTGTGAGTTTTTACTGCAGTAAAATGCTAATATTTAGCTTTTACAATATTTTAGTGTAGCTTCCTCTAGTGGAATACCATGATATAGTAAATTATCTGTGTAGTAGATAAAGCCTGTTTTGACCTGAAAATTCACAGACATATATGGCTTATATTAAACTGATAATTCATCTAAAGCATGCTCCAAACAATGAAGCAAATAAATAGACTTTGATTGAATTCCCTAAACGAATGTGGTTTTTTTTATTAGTGGATTAACATCCACAGATTAATTGTTCACCTAATGGATAACAATGTACGCTAGAAAAATAGACATTGTAAATTTTGATTTTACATAGACTTTAAATGTATAAACTGGTAATGACCTTTGTAATGTTTGTAAACAAAAATAAAGTTACCTTATTGGTTTTCTTTTCTTTGTTTCACCATAAGGTCTTTTTATTTTTTTGCAAAAAATGTTTTCTCTCTCTGTGTAGTTACTAAAATATAATAAAACAAAAGGAACCCAATTAATATTTTGTCAGATACTGTATATATATATATACAGTATCTGACAAAATATTAATTGGGTTCCTTTTGTTTTATTATTTATATATATATATATATATATATATATATATAAATATATATATATATATATATATAAATATATATATATATATATATATATATATATATATATATATATATATATATATATATATATATATATATGTGTGTGTGTGTGTGTGTGTGTTAAATAGTCATGATAAGTAGTGTCACAAAACAAACACAGTTTGATCAAAAATAAAACTAAATGAACATTAAGTTCACTCCTTGCATTCTTCTCACATTGTAAAAACAACAGTATTTGATTTGTCAACTTGAGCATGTTGTCAAATATGATTTTTTTTTCCTAGGGAAACAAACTAATAAATAATCAAGGTTTAACATTTAAAAAAACAAATGTGACAAGCAGTGTGATCTACATTATATTTTAATTTTTCATTTCTGCTGCACTTTTCACAAATTGCTAATTTTTTTGTTTCCTACCTGTAACTTCTTGACCCATAACAGTGATGAAATGTTTATGGGTGTTTTCTCTTAGTAAAATGTAGCTAGTAAAATGTAACTTAAATGTAGCTACCTAGGTTACCCACTGATCTACGAAAATAAAAATAAAATAAATAAATAAAGTTAGACTACATTCTGCTGTATCTTTAGAGCACACAGAACATGTCCTTTTAGAATATTATAAAGGTTAACTGGTAGAAAGGGTTAGTTTTGTACATGTGAGAGTAAAGCAATTTGTGTGAAACTTCAGAAAATATTCAGTCATATTAAACCTTTTTGTTTTTTTGTTAAACAACAAAAATTTATGATAACATTAAAGGGATAGTTCACCCAAAAATGAATATTTACTCACAATTTACCCTCAAGTGGCTCTAACCCTTTTTTGTATATTTGTTTTCTGCTTAACACAAAATAAGATACTTTTAAGAAAGCTGAAAACTTGTAACTATTAACTTTCACAGTAGGAAATATGGAAGTTAATTGTTAAAGGTTTCCAGTATATCTTCGTGTTTAACAGAATAAAGAAACTCAGAAAGGTTTCAGTCTGTTCCACTGAAAAAAAACATGATCAGAAAAATTATAATGGCCTCATGACAAACATGTTTATGACAGATTTATGAAAAGGTTTTTTTTGTGGTAATGTCAAGTTGTCATAACAAAGACAGTTTCTGATGTTTTTGTTTATGGCAAGTTGTCATAACAAAGACATCTCAAACAGCATAATCTTTGCATTTGAAATGAAATAACTGAGCTAAGACACACAATAACAGTTGTCAAAAGCATGTATTAAATCTCCTTCATATTCATTTCCAATGTTCTTCAGAATATCTTCTTTTTATTTTAACAGGCGAAAGGAAGGAGTTTGAATGTTCTCCCAGTCTCTGTATGGGTTTCCTCCGTGTGCTTTGGTTTCCCCAAAAGTCCAAAGACATGATATAGGTGAACTGGACCAACTAAATTGTCCGCCATTTGTGTGTGAATGAGAAGGTGTATGGGTGTTTCCCAGGACTTGGGGTTCATGGGTTGGTACTCTTTGGAAAAGTTTTAGGAGGTTTTATTTAAAAAATCCACATCCTCTATTTCAGTGACTTCTAAATCTGTGTTCTTTCTTGAAGCATATCCTGAGTCTGATGAAATGACAGAAGTGATAGAGTTCCTTTCTGATGCTGCAAAGCAAACATATTTAAATTAATTAATCTCTTCTTAATTGTAAATATTAACACAAATCCATGAAGGTCTGTGAACATTTGTTGTAGGATCACGTGGCAGATCAATATAATGGAGAGGAGAACTCAGAAGAGGCAGGAAATGAATAATTAAAATCAATAATAATTAAATTTTTTAATTTGTTTATTTTTGTTTTAATGCCAAATCAGCAGCATTGGCTATATTCATGGCAAAACCTATACAAAATATACAATATATAACATGTCATCATATCGGTTTCTTAATAAACATTCATTGTAATAATAATTACAAAAAAAAAAAAAAAACTGAAACTGATAAAAAATTTTTACTGTGCACAAATACAATACATGCATCAGCTATGTTTTCATTCACCTTTTATGTACAATGTGCACTATATGCTTAATACTTAATGAAAACCTAACGATTTGCATAAAATTTGCTAATTAACAGGATAAACTTTAGTTTAAAACTATGATGGAAATGTGCATGAAATGGAAAAGTGCTTCAATGGCATTCTGCTTTCATGATAGAATTTATTATGATATTTGGCACTAGTTTATAATAAAGTAACGATTTTGTTCTTTTTGGAAATTTTCCAGAGTGCAATATTCCACGTTTTGTGCATGAGTTTGCACCTTTGTATGCATAGCCAATGAAGAATGATAACACACAATGAATGCAGAAGACACAGGAGCTTACAGGTGCAGGATGTAAGATAGACACCCAGCGGTTGAACTAGGTATTGCAGTTTAAATTCAAGACACCTTTTTTCCCAGACCCTCTGACGACGGCTCACGCAAATGCAGGTTACCAGATTGACCAACGCTACCACATGGCAATTTGTAACTTTTTAATTTAGTAGCTAATTTGTATTGTATGTGGCTCTTTTTTAAAATCGTATTTTCGTACGACTGAACTCAAATTCACCACTAAACTGACAAAATATAAAAGTTACGCTTCCATGTGAGATCAGGCTGGATTGACGACACCAACAGGAGTGAGTGTGCCTTCCTATCGAGCCTACACCATAACTACATGCAATAAATGTAATCTTTTCCATGTTAAAAGGAATTTTTGTCCCAACCACCATCTGAATTTTCTATTTTAGAAACGGTTTTTACTTCTCGCAGCTGAACAGCAGCATAAACTACCATGACAATGATCACTTCAGGTACTGATTAAGTGCCTTTTTCAGTGTTAAATGCTACTAATGTGAGTTTGAATGCCAATTTACGTGACATTAACTGCCATACTTAAAGCAGTATCAGATAATTTACCTCAGATCTTGAAAATAAAACAAACATATTTGAAAATTAATTTTAGAACTGGGACTCATCAACAAAACATCAGTCACTCAGCGTGCACTTTTAATAATGCTTACAAACTTTAATATGTATTAATTTAATTCAAAGTCTTACCATTTCATTGCAGCGCATTGCACTATTTTACGCTTCTAAATAGCTGTGGTGTTTAAATGTTTCTATCACATTGCATCTCCATCTGGTGCAGACAATCAAATTGCTTGTCACTAGAATCTTGTCATGTTTTTAGGACACAGTGTTACAATGTAAGCTGCTCAAATGTTTACATTGGTGATATTTATATTATTTTGGTAATTAAAAAAAACACCTAATGTAGATTTTTATAACTTTGAACCTGCATCTCGGGATGGGTGCTGCTACTGTCCTCTAGAGGTAGCAATTTCAGCCACGGCTGCATACAGTACATTGAGGCAGCCTTCTTGACTGAAATTAAATGTGCTGTGTTTTCCAGCAAGGCTACCCAGAGTGTTGAAATATAATTGGGTAAACTGGGAGTGGGTGGATTATACAGACCAAAACAAAGACATTTCACCACAGAATGCACATTTTCAAAGGAAAATAACTGACTTTAGTATTTGTTTTTCACATAAACAAATATGTTCACTTAGCACATATCTGAAATATCTGCAAACATATTATGCTATTTCTTTGCTTTGGAAGATTCAAAAATTTACATACAGCACCTTTAAATACACAAGATAACATTAAGAAAAAAAAAAGACTAATATTAAAAGAAAAACTGAATGTATACTGAACAGAGTGTAAATTAGGGCATGATGATCAATCAATCACCATACACGTAAACCTTATTTTTTACTCTGTAACTCTTAGATATTTCTTGGATAACCTAAAATACAAATTTCTTGAATGAGATTTTGCTTCTCGGTCAGATATACTCACACATGTCATCAGTTGATATTTGCTTCCATACCGCACTGCACAACTTTTTCATTTTTTTGTGGTTTTCATACGTTTCCTCTGTGCAATAATTGTTGATTAGGTGACAGCACTACCTGCTGCGCCACTGCGTCGCCCTCTGAAAATACATCAAAGGACTATTTGCTAATTATTAAGCTGAATATTTTGCACATTCAATTTCATTCTGATTAGAAATGATATATGCAAATATATAAAATTGCTAACACAAAACTGTTACATGAATTAATTGTAATAAAATTTACATTTTAAAAAGTATATATTGATTCTAATATACAATGTTTTAGTGTTTAATATTACATTATATTACAATATTTAAAAAAAATCTAATTCTTCATAAATAATGAATACAGAGTACACTCTGGATTATCATTTACACTTTATGGTAACTGCAAGATTAAATCGTTACATGCATTGGATAGAAAGCTACTGTAATTGAACAACCAAGTAAAAGACTAAGATACATTTTTAGCTCCAATTTACATATTTAAACTCAATATTCAACCTAAAATTCTGACAACAGACAGACTGTACTTTATATGCAGGATGCTAAAAGTCAAGAAACATAAAACTCAACAGAGCATCGTTTTTTACAACATACTTGAGCTCTTCATTGTCTGTTTAGTTTTTTCAAACCGCAATGTTCTACAGAAACAACAGAAGGTCAACTTCCAGTGAATTAGTACACTTAAACTATGCCATTATGTTCTCATTACCTTTTTGTTAATGACATGAACCATGTAGATTTTACTGTAACTAAACAGAATTTTTTTTTTAATAAAAGATTTTGTATTTAAGCAAAATAATATAAATAATTTCTTACCTGAAACATTTACAGCACAGTTGACATCACTCTTCTTCTGAGAACAATAAGCAACTAAGCAAATACCACAATAAAAAACAAAACCTTCCTTCTCGTAAGACATGCAGGACCAGTTGAACAGGAAGTATTAACAGTGAACTGATTTTTTCTTCATACCATTTATGTAAAGAAGCCATTTTGTGAATATATTTAAAATGTTTTCAGAATACGATAATTTCATTTAGATAATTAAATTATTTGGCTTATGTCCCTTTGTCTAAACATAAAGTGCAACTACTCCATCTGCTGTCTACAGAACCTGCCTCAAAGCACAACTTGATAATCACTTTGACATCACCCACTGTAACTGTATATACAGCAAATCAACCACATATAACTAAACAAAACAGGACATTACAAATAAATAGAGAATTTAATGTGAAATTGAAAACGAGACATGCGCTTTTATGGGGTATATTTCATTTATTTTATTATTATTTTAAAGTTATGCATGTAGCAATTTTTTTTATTTTATTTAGATATAATTTTATGCCTACCAGTAGCTGATTACTGGTGTGAGCAGCGCAGCTGAACAAATAAGAAGGGTTACTAAAACAAAACAAATTAAATTAAGGTCAGCGTAGCACAAAAACAAACAGCAATGCAGTTAAACCTTTTTGTTTCAAAAATATCAAATGATAGAATGTGGAAAATGCATTGTCTTTTATTTGTATGTCAATAAAAAAATAAACATACCTTTAAAAACAGATGGCACGTGTACAATTGAAGATGTTGTCACATTTCTTCTGTATTTAGTTGATCTATTTTCTTAATGTCTTTTCAGGTGGATGATATAGTGAGATCACTATATAAAACTTTTTTAAATTTAAATTTTTATGGTGGTTTGCACCATGATGTGCCCTGCATCATCTCTGCTTTTCTGCAGCGGACAAGAGTGCCATTCCCTGACAAAATCATGCACATGGTTTAAACTGATCTTCTTTGATAGTATAAAATAAGTTAATAATAATAAAGAGCAATACCATGGACGGAGTGCAATATTTAAGCAAAACAGTAACAAGGTGGACAGTAACAGGAGAGACATTTTTTTGTTAAAGTCAGGCATTACTACTTACATGATTAAATCCGAGCTAGCACGTAATGACCTGAGGAAGATTTAAAACATGTTTATTAACTGTATTAATATATATTTGGAATATCTGTTACCCATTTTTATAGGGAAACAACACACACACACACAAAATGGGTAACAGGGTGGACGTGTTTTGATTTACCACAACAGAAAACTACTCTAAAATGTTGAAAATAAATGACTAGAGACTAGAATGACTAGAGGAGCAATCTGGGGGCATTTTTATTGGGATTACAATTAAAGTAATGGGGGTACATTCATTTCAGGGACACACGTTTAAATAAAGATTGTATTAATATATTTTAATTATTTTAACAAAAGCAGCATTTGGTCAGATGTATTATGACAATACAAAATCAATAAAAAGTATAGGATTTATTAGATTTTTCTAGGTTATATTTGTAACTGAACATGAGCATACATGACCTAGGACATGGCAATTCAACTACTTGCACTGAAATCAGAGTAATTATTTAAATTTTTATTTTATTTTGAGCATTGATCATTGTGTCATATTATGAAAATGGAATAATCCTATCAGACAAGCTTTAAGGAATTTTTAAAAGCATTTTTAAATATTCTGTACCATACATTAATAATTCATAATTCCTTACATTTATATGCTTTTCTGGACACATAAAGCGCTTTAGACATTAGGGGGAATCTCCTCATCCACCAATAATGAGCAGCATCCACCTGGATGAAATGACAGCAGCCATATTGCGCCAAACCGCACACCACACACCAGCTGATTGCTGGAGGGGAGACAAAGTGATGAAGCCAATTATGGGTATGGTTAGGAGGCCATGATGGACCGAGCCCAGTGGGCAAATTTGGCCAGGATGCCAGGGTTAACCCTTTATCTTTTTTGAAGGACATCCTGGATTTTTAAAGACCACAGAGAGTCAGGACTCATCCGAAAGAGGGTACTGACAGAGCAGTATAGAGTGGAGAAAGTTTGTATGCAAAAACCCAGAAGCTAGTTAGCATTTTAGCAGTTCCGGTTCCCTCGTCCCAAAGTCAATGGGTTTTTTCAATGGGATTTCAGTTAAATCGCTTAAATAAGGTTCGTGGCTAACACAAACTCAAGATACTTTCACATTTTACTCTACGATATAAAACACATCAGTTACATCACACTCTTATTATTTTTTTAAAACGGTTACGCTTCTTTAAAAAGACAGTTGCTATCAAGTTGCTAAATGGGTCTACAGATGGTGTCGGAGACATTATACTCCATCGAGCTGAACTGGTCTGGAGCGCAGCTCGCTTGTGTTGGGCATTTGGATTTGTCTGTTGTTTAAGTATTTTCATGAATAGTATTTTATCGTTTGTAGTATTTTTTTCTAATTGGGAATTCATATTGTGTGTAGATAATGCCTTCACTTGTAAAGACTGTCAAGACAGATTCATTTGTTGATCCTTTATTTTAAATAAACAATATTATACCAGTGCAGCCTGTCTCTTTCCTGCTTTCAATAATGCAAACGTGTGAATAAATGTGTAAAAAATACATACATGTTAACTGTAATTTTAATAGGATCAATGGATTTTTCATAGTTTTTTTTTCTTCATCTGAACACATTTAACTCTGTCATAACTGCAATATTTACACTCCTTAAAATGTATAGCAGATGTGACTGTATGGGCTGCTTTTCGCTGTACATCATGGCAAAAAAGAATATTGAATGCTGTTCTCTATCTATGATGGAACTTGCAGGTATATAGACTTGTCCCTCATACCTCATTTTTGTCGTCTAAGGTAAGCAGGCTGTGTGCACGCGAGCGATACACTTCTTTAAATGTCTTATGATAATACTATGTAGGCACATTTATACATTCAGTTTCAAAACTTTTACAACAATCATAAAGTAAAACAAAATGTATTTCCCACGTAAAAATAAAAAAAAAATCCAAAAGGCACGTAGGTCTTTGTGTTTTGCGTATTTATTTGTTTATAATGTATAGCGTGGATTATAATATAATAAACCGAGAGATTAAATCTTTGCCATGGACCAAATTTCTAAAAATAAGCTTGAAAAGTGGTCTGTAGCAGGGTGGTGCTGACGTCACAGACGAGCGCCTCGAAAGCACTGTAGTCTGTTTGCAGAATAATGTTAGCTTTTCAATTCATGCAATTCATTTTAGATCCAAAAGTGCTCAAAGTTGTATTTTCGTGTGAGAATTATCCGGCTGGACAAAACGTGTAAGTGTAATAAACAGTGTTTGAACGCAGAGCTTATTATTTGCAATCTTCGAAAAGCCTATGGGAAAATCCTATAGGGATTTTATCAAGGGAACCAGTTTTATGCTAGCAGCCAACAAGCCTACAAGGTGACATCATAGTTCCCCCACTCTATAGAGTGCCCATTACTATACTGGAGCATTAGGACCAACACAGACCACAGGTTGAGCACCCCCTGCTGGCCTCACAAACACCAGCAGCAACCCAGCTTTCCCATGTGGTCTCCCATCCAGGTACTGACCTGGTCACAGCCCTGCTTAACTTCAGTGGGCAACCATGTAAGAGTTGCAGAGAGCTAACCAGGGGCGGACTGGGACAAAAATTCAGCCCTGGCACTGTAGCCACACCAGCCCACATTACCACACCGACACAGCCCCACCCATGGACACGCACATCCACACATTATATTAGTGTACAGATGGTGAAATAATATACGCAGTGCCAAATGTTATAGATATTAAAACATTTAAATGTATGTGCCTGGAACAAAAACAACCTCTTTATAAAAAATGTATACATACAGTAAAAACTTAATAAAAAATGTTTGTCTGCTATTATATGATAGAAGTAACCTTTGAATGTGTCTTACACACACACACACACACAGAGCTTTACACACAAATGGACACGCAGCACTAGCAACACTTCGGAAATATTTGTGTGTACTAGCAGATTTGTACATTTTTAATCCTTCATGATATATAGCTTTTTTTGATATAAAGTATGCTGAAGTGTTGCTAGTGCTGCATCTCCATTTGTGTGTGTGTGACACACATTCACAGGCTACTCCTATCATAGGGGTTAATTTATCATTAATTAGCCACAGTCTTAAAAAGGCTTACATGAGCTTTTATTTTGAAGTGTTTCTGGCAATCAGCCAGTTTATTCTTATTTGTTTCGGGACCACACACATACATACCAACTTACATGGATACTCCGAAGTGATGTTTAGCACTTGCATGCTCAGTACTTGTTGGAAACTTTGTGGAAAAAGAATAAAGAATTCTGGATTGATTGCAGCTCGTTGCCTCTGACTGACCAGACATCTGTGGTGAACTAGCCCCCACTGACAACCCCTAACTGGTTTGTGGTTTCTATATCAGTTTTCTGTACACAGTATTAAGAAACTGTCAGCATTTGTGTCAGGGTGTGTTTCTCTTACGGCTGTATTCCTACCTCCATGACACTTGACTCTGCTGCAGCAGTCAGGCTATCTGCACTGCCACTGGGTCCAGAAACATTCTAGTTTGAATAGATGAACACAGGAGTCAGGAAAGGAAGAACATAAGCAAGCCAATGTCTGACTATTGCATAGATATACTACAATGTTGCCTGTAAAAGAAGTCAATGTTCCACCTACATACTGTGACATATGCATGTATTTAATGTTTTACTTTAAAGACTAGCTATGTATTTAGAGTTGACTACAAATTCCTACAGTACTATAGCTATAGCTGTTCTGTGTATACCCTAAATTCCACGTTATCTGCTTATAATGATATTTTAAAATGTATGGGAGTTCCACGCTGAGTTAACTGTTAAACACAGTGTAGGTTACTGTCAAAAACTGTCAGAAGTAGCGTGAATGACATTAAAATTAATTATTATTTATATTTTAGTATAATTAAGGGGGTCAGTCCGGATGCAGCGCATCCGATGTGTGACCTGCTTTATTTTCTGTTCCCTTCTTACCTCCTCTACCGCGCTACTGTCCTCCGATGCATTTACACCTCCTCTCGCGAATATTTCGGTTAATTTTATGCATTTGGCAGCATCTGATTTTAGAGCCCTTTTCTTACTCTCTCTGACCTTTTCAGCACCGCCTTTCCTTTTTTTTACGGTCCATATTTTGACATTAACGTTAGCTTGTGTTGTGTTGCATTTACTGTTTGACCATCTTGCCAGATTTTGATTACATCAGCGTAATCCACAGCCTCTGATTGGGTCGGCCCATCTCGAAACCTGCCGGCCGTCGCCGATTGGCCCAAATGCTTAACATGTTTATAATTATCAATCATCATTATTATTATTATTATTATTATTATTGTCATCAACAGTAGCATTATATTCACATCTTGCAAGAGATAAAAGCTGCCAGCATGCAAAAACAATACATATTTAAAAAATAAATAAATAAATAAATAAAAAAAAAGAACCTGACCGGCCCACATTTTAAAACTGCTCCGGCCCTTCTGGCATTTGCCAGAATTGCCAGACGGCCAGTCCGCCCCTGGAGCTAACTACCAACATATAATGCCTTGGGGACACAAAGGGCACCGAATAGTGGGAATGACCCATTTACTATTGACAAATTACAATACTTTTAGTGAAAAATATAAATTATTTATAATTATGACTTATCTTTATATGTAATTTTCAAAATTATTCCCTTGTTTTTAAAAAAAAAGGCTGCTTAATATAATAACGAGAAAGCTTCACTGAATGCAATTCAGTGTGATTCAAACAAATTGTCATACAATTATAAGAAAAATGATCTAAGATGACCTTTGGAGTCTTTCGTTTTCACATGAGCAAATAAAAAATGCCTAGAGGCCCTTTTAAATGAGTCTTGCCTGAGAAGCCTTGGATGGTGTATGGGACCCATATATTGAAGCATAAACAAATTTTCATTTTCATTTTCACTGTTGTTAGGTTTCCTATAAGCATGACTCCGGTTTGAAGTTCATGGCTCCTCCCCCATTGGCCCAGTCTGTAATCCATCGCTGCTCGTAGTCAACCCAAAAACATGCTTCAAGGAAACGTAAAACTACGTTATCACGTGACCAAAATCCTCTTTCTAATCCAAATAGGCATATTTCATGATCCTCCACAAGGGGGCAGGAAGACCCACTCTACCGCTCCTCCACACTGTCCCGGTCTGGCGTACCAAAACAAATCCTCCATCCTTCCGTGCAATGCGATCCCGTACCGCCTTCCGGCTCTCTCAGCAAGTTTGTGTGAGCCAGACTGTGATCATAGAAATACTACAGTTCATGCATGGTGTGAGGAATGACGTCCTGGTGTGATTTAAGCTGGAAAAAGCACGTAAATAACGACGGCGGAGCCGAACATTAACCCGCGATCAACAGGACACCCTCCCCGGTCTATCCCGACCGCAGAGACAGCGAGGTTTGGTTGAGCTCAGAAGAGCCCAAACAGATCACACTCACAGGTGGGACGGACAGACAGACAGACGGTGGTTTGAAGTTGACAAAAAGGTGAGTAAAGTAAAACATTGCGCTTGTATTTGTGTGCTTGCTTAAACATTTCATGTTACTTTGCGTTTCTTGTGTTCTTCAGACTAATCAGAATAAAGAAATAGGCTAGTCAAATCAGCTAACAAAGAAACTCACGCGAGCTGTTTACATTTCTGATTATTACTATTACAAATGTATCATGGTAACCTCAGTATACGTCAGAATGTAATGGTTACCGTCTGTGATGTTAGAACTAAGAAACTTTAAAGAATTTAAAGTAAACTTATAGCTATGTTATTAGGCAGTGTTGTCAACAAAGCATTAATTAAACTATTGTGAAAGAGATTTTTATTGACCGATTATTCAGTAGTTAATATGTAAAGTTTATTTGCAAATGTGGTTACTGTGGTATTCAAAATTAATGTATTATTTATGTCCCTCTATGAAAATAAACATAGTCTGATTTACACTTTTATTTAAGGTTTTGTGCTTTATTTTACATTGTGTGATGTTGTGGACACTTTGTTTATTTATTGTAATATTATAATTTTTTTGTTATTATTATTATTTATTATGTATACATTTTGGTAAATTGTCTTTCTTGTTGTTTCTATGATAAACATTAGGTGTTTATTTCTGGTAGTTGTTAGTCAGGTTTTTCATTGTCATGCTGTGTATCTTTTGTTTTGATTGATTGTTGTAGCTGTGTGGATGTGTTTCAATTTTCTCAATCAGCTTTTTCATTTATTTATATTCCTCCCTGAATTATTTGCATACGAGCAATTCCAGCGTTACGCATGTGACATTTGCAGTAAAAACTCAAAACATAAATTCACGGAGAAAGTATTTGTTAACATTATATTGAAATATCTATTTATATTTTTCCAAATCAACTATCCAGAGAGTTATGAGAACAGAAAAATATCAATCTGTAAACATTTTTTATACTTTAAATAAGGAAAATAAACATGCCTTATGGATGTGACCAAAAAAGTCGTAGTACACAATATACTTTGTAGAAATTCTGTGAATTAAACTGCACAACCCAAAAGAAATAGTGCTAATCAAAAGGATAAGAGTTGGCTCACTGTAGAACACAAATGATTGATTTTATTTTACATTTTTGTATTTGTGAGGAAAAGAAGCTTCGTTATGGATGTGACGTCTTTCCATGATGGATGTGACGGATGTGAAATTGCCGCTTGTGTGACTTTGTAAATCAAATATAATTGTTTGAGAACATTGACAGATACATTTTTGAGTACTATACACAAAAAAAAACTTACAAAGGGTTTTGCTATTTTGGTAAAAGCCTAATTTTTTCATGGCAAGGTTGATATTTTCATGGAATTGCTCATACAGTTAATGAGTTTGCGTTTAAATCGGAAGCCACTTGAACATGGCAGCAACTTTGTCAGTGGTGTAGAAAAAAAAATAGATATTATACTAATTCTAATATTAGATTAGATTATGTTACTTCACTGTCGTGTGTTTTGCTATGATTGAAAAAAGTTGATTTGATTTGAAAAACTTTTATGTTCTTCTGAGGTCGAAACATTCTCATGGGTGTTTTTTTTTATATTTGTTTAAGGAAACATTAAATGTGCATTAAATGTTGAGAATAACTGTATCACTGTAGTATATGTTTCTGCCTAACTAAACTAAATCTAAACTAAAAAGAGACTACGAGAGTGTTAGAGAAACTTTAAAAGGCTTTGCACGTGCTTAATGTTTAGTTTTTTTTGTATGGCATTCCAAAGGAACTGCTGAAGAACCAAATTTTTGTTGTGTGTAATTAAATCAGATTCAGCCATACATAATATGTCATTTTAGGTTTGTTGTTCACTTTTTTTCATTGGGATTCATAGTTTTCCCTGGCAGGTTAGCTTTGCAAAGTTTTCTACTTTCAGATTATTTACAAACAGATTTGCGTCAGCTGTGTGCAGGCACTGGGCTTTGTATGTATAAAGTCTGACTGTCATTCACGCTCATTCCTTGCTCAGGTATTGCGTGGAAAGTATTTTCCTTCTTCAAAACTGGCCGAACCAGAGCATTAATTGTGCACACGCACAGACACACACGCTCAAAAAAGACAGGAAACAGTGGCATAAAAAAAGGCTTAATGGTATTCTGTTGGTCCTTGTTGACTTGGAAGATTGGTTAACCTATGCTATGCTGAAGAAAACTGTTACTATCTTTTAGGCCAGGGTGATAAAATGTTATCGAAATATATTGATGGTACACCTTCATAATAATAGAAAAAGCTTTTGATACCGAATGATAGTTTCACCCAAAAATGAAAATGTACACAATTTACTCACCCTCAAGTAGTCCAAATCCTTTACAAGTTTCTCTATTCAGTTCAACACAAAAGAAGATATTTTGAAGAAAGCTCACAACCTATAACTATAGACTTCCATAGTAGGAAAGACAAATGCAGTGGAAGTCGATATTTACAGATTTTTAGCATTCTTTAAAATATCTCCTTTTGTGTTCAACAGAAGAAAGAAAGAGAAATGACTAACAAGTCAAGAATGAGTAAAATGATGGGTTAATTATTCCTTCAGCAGTGATTTTTCTGTATTTTGTTATTTAACATTGGCAGGCAGAAAATGGTTTATTTGGGCTACTGTCTTTTTAAGAGATAATGCGTAGGGCAAATAGAAATTCTAGATTATGCTCACTTAAGACATAATGAGATTACTCACAAATATGGGTTATTTGAAATAGTTTAACAAATTCATCTGTGTAACAAACTTAATAACACTGTGTAAAACCCTAATAACACTGAATAAAACGAATGTTACTTAATGTGACAGGAGGCACGGACATAGCCTTGAACTCATTCTTCAAAATATCTTCTCTTTTGTTCAACAGAAAAAAGAAAGAGAAATGGGTAACGAGTAAAGGATGAGTAAATGATGGGTTAACTATTCCTTTAACTGTGATTTTTCTCTCTGTATTTTATTTAAAATTGGCAGGCAGAAAATTGTTTATTTGGGCTACTGTAACTTCAAGAGATAACGCCTAGGTCAAATAGAAATGCTATTTTATGCTCACTTAGGATATAACCAATTGTGCTTAGATTACTTTCAAAGATGGGTCATTTGAAATAATTTAACAAATTCTTCTGTGTAACAGACTTGGGCTATAATACTGTAATAGCACAGAATAAAATGAATGTTACTTAATGTGACAGGAGACACGGACACATAGCTTCAAACTCATTCTTCAAAATATCTTTTGTGTTTATCAGAAGAAAAAAAGAGAAATGGGTAACAAGTAAAGGATGAGGAAATGATGGGTTAACTATTCCTTTAACAGTGATATTTCTCTCTGTATTTTATTTAAAATTGGCAGGCAGGAAATGGATTTAGTCTACTGTCACATTAAGAGATAACGTGTAGGTCAAATAGAAATGCTAGTTTATGCTCACTTAAGACTATAGGTTGGCATAGATGAATTTTTTTAAATCTAGATTAATCTCACTGTAATCTTGGAATTAATCTAGATTAAAATGGCTCATCTTAATTCTGCCGAAGGCATTCAGAATATGTGTGCTACCCAAATAATGACTAAAAAGTAAGTCTTTGAGAATATCAGACCAGGGGCTCATCTCCTGTTTCCAAAATGCATCACAAACTGCTTGAGAAGCTGTTCTACTATAATTGGTGATGAAAATAAATTATGTTCAATAAGATGTACTTGTGTTCGATAGCTGTTTATTCAATTAATCATGAATTTTGAACTGTTGGCCTACATAAGCTCGAAACAGGGATTTTTTTAAATTTATTTTTATTTTTTGGAATACCTTAATCCAACTAAAGTCATAACTAAACTAAACAGAAATGGAATTAAGATGTGGAGTATATGCATATATTAGTGGCATTACTGAAGTAAACACGGCAATCAAACTATTACCGTCATGTTGGACTTTTTGCCATATTTTCAGGCAAGATCCACCACACAAGCGGCTGTCATTAAAGGACCACACACACACACACACATCGCAAAAGGGGGAAGCTTTTTTTTTGTTTTTAACGTTTCAGGCTAAATAATTCAAATGAATCATTGACTTCTGTTTTCATTTGTTTAAAAAACAATTTTTTTTACAATTCAAATCGGCCTGTTTGGATATCTTGCTAGAGATACTGATTAAAAAAAAATTTAAAAGTAAATAAAAATCGTACACAAACCTTAGGAACAGTATTGCTGAAAATTTTGACAGTTTTAAAACCTTGAGTTTTCTAAACCGCGATATACCTTGAAAACAGTTATCGTCCCATGCCTAGTTGGGTGCCATGCCTCTATTTCAAAATTGTACGATTGAACTCATATAAATCAGCCACTAAACTGACAAAACGTGCAAAAGTTATGACTTATAAACTCTTGTCTTTACTGAATCTAACATTGTCTATAATTTTAGCAATAGTATTTCACCCAAATGGTAAAATTTACTGTAATCTCAATAGGAAAATATTTAGATATATAATTTTGGATATATTTACATTAAAGGTCTCTTGAAGTGCTTTGAAATGTGCATTTTTTTATTTGATGTTTGATGTAATCTCAATTGAAAAATGAACAGAGGGTGGGACATATAGTAGCTCCTCCCCTTTAAAAAACAGCCAATAGCATTTCGTTTTTATCACAGTTCTCCCAGTGAGAGTGGTTGAGGTCAAGCGCATCAAATGAAAAGCGCCTTGAAGAGGGCGGGGCATATCAGAAACTAGAGAGCATTTGATTGGTCAAGATTTGATCAGAAACTAAAGTATGAAGTGATGTGAAAAAAAATTGTTGATCCATTTAGGTGGAAGTGACAAACTACAAGGTTTTGATGTTTATATCAGTTTTATATTTTCTAAACGCGAGTGATTTCACAATAATGCTAAAATAAAGTAATGAAGTACACCCTGGCCTGCTTTATTTCTGGCTGTTATTGGATGTGTAAATGTATAGCCCTCAAGAATATTTCCTGTAAAATTGTCTTTGTTATCTCTCTGTACTGGGCTCTAAAAGCCATTAAATCTTTATGGTTTTAAAGAACAGTAAATCCAATTTGATAATTACACACTGTGTATGTGTATCTGTACATCTGTGTGTGAACCCGTTTACACTTATTGTGTCACTCCTAGTTAAAGAGCACGTTTAACATCCAGCGGAGTCCTCCATATCATCACACGATCTGATCTTCACAGGAACTCTGGCTGCTTCTTTTTAAATGACAGTTGGTAATTTACACGTTTTTTGTGGACAGTTAACGCAATGCCTGAGGATGCTTTTCTTGTTTAACTTTCCACTGAAAGCTGATCTCAGATTTGATTGACTGATTTTTACAGCCTTGGTTTATGTTTCAAGATCAAGTTAAGGTGCTGGCATTTTTTTTTTTTTTGGATTGGAATTGGTTCGATGGCAAAGGTCAGGATAAATTTTGAGACCATAGGTTCTGATTGTTGGGAAAGTTTTGGACATAGATTGCAAGTTGAGTGCTGTATAAAAAAATATTTGGTAGCATTAAAGTCATTCTTGCTTCTTTTAAATTAATGTAGATATGTTGTTATAAAAGCCTGTGATTTTTGTAATGCAGTAAATGTAGATGGAATGTTGGACTCCAGTAATAATTAATAATAATTAGCTACTCAGAAAGTTAATGGAAATTGCCATTTTTTGAAAGCATAATTTTTTTTTTTAAATATCCTCATTTATTGAAATTGTGATGTGGACTAATATGTGTGAATATTAAACAACAACAATTTTGTGTGACGACAACTGGTCAAAATTCAGTTTCTAAAAGTTCAGTTTAACTTGAAAAAATTTAAGACAGTAATGGATTAATGTTGTACAGTCGAATCTACTTTGTAAAATAATAATAATAATAATAATAATATGCAACTTTATTTCTTTCTCATTTTTATTTCAACATAAACAATAACAGAATTTGAGGGGTAAAAGCATATTTCACAAGGTTCCTTAAATGTACTTTATGTTATACTTTTAAAAGTTCCTGTTAAATTAAATGGGCTTCATGATTAATTGCACATGCTTTTTGATTACTAATATCTATTTGAATTAAAATGGAGTTCAGAAAAACATAACTAACTAACTAACAAATTTTATTATTGAAATAATAGTAATAATAATCAGTGGTAGACAATAAGGTGAGATTAATAATTATTATAAAATGTATAAAAATAATAATAAAATAGATTTCATATATAATAATTTAATTGAATGTGTATTTATATAGGCCATACACTCAAAGCGCTTTACAACCATGAGTGGAGCCCCCCACTCCACCACCAGTGTGCAGCATCCACTTGGATGATGTAACGGCAGCCACAAGATAACGGCACCAGTGCGCTCACCACACACCAGCTATAGATGGTGTGTAGAGACAGTGATTCAGCCAATTTGGTGGCAGTGGATGATTGGGAGGTCATGATCGGTAAGGGATGATTCAGGGAATTTGGCCAGGACACTGGAGTTACCCTACTTTTTACGAGAAGTGCCTTGGGATTTTTAATGACCACAAAGAGTCAGGACCTCGGTTTAACCTCTCATATGGGCAGTATAGTGTCCTCTTCACTTTACTGGGGCATTAGGACTCACGCCCCCTACTGGCCTCACTAACACCACTTCCAACAGAAACCTAGTTTTCCCATGTGGTCTCCCATCCAGGTACTGACCAGGCTCAGCCCTGCTTAGCTTCAGTGAGCAACCTGTCTTGAGCTGCAGGGTTATATGGCTGTGGCAAAATATATTAAGAATATAGGAAAATATTTCTGTGTCATGTTTTGCACCAAAATCAGAAACATAATATTAAATTATAATTATGAACAATAAAAATATATTTTAAAGAATGTAAATTAGGGCACCACAATTCTGGCTAAAATGAGAATCAAGATTTTTTTTGCTTAAAGTCAAGATCACGATTTTCTCACGATTCTGTAGATGTAAAATAAAGGTTAATATGAGTAGACTATTATTATTGTTTTTCTCAAACATATGGTAAAACAACAGTAATAATATTAGCCCTATGTGTAGCTCTACTGTTGGTTAAAATGCTACATGTTGCATAGACTTGGAATGGGGGACTTGAATAGGTTTTAAATTTGTCCTGGTTGTTCATTCACAGTAAAGTGATGATGACATCAGAATATAACTATTCATAAATCTAAAGTTGAATTATTATGTTTGAGACATGTGCTTGCAATCTGTCATTGACAACATTATTAGATCATTTTTTCTCTGTTAAAATGAAACGTCTTTCATTATCAGATTCCCTCCTGCATTGTATTCAACATTATACAGGTAGTTATATTGACACTCTTTGTTCGCTATAAAAGAAAAAAAAATATCAAATGCTTGTGGTAATCAACTTTACAATGCTATATGATCATTTAAATGATATTCAAGGTTTTAGTTTCACTTTCACTGCCGAGTGCGGCTCATGTCATGGCTGCCGTCACTCTGAGAAAAGAAACATGCATGCAAATCATACTCACCTCGCGACTCCCATTTGATCGCTCTGTGCAACAAACTCAATGTTATTTGCAAGTTTATTACCTGTTATTCACAGCTTATGCAGGTTTCTGTTCACTACAGAAGACATCATTCGCGGGCACGTGTGTGTCCTCTCAGTAGTAAACAAACAGCAAACCTGTGATTTCGCGCCTGCAAATACTTCATTACATGAAGATAGAAATGACATTTTTGGGTAAGTTATACCTTATAAATACAGTATGTGACACTTTTAACACCATTTGGAGGTGTCCGTGTTGCTGAGCAATGTATATAAAACAATGTGTAGACTTGGGCGATCGCCTTTATGCTTGTCCCGAACTTTAAAATATAATCGTCTGAATCGTAGAGATGCTGAGTTAAGATCATGTGGGCGGTTGAATCGAGATTGTGATCTTTTTTCGATTAATTGTGCAGCTCTAATGCAAATTATGTGTTAATATAGGGTTATCACATTTCTTTTGCTGCATCATTGACTATTAATTCCACCTAGAGCTGCACGATTGATCAAAAAACATCACGATCTCGATTCGACACCCTAGACGATCTTAATCCAACATTTCTACGATTCTGCCAATCATATTTTCAAGTTCAGGAGAGAAGCAAAGGCGGCTGCATAATTTTCACCTTTATTTGTATAGCGCTTTTACAATGTGGTTTGTGTTTTGATGATCGTAGTAAATTGAAACAGTGTCAGTTCAATTGAAACTGTGTCAGTGTCAGCATAAGTCTTTACATTGTTTTACATACGTTGCTTAGCGACATGGATACCTCCAAATAGCGCTGAAAGAGTCACATACTGTATTTATAAGGTATAATTTACCCAGAAATGTTTCTGTCTTCATGTAATGATGTATTCGCGCCCGCGAAAACACACGTGACGTGAGCTTTTACCACAGAGAGGGCGGGCTGTTGAAGTCTCAATCAAAAGCATTCATAATTGCTACTCAATAAATGCCAAACTAGCTAAATTTAATAACAATATTTGCCCTAAATGCTCATTCTGTACTCAATATGATGAAACACTAAACCATTTATTTTGGGAGTGTACTTACTGTAAAGTTTTTTGGGTTGACTTTTCCAATTTCATTAAAAAATTTCCAAACTTATTTCCAAACTTCTGTATTTCCCCCAAAATGTTATTATTTGGTTACTCACTGAATGTAGATCCTTCTCGTTGTAAATGTATTATTAATTTATAGCTTTTTTTTGCCAAAATTTTACATCCAGAAATGTAAATTTTCAAAGAAACACCCTTACTTTTTTATTTTCGGAAAGGATTTTGAATTATACGTGGACTCTTTAAAAGACTCTAACAATTACATTGCATCTGAAACGCTTTCTTGGTGTAAATCATTTAAACTTGTTTAATTTGCTGGAATTAGTTTTATGTAACCCTCTCCTTTTATGTATGTATCTTTGTCTCCTTGTTTATATTGCATCTTTGTAATGTTCTTTCTTACATAATAAAAATAAATAAATAAATAAATAAAAAATAAGCCCATCATGTCGCTACTCTTTGAGGTGCAGTGTGTTAGATAGAAAGTATGTTAGATGAAACATTACATCCAAATGCACAATAAATAGGTTCTTATTAACATGAAAAAAAAAAAACTAGAGGGGGCAGGCGCGGGCCCTACTTAATGATAGACACGTGCGCGTATACTTTAGTGAACAGAACCTGCTTAGGCTGTGAATAACAGGTAATAAAGTTATAAATAACATTGTTTGGGAGCCGCGCTGGAAGTATTAACTGCACTTAGCAGTAAAAATGAAACCGAAAGTGCCAACATCATTTACATAATCATGTCGCATTTTAGAGTTATGATTACGACAAGCATTTAATATGTTTTTCTTTCATAGCGAACAGTGTTGTGCATGAGAATAAATGTTTAACAGTGTCAGGATAACTACTGAAGCCTATATAATGTTGAATATAATGCAAGAGGAAATCTGATAATGACAAATGTCTGATTTTTACCAGTAGAAAAAAATGGTCTAATAATGTTGTCAATGACAGATTGCAAGCATATGTCTCAAATATAAAAATTCAACATCAGACCAACAGTAGACCTACACATAATAATATTGTTGTTTTACCATATGTTTGAGAAGTAACAATAATATTAGCCTTCTGATATTAACCTTAATTTTACATCTACAGAATCGTAGGAAAATCAAAAAAGTCGCGATTCTCATTTTAGCCAGAATCATGCCGCTCTAATTCCACCCTACCAAAATTTGATTAGTGCAATGTGAAATAAGTATAATTATAGTGATCTTAAATTTTGAGCAACAAATATAATCCTAAAATAATTCTTTTTTTTTTTTTGTTCTGATAAAGAAAAAAAGGTCTATTTTATAGTATTGTTGTGTATTATTGTATGATTTGCTGCTACCAAAATATACTGCAAGTCTGCCAAGACTTAAAACAAGTAAAACAAGTAAACAAGTCACTTTAATGATAATAAAAAAATCTGGAAAGATTTGTTTGAATGTTTCAAGCTTGATCGTTACTAGATCATGCTTGTGTGTAAATGTGTCTCTACGGGATGCCAGAATTAACTTCCCTAAACACTAGTTTTGAAGCTGTAGATATTAAACATTCCAGCTGCAGAGGCGTTTCCTGTCAACAAGGACTGCATGCCAGTTCATGCACTCTGATCAGGATCCTCCTCCTTTCCTTCCTTTGCAGTCGTTCTTTCTCTTTCTCTTGATCAGTTTGCTGTCCCCTTCCTTCCATGTCACCACTTCTGTCCCCCTTTCGCAACCACACAGCTAAGATTTCACTAGCGGAGACATATCAGATGTGTTGGTTTGTTTGGTAATCTGTAGATGTAGGTCAGTCATGCTGGTAAATTTTCAAAACTTCAATCTTTGCTTTTTGAGTATTCATTTGTTTGTAAAAGAGACTGATCGGGTCTAATTTGCATGTTGGAAAATAATTGTTAGGTTTCAGATGCAGGCACGTGTGTGTTAAGAGTGTTCTGTGCCTCAAGTCTTAGTGTAGGCTTCAAAATCACATTGTCTGATACTTTAATTGTGCAGTAGTAACTGTGTCTGACCATGCTGTATTCCCTGCAACAGAATCTGGCTCCGCCTCCTCTCCATGATATGACATCACTCTGCGGTTACCACAGAAACCAGGGCTCCACTGCAGACGGTTGACAGCCAGGCAGGTGAGTTATTGTTATGGTGTTGGGAAAATTGCAGACAAAGCACAATTTAATAACTGCGTGGGAAAGCATGTCAAATGCATGTGCCTATACATAGACACGAAGGTTATTATTTACACTTATTTTTCACAGTGTTAAATGCTAGAGATTGTGCTTTGCAAAAGTCTGTGTGTCTAAGCGTGAACACGTGTTTGTATTAGCATGCGGCTTCCAAGATCGACATGTGTATTGCATTAGCAAATATGGCTCTCTGGATCCTCCTGTGAATTCCTTTTGTTGGATGTGTGTTTGCCTGTAGTAGCAGGATTCTCCGCACAGATTTGGTCTCAGTCTGGACTCTTAATTCAGCAAATTGATCCCTCCCTCCTGGGCAATGTCCAATCATGCTGATTTAATACACCCGTACACATGCACTCTCACAGCATGATTAATGATGTGTCAGTAAAGCGTTCGATGTGCCAAGGCAAAGTCCAAAGCAGGAGAGAAAGAGTGGGTTAGAAGAGAGCATTTTTCTTCGGGTTCGCAGACACACCCCATCAGAACAACATTTCTGAGAACACTGATTTGTTCCGCAGTATAAAATCATAGCACTGAGATTCTTTTTGCATGATGGATGTTAAATTGTGCTAAAATTGGCCAGTGGGTTCAATTGAATATAGACTTGTCCTGCCAACCTAAAGGAGGGTTTGCACTGACAGTGATGAGGTTCAACAAGGCAAACAGTTATTTTTTGTTTTAGTGAGAGCCTGTGATTTGTACTGAAGACTGACTGTTGACAGTGAGGCAGTGTTGAGCAGAGCTTAACTGTATGCAAATTATGAGAAAAGGATTTGGCAACAAACAAAGGCAGTCAGGAAATGATTCACTTGACTACCATAACAGTGTCAGACTATGTTCTACAAACCAACACCCTACTGACTCTTCACTATCCAGAGATTTAATCACACTGATGTTAAATTATTCATAGAAGTGATTATTATCTAAATCAATTTATTTTTTTCTTGTTTCAGGTGGTCCAATGGCTGCCCAGGTTGAGGTTGATACTGGGCGGCCATGTGTGGTGGGGAGTCATCTGCACCTTAGTGCTCTCATAGACTCAAGCACCAAGAGCTTAATGGAGAGTTCAGGTGGCCCCCAGGGGCCACTTATTAATGCCTCAGAGCCTAGCAAACCTGTCCCAGGCCCCAAGCCCAGACTCACTCCAAAACCATACACTGTGGAAAAAAATCCATCTATACGCCCCATTCTTGCTCCCAAACCACATCCAAAACCTAGGTCTGAGTCCACTCGACCAGTTTCCTACAAGCCAGACCTACCCAGCACACCTAAACCTCAGCCAGCCAGTAAACCTAGTCTGCCATCTGCCTCTAAAATGGGCCCCAAGCCCAGTGGACAAACAAACAAACTTGTGGCACAACCCTTTAAACCAGCACCTACCATTGCCTCTGTTGATTCCAACAAGTTTAGAACATCTCATACTGGAGCCATGCTAAGAAGAACAAGTTCTGGAAACAAAACCGATGGTCATGCCTCCACTCCTGGTGCTGAATGGCCATATTTATCTCGGAAAAAGCAGTCTGGCCCTTCAATCACTCGTGCTAAATCATTAGGCTTCTTATCAGAGATTGGACTGAATTATGAGGACAGTAAAGAGGAGACTGGTGCCATGGATGAAAATTCTCCAACTGTTCTTCGGCCCCAAACGAAAGGATCCAGACCGAGACCAGTTTCAGCTGTGTTCCTTCAAAACTCTGCTCAGTCTGAGCCTCAGGTTATACCCCCTACACCTGCGCCTCGTTGGGGAAAAGCACGACCCCTTTCATCTGACCTTACCTCAAAGTTTGAGTCAATTGGTCTCTCCCTTAACCGACGAGCGGCCCAAGAGGATGGGAAAGAAAACACTCCTGAAACTCCAGAGGATGTTAGAGTTGTACCTCAAGAGAAACAACATCATGCTGATGGGGCGGAAAGGCTAAAAAAGGCCTCTTTGCCAGAAAATAGGACTCAGAAGATAAATCTGAAAGATGAGGACTCCGAAAAGGACCCTAAAGCTGAGGATACAGGAGGTAGCATTATAAAGAGACGCATCAGCCTGCTCTTGGACTCTTCTTCCTCATCCTTCTCAGCTGTGCGTGCAGATATGTCAGGGACAGAACCTCTTTCACCTGGGCTGTCTGTCTCTGAAACGGATGGAGCAATGGGAGTAAAACAGCGAGTTAAAGAATTGAACGACGAAGTACCTACTACACTCTCACCACTCCAGAAGCCACAATATAAGCCACGGAACCTAGTATCTGACCGCACTAAAAAGTAAGGTCCAGTGGATTTTTAACATTCGTTGTTAAGGTCTGCTATGTTATTGCTGTAGCTCAGATCAATGTCTTTCAGAATTTGTATTTATAACAATCAGGTTTTGGCCAGAATCAAATGAATGTCATTGGAACTCTCTTTTTCTTTTTACTTTTACACAAAGGCAGCATTTTAACCCTTATGCACCAAAATGCATAGTAAAGGTTATACATTTTTTTTTAAAGTGTATATATGATTATTATTATTATGATTATTTAATGCAGACCTCACCTCTGTCAAATAATACTGAGGCAAAGGCCAGTATAAGATTCTTGCTTAAAAGAATCACAGTATCGCTGTATTGTGGTCACTGCTATTAAATATCTGAATCTTGGGCTTACCAGTAGCTTTTGAGGTGCATGGTTATTTGCTGCTGGAGATACTGTTAAAATTTTAGCTGTAAACCCTGATGCTGTTATCATTCCATGCCCAAACTCTTTGCCACAGTATGCAAAAATGTATATTATGTGCTGAGGTGCTATGAACATTACAATTCTGATTTGTTTTCATCATGATTTCTTGTGACGAGACCTATTTTTTCTAATTACCCTAATTTTTGCAGATTTGAAACAGAGCTTGAAGGTCTTAATTCCAGTGAGTCTAAAGGCCCGCAGCAGGTTGAAGAAGATCTAAACAAAAAGGTATGGGATTATGATCACCACCATTTATCATACTGCAGAATATTTCTCAGGAGCAGTATGGCAGACCTAGTGTTCCATATAGTTTTTTTTTATTTTAATTACCTTGTTTTTTGTGTTTTTCCTAAGTTACCTAAATTAAGTTATTCACTATGCCACTTTTTTGACAAACTAAAATGTTCATTGTTAAAGTAAATGCTTAAAATCACCATATGTTATGAAATTTAGGACAGTAAATGCCTTACTGCTGCTTGCAGCCCCAAAATGAACATTGTTCGCTATGTAAAAAAATAAATGGAAGGATTTCATTCTGAGAGAGAGAGGAATAACAAATGAGGTCAAGCACCTGATGTCACGGAAGGTGCGGCACTCCAAAGATGTGTAACCTGAGCTGTGGAATTAGTCATATTGTGATTATGAAACATGCATGCTTCAGAGGGAAGAGGGGGTGGGAAAGGTTTGTTTGTGAGAGGGAAGAGGAGGCTTTGATTATGGCCCCTTCATGCCCCACCCTGCCTTATGAGCTTTGACAAAGAGCATGTATATCCCATTTCAGTATTCTCGGTCACACTTGTCATGCTCTTCTCCCTTTTCATGTACTCTTGTACTTCATGCTATCTTTTTAGTACTGTTAATAAACCCTTTCCAAAACAACCTCTAAAACATTTTGTTTCTGTGTCATTATATTTTACTTTAATATAACTTTGAACAACAGTTTTAAAGTTTGAAAGATTTGAATAAAATGGTTATTCCAATAAGGCTATATCAGATTCTTTCTGTCTTCGACTATGCCTTTCTTTTGCATTAGAAACATGTTTCATTGCCTCTCTAGATTTGACTTAAAATCAGTATTGTAATAGGCACACTGTACACAGCCTTTACTGTAATAATAGCTTATAACATAGCAAAGAAATTGTTACCTCTAAATGTCATACCTGTCAGTGAAAGCTATAATTACACTTGGGGGTTGTTAAAGGCTGCTTTTTTTAAGGATCACCGTTGTAGACAGAGCTCACCTTGTCTGACTGAAAATCAATCCAAGCTCTTGGTTGTTGCTTACTCATGAAACTTTACATAAACTAGATAAAGAAGGGAACTGAGATAAGTAAGGGAATCTGCAAATAAATAGAAAATTTTACAAATTTTTGCTTTACAAGATATATATCAAATAAAATGATGTAAAAAAAAATTAAAACATATTTTTTCTTTTCCAGTTTGATTACTCTATAAATGAAGGACAATTAAACAGACAGGAGGACAAGAAAGTATCAATGAGTGTTCAAGACTTGTCTACACTATCCACTTTTAGTAATGATGGAGTGCAAACAGTACGAGCATCCATGTTTGAGCATGTGGTAGAAAGGCACAATGTCCAAGTGATGGAGGATAACCCTTTACAAGGCCCTAGAGCACAGCGGGAAAGCACAATTAAACCCATGCCCAGACGAAACCACTCTTTGCGGATTCAAGACAGTGCCTTTAATGCTTTTGAAGATGATGATCCTGGTAGTTTGGTCAAAGCGACCTATAGAGAGCAAGTTTCTCCTTCTAGCCCTGTACGTGTGGAGCATGTATTTGACACAGTGGCATTGTCTGGAGAGAGCCGTGCTGTAAGTGAGGCTTTGCCAACTGCTCAGCTTGAGGACAGAGCTCTTACCCTACGTTCACGGCGATCAGCTCCTCAAGTGGAAGAGGGAAAACCTACCCACGAGATCACTAATTATCTAAAGGATGATGCAGCCATGCCACGTTACCTCAGAGTTGGAGCACTGCAGAAATGGAATGCCACAGAGACGGAAATAGAGTTTGAAGCTGAGAGGGAGCGACAAAAAGAGATGGTAAAAAAGATGGAAGAAGAAATACGGAGACAGACGGAATTGCACATTGCTGCAGCAGCTGCACTCAAGGAAGAAGAAGAAGAGAGCGAAACGGAAAGGATGAAATGGTCAGAAGCACAAAGAGACAGGGAAAGGGAACGAGAGGAAGTTGCAGCACCCAAAAGGCCTAAGATGCTAGATGCAGAAGACCAGATGAACAAACCTAGAGCCACATACTTTGCTCTGACTGGTCAGATTCAGGAGCCTGTTTATCAAGGTGAGCGAGTGCAGGAGGAAGCAATATTCAGGAGAGGTATACACAGAGTAGTGGGTGAAGAGGGCAGTGGCATAAATTGTGAGGTTCCATTTGATGACTTTGCTGTTAGGTCAGGGCAGTGGGGTACACCGATGTCAATTGCTCCATTTAGAAGAAATCCTTCATTAGATGCAGCAATGCAGAGGGATTCGCAGGAGAATAAAAATGAAGCTGGACCAATAACAGACCCCAGATTACAAGAAAGGGAACGGCAGAAAGCAGTTAGGGAAGGGTTGGAAATAGACAGACAAAGGAAAGCAGAAATTGAAAAGGAAAAAGAGTTAGAAAGACAGCGAGAAATGAAGAAACAACGAGACTTGGAGATAGAGCAACAAAGCAAAATTGAAAGACAGAAAAGGAGGGAGGCTGAAATGCAGAAAGAAAAAGAGAGGCAAAAGGAGTTGGAAAGACAGAGAGAGCAAGAGAGGGAGAGACAGAGACAGATAGAGAGACAAAGAGAAATTGAACGTCAGAAACGTGAAAAGGAGCGACTGAAGCAAATTGAATATGAGCGAATGAAGGCCGCAGAAAGAGAACTTGAACAGCAGAGAGAGTTTGAGAGGCAACGGCAAAAAGAGTTTGAGCGTGAAAAAGAGAGAATGCTTGATCAAGAGAGGCTTAGGCTTAGAGAATTTGAAAAACAGAAAGAGATAGAGAGAGAAAGAGAGAGACAGCAGGAGTTGGAGAGACAGAGGGAAGTTGAAAGACAAAAACAGAGAGAACTCGAAAAACAAAGAGAGATAGAGAGGCAAAAGGAGATTGAAAGACAGCGAGAGTTGCAGAGGCAGCGAGAGCTGGAGAAACAAAAGGAGCTGGAAAGGGAAAAACAGAGACACTTGGAAAGGCAGAAAGAATTGGACAGGCAAAGGGAACTTGAAAGGCAACAAGAATTGGAGAGACAACGTGAGATTGAAAGACAGAAGGAGATTAAAAAGCAGAAAGAATTGGAAAGACAGAAGCAGATGGACCTGGATATTGAGAGATGGAATCGACAAAAAGCAGACGAGAGGGAGGCCAAGAGTGAACTAGATGAACTTGAGAAGATCAAGGAGCTTGAGAAACAGCAGCTTCTTGATTTTGAGTCACAGAGACTACGGGAAAGGCCACTCCAGCAAGACCAAGTGAGACAAAAATCAAAAAAAGAACGGGATGAGAGACAACATCAGGTTGAATGGCACAAAGGAACAGATCAACACCGGAAAGAGATGGAACATGAGATGGCAAAGCCTACATCTCCACTACGGCCCAAAGTTCTAGATCTGGATGCTGTGTCTCTGGGTGTAAGAACTGCTCGGGACAATCATGATAACAGCCCCACTGCTCGATGGAAGCAGCCCTCACTTCATCCTGATGAAATTTACAAACCAGCTATATTAGACATTGACTCATTTAAGAGCCAAGCCCAACCTAATATCTTCCCTCTAACTGGATTTGCAAGTTTAGAGTCTGGAATTGGTGGTTCTATGACACAAGCTCGTCCACAGGCCACACAAACAAATATTCTCCATTCTCAAGCAGCATCTCAAGTTCAGTTTCCTCTTCATCCCCAGTTCTACCCTCAGTCACAGACTTCTTTCCAGCCCTCCCCAACAGAACGTATGAGAACTCAACTCCCTCCACCTCTCCAACCTCAAGTTCTGCACCAAATCCAACCTCTGTCACAGCCATATGCTACAGAAAAACCTAGGCCACAACCTCACTCATTAATTGAGACCTCAAATTGGGCCTTTGGCGCTCAGCAGTCCATCTCAGCTTTGCCCTCTGAGCAAACCAGTGTTTGGGCTCATTCTGAAACAGAGTTGACTGTAGATGAACCTCTTTGGGTATCACCCATGGAGGGATCCAGAAGGCCAATCAGCACCAGACCAGGTGGTTTTGAGCAACAATTTTTGCGGCCAGAGGATAGAGGCTTAAGTAACATTTTGGCACCTAGTTCAACCTCTTCCATGAGTCCAGTCTTTACTCCTGTACAGTATTCCACTCTTGCACCACCCATGGTTCAAATTCAAACCCCTATGTTTACTGCACAACCAAGTCTTGGTCCCGGTGCAGCACCTATACTGGCTCCAGAGAGATGCTGGACCTCAGTACCTTTGAATGCAGGGTCAAGTGGAGATTCAGTTTCTTCTCCCCCAACACCATTATCTAGGAAAGAGACTTCAAGACCCAGAAGTCAGGCTTCAGCCCTGTCTGTTTCTGATCCTATATGGACTCCAAACTGGGAGCTGGCTTCCCAGGGACAGAGAGAAAACCGTACCTCACACAGGGACAAAGTACAGCAGGTGAGGAAGAAATTCTATACACCACCTGACACTGGTCAGTTTGATGCGGATCTATCCAACTATTGGTTTTAGCTAATTATTTTCCTGTGATGTTGTGTTGTGTATCCGTTGAAAACACAGATGAACTTGACTTTTTTTTTTTTTATCTCTGTATTTGAGTAGAAACGTTCAAGGAGTATGTGTCGAAGATCTGCCCCCACAGAAAGCTCTGCCGATGGTCCAGTTGCCCATGTGAGAACTCGCAGAAGTCGCAGTGCACACAAAGAAAGAGTTGGAGAAAGCTCGGTAAGAAAAAGCATGCATTGATTATAGATTATTACTTGGATTTAGTTTTTGCATCACCATTCCTTTAACCTATGGTAAAATGATTACATCAATATTTAGAAAATATTTTTAGAAAAATTATTTTTTAAAAGCTGAAAAATAGAAAGGTTATGACCCAGCCATACTAGGCACATGGTCCAGCAAACATATTACATAAGAGTTCTTCACCATGTTCTAACGGAAAGTGATCAAAACCAAAGATGGAGAAAGTGCTTAGCTTCTAATGATGTCACCAGCTTTTCCTCAGCAATGCGAATAACAGCTGTCATCTAACTCTTTCTGGCATGTAATGCTTGACTAATAATGTATGCCTGTATTTGATGAAGGTATAAGTGCATATTGACAGTAATTTTGGCTGAGGGTCATTAAAGTGTAATGTCTACTTTTTGTTTTCTACTTATATGTATTGTTTTTTTGACGGAAGCTAACTCAAGCTTGTGATTGAGAGGGTGGTGCAGGAATGCAGTCTGACGACAGAAAGAAGGAGTGCCTTAAAGTTACTGTGTAATGGCAGAGCATTTTTGTAACATATCAAAGTTGCTTGTAGTTAGTAAGACTGTGAATAACAAATCAATGTAAAGCAGATCATAAGCCTGTGGACAAGAGGAATCATATGGAGAATTTGAATGTGGGCATACGTGCAGACAAAATAATAATTTTAAAGAAACATTAAGTTAAAGCAGGGGTCACGAATCTCGGTCCATGAGGGCCAGTGTCCCTGCAGGGTTTAGCTCCAACTTGCCTCAACACACCTGCCTGGGTGTTTCAAGTATACCTAGTAAGACCTTGATTAGCTTGTTCAGATGTGTTTGATTAGGATTGTAGCTAAAATCTGCAGGACACCGGCCCTCCAGGAACAAGTTTGGTGACCCCTGAGTTAAAGAAATTAAGATTGCTTTATTGAACAGAGAATTTGACATTTTGTGTGGATTTTTTGATGCTTTCAGAATGAAGAAAGATTTTCCAGGGATTAATTTGTTCCATAAGGCTTGTGTTGTCTTTTTACAGAGCCTTTGAGTTAACACATATCGCCATCTGCTGTATGAATTAAGTATTACAGCATATTTTTTTTATGATTCACTGGCTGTAAAATATTGCTAATCTGATGGGAATATTACATTTTTACTTAGTTTAAAATGGAAACCATTGAATTGGAAACTAGAACTATAATGTTTGAGTTTGTTCTAGTTATGAGGGATGTGGGTGTATACGTATGGCTTTTGGAGAGGAAGTCTCTCTCTCTCTATCTCTCTCACTCACTCTCATCTTTTCTCAGTATTGGTCACCGAGTCACTTTTACATCACCGTGGACTCATTCGCACAGGGGACTTACAGAGACACACAGGGAGGTAGAGAAGTAATGAGCGTTCAGATCAGTCTATAGTCAGATAGATATGCTTTGAAGCACTCTTTTGCGTTAAATATAAAGATTTGCTTTATAGAAAGATGGCTTATCACTTCTGTCCTTCCTGCTGTTGGTGGCTGTGGGTAAGTTTACTTTATTTGACTCTCCACATTGCAGTACATCTAAACTATCAAAACACCACAAGACAAATGCAAACAAAAGATAGTCAGATATTAAGAATGTTACACACATTTTTGGTCAAGATTGACTTTTGTTTTTTTCTTAACCTTTTGCTTTAGATACAATTATAGTGTTTATAGCGCATTGATTTGTGAAGTTGTTTCTTTTCCTGTAGTTTGTAAGTATTGTTCTGTACAATATATCTTCACGTGGCCATAGTGAGGCCTCTGTAGATGTACTCTTCACCGATTATTCAAACAGAGATTCTTCTCTCTGTTATTTGAACTTTCTTGAAATTCTAAAGTAAGATTTTAAAGTAATTAGCTTACTTAACTATGGAGTTGGAGAGATGGCTCATCCTCTATAAAAAAACAAAGCAATTGTTGGATGAATCACATTTAAATTTTGTGTTGAGAAGCAGTTCTGAAAAAAAAATATTATTAACTATTATTAATTGAAATATTAAATTACACGTTTTGTATCATTTATTTAGCTGTTAACAACATTTTTTGCTCATTGTTTTAAAATGAGCCCAGTATTTTTTTTAAATCATGCACTATGGATAATTATCCTTTTTTTATTAAGTTCTATTTATGTCACCTGCTGATCTGCATCCCCTCACTAACCCAAAATATTTACTTCTTATCATAGTTGTATCACTTACAAAGCATTTTAGACATGCTAACTGTATAAACCAGTTCTGTTAATGCAAATGCCTAAGCGCATTTTAGTATTAAGGGAATCGCATACTGGACACAAAAAACAGGCACTTTGTTCAAATTTGAATATTTTATTGTATTTTTTTGTTATGATTTAAAATCCCACCGTACCACAGTCCACCACTAATACAATATTCTGTTAGATTACATTGTTATTATACATACATATACAGGTGAAGTCAGAATTATTGAATTCTCTGAATTATTAGCCCCCCTGTTTATTTTTTTTCCCCCAATTTCTGTTTAACGTAGAGAAGATTTTTCCAACTTAGTTTTATTAACTCCTTTCTAATAACTGATTTATTTTATCTTTGCCATGATGACAGTAAAGAAAATTTTACTACATATTTTTCGAGACACTTCTATACAGCTTAAAGTGACATTTAAAGGCTTAACTAGGTTAATTAGGTTAACTAGGCAGGATGGGACAAATAGGCAAGTTATTGTATAATGATGGTTTGTTCTGTAGATTATCAAAAAAATATAGCTTAAAGGGGCTAATAATTTTGACCCTAAAAAATTTTAAACTGCTTTTATTCTAGCCAAAATAAAACATTCATTCATTCATTCATTTTCTTTTCGGCTTAGTCCCTTTATTAATCCGGGGTCGCCACAGCAGAATGAACCGCCAACTTATCCAGCACATGTTTTACACAGCGGATGCCCTTCCAGCCGCAACCCATCTCTGGAAAACATCCAGACACACACATTCACACTCATACACTATGGAAAATTTAGCCTACCCAATTCACCTGTACCACATGTCTTTGGGCTTGTGGGGGAAACTGGAGCTCCCGGAGGAAACCCACGTGAACGCAGGGAGAACATGCAAACACAGAAACGCCAACTGACCCAGCCGAGGCTCGAACCAGTGACCCTCTTGCTGTGAGGCGACAACACTACCTATTGCGCCACTGCGTCGCCCTAAAATAAAACTTTCTCCAGAAGAAAAAATATTATCAGACATACTGTGAAAATTTATTTGCTCTGTTAAACATCATTTGGGAAATATTTAAAAAGAAAAAAAGCCAAAGGGGGTTTAATAATTCTTATTTCAACTTTATATCATTTCTATATTCTTTATATTATTCTATATATTTCTCTTTTACTGTCATATTGCTGACTGTAGGAGCAAATCAATGTAAAGAAGCCGATACATACTGCCATAAAGAGACCTCTAAATATGAATTGTAGAGTTCTTTATACTTGTTTACTAAAGTGATTGATTTCCAAGATCTCAGCATTTGAATCAGTCTTATCTAATCCATACTTTAAATTGTTTCAATTTCCCAAACCAATTGAGCATCTTTTTAAGCAAAAAAATAATCAATCTTCAGTACCTGGTTTAACACTTCCACTGAATCATAGAACTGTGCTCAAAAAATACTTCAGTTCTCATGAAATGAAAATACTTAAATTTGTTCATAAATATTGAACACTCAAATTGAACACTGTGAGCTGTCTTAAAATAAAATGGATTGCATGATATATTTCATAGCCTGGGCCACCTGTGTATAATTGTCAGCATTTAATAATGTGTACAGAAAGGAAGTAACACCAGTCTGTATTATCCTTCCTGTATGGGCCACATGTGGTTTAAAGAGGAACATCAAGTTGTTTAGACCACTTGTTCTGTTTGGACTTTAGAATTGCTCTTTGTTATCTTGATATAGTGAGAGTAAGAGGATGTAAAATGCCCAGTAAAACATGTAACTGCAGAACACATAGTGTTTTTAGTATGTTAATGTCTTAACCAAGAATAGCTACTGTAATATTGGAGCAGACAGACAGAAATTAAAAAGAGGTTTATGTAATTTCTAAGTGAAATATACCTACACAAGCAACCATACATTTATACAGTACTGTCATATTGGGGACAATATTATTTACTGCTATTATGCTTTTTCACTTTTTAAACTGTAGTCAGTGTGTAGTTTGTAATGTTTGGGTACAAATATATACTAATTTAAAATTTCACTGTAAATGGAGACATTTTGTTTAAATAAATCCTTTTTCAAGAACTACAATGGCTCCTTTGGACTACAAACTTATTTTCGGGGATTTAATGATGTTACTTAGTGGTTCAAATTCTGTCTATGGAAATTTGAGTTGTTGTGGTGTGGGCAGGGGTTTACAACAAAAATAACTCTCTCACCACTGTGATATTTCTTGCTATATATGTGTGTGTGCAAAGGTTTTGCACGATATTCTAGACCGATATTCTTTTTTTAAAACGATTTATTTTTGGCATTTTGCTTTTATTATGAGAGGACAGTAAGTGAGAGGAACTTAAGTGGGATAGAGATAGGGATGGGGTCAGGCAATGTCTGTGAGTCGGGACTCGAACTTGGAACACCCTCAGCTTAAATGCACTATTTGTTAGCACACTGGCCACTAGGGTATCAGTGCCAACTTGACCAATATTCTTGGCTCAAATTAATTGTGTTGTGAAATTTTATATATTCTCAAAATATTCTCATATTTTCTTAACATTTTATTAATGATTATATTAGCTATGATCTTCAATTGATGCCAACATGTTAGTCTGCAGTAAAGAGATTACAGCTGCTAGATTTACAACTCGTAAAAACATCAATTCTCCTGAAATACATTAAAGAAAGTGGCTGTTTAACTTGGAGAATCTTCTAGACCGATATCCTTTTTTTTTAAACAATTTATTTTTGGCAGTTTGCTTTTATTATGAGAGGACAGTAAGTGAGAGGAACTTAAATGGGGTAGAGATACCATTAAGAATATTAATCTGTTTACTAAAATAAAATCGCCAATAGAATCAAAATCACAGTTTCAGAAAAATCACAATTACATTTTTACCCTCCTTGGACAGCCCTATTATAAATGCATCATTTTTATTACGAGTCTTTTATTAAGAGTCAAGAAAAATAATGTGTATGTGGCATAATATACCGCTGTATTTGAGAATCTATATATTGAGAGTCTATATTAGACCAGGTGTTCTCAATCTTTTTCATTTCGGGGCCCACCTCCTTCTTTGAAATGTTTTTGATGGTGCACTTATGACATTTTTTTTTTAAACTGATTGTTTAGAGAAAATGCTTTTTTTAAAGCTTTATTTATTGGCAATACATTTCTTTTGCTCATACTATTATTATCCTTTTTTTCTACAGCATTTGATAAAAAAACTAAACTAGTTTATATATATAATGTATAGTATTTGGGCCTTTACTTTAATAAATGAAGCTGTACAGGACAAAGATGACAAAAAAGCTGCTGCTTTGAATTGGACTGACTATTCATCTATTTATCGTATACAATAAAATAAACAAAACAAAAAAAGTAAAATACAGTAAAAACACTCTAAGTCTATTGAAACGCATCAATCTGACCACCAAGTCTTGCTAGATCCTCCTGTATGGGCGCACGTCGTTATAAAACTATGCTGAAATTCTAAAAAGTTTACACAAAGAGAGCATGCATAGTTTGTGAATCAGCGGAGATGTGCGTCTCTGATACAAGTCGCAGACATGAGGCATGCGCGAACTGGTTATAACTCTTATCACAGTTAGTCCGAATCAATAACAGAAAATGGGAAATGCCATTATACCAATCATTTTTATATAAAACATATTTAATCATGAAATCAAATAATTATAGTACAATAATAAAGTTAAATCCCACGGCCCACCAGTTGAGAATCCCTGATTTAGGTCAATTGATAGCTATGAAGTTTCCAAAACTAGGGTGAAATTCTTTTAACCATAGCACCTACTGGTTACGCATGGTATACATTTTCTAAGAAATCATACATGACTCCTAAATATAAATACTGTTTGATCTAAATAGTATTTCCAGAAATTGTAGTAAGCAAAAGATTCCAGTTCCCTATGTGTTTTACCATTAGGTCAGTGACAGAATCATGAGCAGTGAGTCTGTTACTCATCTGAAATCTTGGCTGTTGTGCTGATACATTTATAAAAGTATGGTCATCGTTTTATCACTCAGCATTGTGCCTAATGTATGCACTTAATCAATATATGGATGTTAGCTAGATCATCATGTCAGTTTGTATTACAGTTGGATTCTTTGCTTCTATGGTGATGAATGTGTATTAAGCATGATTAATGTGTGGTTGTGTATTGATTGTCATAAGGGAAGGAAAGCATATCCCACCTACTTAACTCTTGCTTTGTCTGTTTATAAGGAACACAAACTAATTTAATTGGCTTTCGACATTAATAATAATTGTCATGCTGTTCCTTAATCTGATTTTATCAAGTTTTTTTTTTTCCATTTTCTTACTTTTTTTTATAAACTGAAGGAAAAATGTTATTTTACATTAATGGTAATTATAACTATAACTATTTTGCTTATTACAGGGTTTATACGGTCATGGAAAACCTAAAAAAGTCATGGAAATTTGTTTAACAAATATCTACTTGTTAGATATTAGTTAGTTGCCTTTACCTCTTTTCTGTCCTTTTCTGCTAAAAACATGCATATACATATATATCTATATATATATCTATATATATATATATATATATATATATATATATATATATATATATATATATATATATATATATATATATATAGATATATATATATATATATATATATATATATAGATAGATAGATAGATAGATAGATAGATAGATATGGATATATATATAGATATGGATATATATATAGATATAGATATATATATATATATATATATATATATATATATATATATATATAGATATAGATATATATATGTATATATATATATATATATATATATATATATATATATATATATATATATATATATATATATATATATATATATATATATATATATATATATATATATATATATATATATATGTGTGTGTGTGTGTATATATATATATATATATATGTGTGTGTATATATATATATATATATATATACCGTAAACCGAACCGTGCCTTTGGTGTATCGTTACACCCCTTATATATATATATATATATATATATATATATATATATATATATATATATAGATATAGATATAGATATAGATATATATATAATATATATATATATATATATATATATATATATATATATACCTATATATATATATATATATATATCTATATATATATATATATATATATATATATATATATATATATATATATATATATATATATATATATATATATATATATATATATATATATCTATATATATATATATATATATATATATAAAAGCATGTTTTTAGCATATTTTTCATGTTTTGTATATGTATATTGCGATATGAATATAATAATCACCAGATGATTTGAACAGCTCTACTTGGAAAGATTTCATTTCATATAGATCAACTGGGATTATATTTTTTCTATGCAGTCTATTGGCATAAAATATAATAAATTACAAGCATATATAAACACGACAGAGCTAAAATAAACAGTGCTAAAAGTAATCAAATACAAGGAAACGTAAAATAACAAGGTCATCATTGTATAAATAAACAAAAAAAATGTAACTTCTCAATCTTTTGGTAACCAGTCTAATTTTGGGATGTGGCTATTGCGGATACACATATTGAGATATCGATCCTCAAACGATGTATTGCTTACTATAGCCCCATAGCCCTATAGCCCTACTCTCAGATTATTAGTGCTGTGTAAGCATGACCTAAATACATTTTAAATAGATATAAAAATAAAATTAAACTAAATAGATTATTGAGTGTTTTATGATATGCTGTAATACATTTGAACATGCATTGCTTTTCTTATTATTTAACACGTATATGTAGACATGAAACATGTCATAAAAATTTACTTGAAATTCCTGGAAAAGTCCTGGAAAAGGCATAGAATTTTAGTAGTAAAAATGTGTATGAACCCTGTTATTAGAAAGTAAGCATTAATTAATCTTTAATTTGTTCACAATTAAGCATTAGTTAAAAGCAAAAACACCAGTAGTTAATGTTTAACTAAACATTTTAATGGTCCTGAATTATGCATTAGTTAAGCCTGGTTAAACTGATTAACTTTTTCACAATTATGCAACTTTAAAAATATCAGTGAATAACTTTCATTTTAAAATATGAGGTCAAATTGCATTTATTAGTACTTTATCGATGATAGCCTTAATTAGCTAGTTGTCAATAAGCTTAAATATCACTCAAGTTCCATTATAAACTTGGACATAACTTTAGGGCATGAGGTTAAATTGTGTTAATTGCAGTATTTTAGCCAAACCAGCAGTAATTAAACATAATTAGTTGCTTGTTGTTCGGTTAACTTACACAATTAATCAAAGAAATAATACATGATGGCTTATCAAATTGTGAATAATGGTTAAAATGTCTTAATGTTTAGTTAAACATGAATTATTTGTTTGCTCATGCTTAACTAATGCATAATTGTGAACAAGTTAATCATGATTTACTTCATATACAATAATTGAGCTTAACTAATGCATAATTCAGGACCATTAAAATGTTTAATTAATCATTAATTACTAGTGCTTTTGTTTTAACTAATGCTTAATTGTGAACAAATTAAACATTAATTAATGCTTAACTAATGCATTATTTTGGACCCTTAAAGTGAACTTAATAAAGTGTTACCGAAAAGGGATCTAATTAGGGCAGAATTTTATGTATTTAAATTTCATTTTCTTACAAAATTCTATTTCACTCTTCATTTAGGTTACTTAAGCTATAAATAGAAATAAGTCAATACTTTTTATTCGTAATTTTACAACATGACTTAGGAAGCTGTAGTAGTTCATTGGCATTTGGATATTATTGTTATTATGAGTAACCTAACTAGTGCAGTGCTATAGTAATGGCCGCCCAAGTATATTTAGTGACATTTTTTTTTTACTATTATTATGACTCTTTTGCACTTTTTTTTTGTATCCGCCCAATGTAAAACAAGCATTCGCCGGTGATTAAGTAGTGGAAAATCTCTCCTTTCATTCTGCTCGTTCTGTGTGCGTGAGAACTATCAACACCGTGCTCTGCAGACCCACAAAGACCCGCACCTTTTTGCATCTGGCCAGGGTTTCTAAATCTACTAAAATAACCAGTATTTGATTTAGCTTTCATTTTCAAAGCTGTCGAGAGAGAGACATCTGAACCTGAATAAATACTCTGAGAGGACGGAATTACATCTAAATTGGCTTGAGAATATTTGTACACCATTTAAAATGGTTTTAACTCATTTGTCTTGTTTAAATAATCTACACAATTTATTCTTGTAATTATTATAATTTTTAGAGATATTGTCTCTATCGTTATATTATAATATTACCACTGTAGTGGTAGTAATAGTAGTAGTATTTAGATTTGAATTAGTCTCAGATGTTAATAATCAAATTGTACATTTCATATGCTTAATATTATTTTTATTTTATTCTAATAATATAATTACAGTGTAATTCACTCTTGATCCACTAGTGGGAGGTAATGAGAATTTTTGATCACCTAGCTCTGTCCTCACATTTGTTATCACATATATATATATATATATATATATATATATATATATATATATATATATGAAATTCGTGTTGATTTCCTAGACTCCAGACCTAGTTTAGAGTATCCGGATATGGAAAAAATGTCAGGCCAAAAAAGGACAGTAAGGTTTGTTGGTATTCAATGATGTTTGCATGGCAGATGTGTGCATTTGCAAAGCAAACTAACTCATGGCACTATATGTTTTAAAGTCCTTAAATGCCTAAGTGACTTGTTTTGTAGCTATAACACGACTGGTATTAATTAATTTTTTATTTAAATTATTTAATTTTGACCTAACATGAAGCATTCTTCTGCTCTCAGCGAAAATGAGCTGCTGACAACATTGCATAACCAGTGCACCTCTCTCCATCTGTCTCTCTCTCTCCTTCTCCCTTTCTCTAAGCTTGGGAACAGTAGCAGGGAACACTGCAGTGCATATATCTTTCTCTCTCTCTCTCTCTCTCTCTCTCTCTCTCTCTCTCTCTCTCTCTCTTTCTCTCTCTCTCTCTCTCTCTCTCTCTCTCTGTGTCATATGCTCATATCGCAGGCTTCCCTTACCCCTCCCTCTCTCTCCCTCTCTCTCTCTCTCTGTTCTCATTTTCCTCCTCCCTCTGTTTTCTCCTTGAGCACAAGTCCTGTAGCACAGGGGGACGGAGGCAGGAAAGCTGACGCATTTTTGTTCTACCTGCCAGTACCTGCAGGGACACATTTAAGGACACCATAGGAAGAGACCACCTCAAAACAACATTTGTATTTCCTTGTTACCATCTGCGAAAGCACCTGGATACTTCTGGCTTGTAACTTCCATGTTTTCCTGGCAGACTTTCATCCTGGAACTACCAACAAAGAACTAAGGAAACACTCATCTTGGTCTTCAGCTTTCGGGTTTGACCTTATGCTGAGAATTGTGGATGTTGTCAATTGACAGGTGGACAGTTTTGATGCTTTTTGGGAGATGCAGTTGTATTGAAGTTACTCATTCTGCCTGACAGGTTTGAGACGTGACTGGGAAAGTGTGTGTGTGACAGCTCTGATTCATGAGTTGACGAGCGTTTGTTTGAATATGTGACTGTGCTGACAGATTGACTCAAAAGACTCAAACATTCATGTAGGAGTGGTGCACTGTTTGTTTCAGACCATCTCTAGTGACGCAGCTTGAAGCGACATGATGTTTCTCTATGAATGACATTGCAGTTCATTCATTGATGCACTGATTTATTGAAATGTAACTATTTTAAAAGTCTTGCTCAGGTGAGAAGGTAATGCAGGCCTCACTAAGTAATTAGCTTCCATGACATCACGGCCTTCGATTTTATGTTTAGGGATGTAATTGCAGGTGCCTCTGCGGTTACATAATAACTATAACTGTTGTTTTGTCACTGAGCATGAGGCATTGGATAACTGATGTGATCTCTGAGACAGTCCTCTGTCCTTTATTTCAGCTCTTGATGACTGATGTCTCAACTCTTAGAAACTGAATTGTAAAACAATGACTCAGGCCCATCTAATTGTAAATAATCGCATTTCATTTGAGAGATGGAGTAAAAAAAGAGTTGAGCAGTTGAAGAAGTAAGTCTGGCCTTCTGAAAATTGTCTGCAAAGCATGGTGGGAAGTTAGTGTACATTATACTGCTTGGTGGAGATTTGCAGTTTATTTCATACTGCAGTGCAAATTGGAGCCACATCTGTCCTGGCCTTCCTCTAGAGACACAGTGTACCAGAACAACGCTTTAATTTGATGGACTGGGCTGAAGAGAAGAGTCCTTGGTGTCATCGTGTTATGTAGCTGAGTTTAAACTTAGAAGCACTTTTAACTGGACCTGACTGGAGTAGGTTTTCATTTAAGCCAAGGCCACTTCCCTGAAGGTGGTATTGGACTACCGTAGGCTGACATTTTGAGAGTTTTGATTGGATGTCCATTGTGTCACCAATTAAAGAGCCTTACTGAAAAAGCTCAACTGGACATTGAGCTCCACAAGGACGCAAACATCTTACTCATTCTGGCTAAAGATGGAGTACCTGGGAGACAAGTTGTCAGTTGCCCACTCTCAGGTTTCAGGCTGGATGGGGAATGTCCGTCGGTCCCTTCAAGGTGCCCTCAACTTGGTCTCCAGCAGTGTAGAGAGAAGATCTGGAGGAGGAGTAGAGGATGGAGTTGGCTTTAAGAGGGCTGGTTCTCTACGTAGCCTGGCCAGTCGGAGTCGTGATTCCTTTCGCAGATTCAGCCTGAGAAGTCAGCAGCGCTTGTCCATGCGCAGAAGAACCACCTCATTGGCTTCACCAAGCACACCCTCTTCTGTAAGATTACCTATTTTCAGTTTCTCATTCTCATTATATTCATCTTTTCATTACCCAACATCATCCTCTCTTAAACCATTTATCTCACCAACCACAAATACAAAGTTGTGCATATACTGATTTCCCATCTGGCATTATGTAGACACTAATCTCTGTGTAGGCGATCACTTTCTATGCAGACAAAATTGCTTGTGAGTTTTCGTTTGTGATTTGCTTATAACTTTTCTTTTCAACCTGAAATTGAGTTTGCTTCTGTAGTTGATTCCAGTAAAGGGATGGGAATCCAATATTTTCAAGGACTTCATCTTTGCTTAAAAATTGCAGGGAGGTGTGTTTGATTAGGTATAGACAGTGGCCCTCCAGGACTGAAGTTTTCCAATTTTACTGTACGAAGCCCCAATCCTGTTTTTCTATCCTTAAGCTACTATAAAGTGTGATTATTAGCATTGGATCATAGATTTTCAATGAAGTAGTGCTCAAAACCATTTTACAACCGATGTTCACTCAACTGTTATGCTGCATTCACAGCAGACGTGGATAAAGCATCAAGCGTGAGTGATTTACATGGTAAGTCAATGCAAAGACGCGAATAGACATCCTGCAGCGAGTTTCACGTGAATGAGGTGGCGCCAATGACACGATACGCGCAAATGTGACACGATTTGAGTGTTTTACACGTTTTACGTGCTTACCTTACAAATTGCTCGAGTTGGATAATCTGAACTTCAGCGGACATTCACACCACTTTAACCAATCATGAGCTTGCTCTTGTAGGGGAGTGATTATGATGAAGTGCCTGTTGTTGGTGTCCCAAGGGGAAATCCTCTTGCAGACACCGACAACAGTTCATCAAATTGGGCTTGGCTCAGTCTGAAGCACTGCTGAAAGCTTCCATCATCCAGATACAGTTTCTGGAGGAGTTCTCACAGAGCTGGGTGCACCTCTAGACAAGGCGCCGAATGAATCTACACTGTTTTTCAGCATTCCTAAAGCACATAAACACAGCTATTCTCTCAATAAAATCCATGTTATCCATTTAACAACAAAGCTAGAGTCACCCGGCAGACAGAAGCCCTGCACATGCCACGAATCTGCATCTATTTTAAAGTGAATTTGACGCGCGTTCAATGTTTCAATTTTTTTCAATGTTTCAAATTCATTGTTTACACGTCTATTTCCGTGCGATCAGCACAATTTAGTAACGTGTTCTGCATCTGGTGCAGCATCAGAGAATACTCATCAATGAGGATGATTGGGGATTGGGCCTCTGTTGGCATGACAAACATATTCCTGCATATCACCAGAAGATGCTACGCACAGCTGCTGAAATGACTCATTCATCCATCTATTTTCCCGATTGCTAAAGTGGGTATAGCAGTCATCATAGCAGTAATCATAAAGGTGTATTTTAAGTTTTTAATTGATTTAAACTTTTACACATGCTTCACATTTTAGTGACTAAGTAAAAGCTGCGGCCATTTTGTTGCACTCAGTGTCAAAATTTGATCAGTTGTTTTTATTCACTCCTTTAAGTGGGCTGTTTTAGTGGACTAAGGGCGCAAATTCATACACCGTAAAGTGACATTTACTGGGATGTGCACCAATGATGTATGTAAGAGACATTTTTAGAGATATTGAGTCTTAAAGAATCCCAGTATTTTGGAATTGGGTAGCTCTTGTTGCCTTCCCATACATTAAAAATGTCATGTTGCCTTTGTGATGTCAGTTATGTCAATTCAAGGCCATTAACAAATCCTTCCCTGTGACTTTAAAGTGTCCGTTGGATGCACCTTTGAGAATCATGACAGATGTAACAGATCATCTTAGTTCTTTTTGTCTGTTTTTGGAATACTATGAATTCAGATATAGTTCCTACTGTTGTTGTTGTTGGGCAGTACGGATAATTGGAAGTAGGATTAAACCTGAAATCGATGAGTCGAATCAAGGAGACTTCCAAAAGGACTGTAAGAGACCTTGTGTATATCATTGTGTCTGGATTTAGAAGCTTCTTGTCTACTTCAATCTCCTGCAGTGTATTTGTTTGTATGCTAGTAGCTTGACCTTTTCAGTGGTGTAAGAAAAGCTTTGAGATATACATTGAGCCCAGAAGGGCATTGTGGAAAAGCTAGGTCAGCATTATTGACGAAATGTACTGTAGGCATCATCTACATGGATCTCATGAATACTGAAGGCTTGTAAACTGGCAGCACATTGCATAACAATTTGCATATACTTCTTTGACATTTACATGCATGTTCTTGGGCGATGTTCTTCTTTGATGAAACATCATGTACCATTTTTAGTCAGTTCAAAGGTGTTTGTGATCTCAAATACACAAATCTCCTGTTTATCTAAGACAGTGAGGTGGAGAGAGTGTATCAAGGAATTCTGGTGGGAGATTTTCAACTATTACAAACCACTAGATAGCTGAGCTTCATTCGCGTCACTTCTCATAATGCTCATTCACATTGTATGTCAGTCAAGAGCTTTACCTCCATCCCTCAGACTCTGTTTGTGTGTCTGAGTCAGTATGACAAAGATTGAACAACAGAAAGAATAATGCTGTACATTGATGCTTGATTTCAATGTCACGTCAGTAGTTCTTGTAATAGAATTAAATAACCACAATGAAGTGTTTCCTGTGTCCTTCGAGCATCATCGCTCTCTAGGTGACATACACAGGCACAGTGCTCCATTTCCCCTTTAGCTGTACTATATTTTCTCACACATGAACAAGCTGAGATATGGACGCTTAGACTGGAATAGTTTGAACTTTGTAACAAAGCCGCAGGGTTCCAGGCTAAGAATTGTGCAGGTCTGAAAGTAAATGTGCACATTAGTAAAACTTTAAACATTATGAGGCAAATGCTTCATTGAACTCTGATGAAATAACAAAACTATGCTAATCTTTTTGACAGACCACTTTTTTTTTTAAGTACTGGGTTTACAGATTTAAAAAATACATAATTTACACTGCAGTTCGAACATAGTGATATTAAGTTTATATATATAGAGAGAGAGAGAGAGAGAGAGAGAGAGAGAGAGAGAGAGAGAGAGAGAGAGAGAGAGAGAGAGAGAGAGAGAGAGAGAGAGAGAGAGAGAGAGAGAGAGAGAGAGAGAGAGAGAGAGAGAGAGAGAGAGAGAGAGAGAGAGAGAGAGAGAGAGAGAGAGAGAGAGAGAGAGAGGTAATATATGTAATATATACAGTATATACCCCACACTTACCCCAGACATGCTCAATAATGTTCATGTTTGGTGACAGGGCTTGCCAATCCTGGAGCACTTTGATCTTCTTTGCTTTCAGGACCTGATGTGGAGGCTGAAGTATCAGGAGTGCTATCCTGCTTAAGAATTTGCCCTCTCTTGTAGTTTCTAATGTAATAGGCAGCAGAAATGTCTTGATACCTCAGGCTGTTGATGTTGCCAAACATTTTGCAGATCTCTCGCACACCCCCACGCTGAATGTAACCCCAAACCATGATTTTCCCTTCACCAAACTTGACTGATATCTGTTAGAACCTTGGGGTCCATGTGGGTTCCAATAGGTCTTCTGCAGTATTTGTGATGATTGAGATGCAGTTCAACAGATGATTCATCGGAAAAATCTACTTTCTGCCACTTTTCCATACGATCACATGTCAATTTATTATTTGTTGCTCTTACAATTGGGATCGACGACAAGACTTTTGTCAGGCAGTGTATATTATTAGTATATGTAATAATAAGTGCAGCAAATTAGCATATTTGAGTGATTTCTGAAGGACGATGTGATGCTGAAGATTAGAGTAAAGGCTGTGGAAAATTCAGATTTAACTGTAATTTAGAATCGGCTGTTTTAAAAAAAAATCTGTTTTTCTTTATGTACTTCATTTACTAATTGTATTAATATTCATTTATATCAGGGGTGCCAAAACTTTTTATTATAAAGGGCAAAAAACCAAACTTGATTGAGGGTGGTGAGCTACCCTCAATATACCAAACTGTATTATGTTAATTTCCTAATTTATTTATTATAAAAAAAATAATAATAAAAATAGAAAACATTGCTTCATATTAACTAATGCAGTATATTGTTTATATTTTATAATAAACCTATTATATTAAAAACAATCCCATTTATAACAGAATGAAGTTCACTGGAGCATCTGTTTTTGCATTGAATTGCTCCCTGATGTTTTCGGAGCATCGAATGACAGTATTTACATTTTAAAAAATCTAATTCATTTAAAGATACATTTAATGGAAATATTTAGTTTCAGTTAGCTTTTTTTGGTAGCTGAGCAATAAAACAAACAAGCAAAAAGAAGGTTATGTTAAATTTGAAATGTCGATCTCTTCTCTGAAGGGATGGTAGGCCAAATAAAATGTTATCATGGGCCAACTTTGGCTCATGGGCCCTAGTTTGCTAGTTTGGGCATCTCTGATTTATAACATGAAACTACAATTTTATTGTATATTTTTTTCAATTTTAGTAGTTTATGAGTACATTGACTGATCATTTAATAACGGTATTTATTTTGACTAGGGATTTCACAGTCATAACTCTTTTCACGCTGCTTATTCCAAAGAATGATCTTAATAGTTTGATGTATTCATGTCAGCTTTAGTTCAAGTCAGCTTTAAAACCCTTGCACACTACTCCTTCATAACACAGAAGCATCAGCTGTTAATGTTTGATATTCCCTGAGGTAAATGTAGCCACACCTTCAGTGGGAATGTGTTGTCAGAATGCAAACACGAGTCTGTAAACACTGCCATGCACATTTGGAAATGAAGAAAGGCTGAGCAAGTGTTGAGTTTGAAGAGACACAAAAAGAAGATGACATGAGACATTCTCAAATGTAAATAGAAACACAGACGCTGCTTATAAAAAGGCCAAGCATTAGCGCGTCTGGGTTCAAGTGACGACTACCCTTTCTCTCATCTTTTCTTTCCATCCGTTCATTGTTTCTTCGCTTCCCCTGACGCACTCTTCCTGTTCATGTAGTGAGAGGTTTTCTCTCTTTTTAGGTGTGTATTGGTTGAGATAAGGGTTCTTATCCGTGACTTTGGCCTTTAAAATAAGATATTGTTCTATCTGGAGCCTACACCCTTATATTGTCAATGCTAGTGCTTTAGGCTACTACAACTAATGTTAGTCCTGAATTCCACTCCCTCTCAGTGTGTGTGTTTATTTATGTGTGGTCGGCAACACAGAATATCACTCAGTTCATAGGTGTGTCTTTATTTGAAGTGCATCGCTGTTATTAGCGAGCTTTGTTTATGAGACTTGGACAGTCTGCTGTAAATAAACCCGAATGATTTGAATAGCCAAAAATGAAAGCATTTACAACTGAACACACCCATTTCTTAGACTTTGAGGGAAGATATATGCAAAGATGTGCAAAGGCTTATACAGACCTTGTGCTGAGGCAGTTTTTAGAACGAATGCTAATGACTTAGAACTGCAATGTATTCTAAAAGCATTAGGTTAATCAAGCACAAGCTGTTTGAGACATTCCTCATGGCTTTTCTATAGTCAAGTGATTGGCATATGCAGTATGGTGAAAATTTAGCCTGTGTTATGGATTTGGATTAGTTGGTAAGTTTTTTTTATCTACTTGCTTTAAAGGGCACCTATAGTGAAAAATCTACTTTTCAAGCTGTTTGGACAGAAATGTGTATGAGTATAGTATATAAACTGTCATATTGGGGTGAAATAAACACACCCAGTCCTTTTTTTTTCAAATTTAACAACATAAAAACGGTGGACCAATTGGAGCGGTTTTCAGATCGACCGCAACTTTACGTAGGAGTGCAGTCCCCCCGCCCATCAATATTGATTGACAGCTGCGCGCATTAACATGTTCCGGTAGTCACGTGTATAATCAACCAGCGCAAAGCAGCCAGGAATAAAAGGTGTGTTCAGTTCGCTAGGATCATCAAACATCATTAAACGTGATCAAGAGTGAGTTTCACAAGTTTAAAATGTTTTAAAACAGAGCACGTGTGTAATGAATTATAGCGATTCACTTCAGATTCACTTAATCAGCACAGCCGCGTGTCAGAACAATTACACATAATTACAAATATCTGGACCTAACAGATATCCATACAGCTGTGGAGATTACCAGTATCATGTCACATATGCGTGCAAGTTTAACGCTCTGTCTCTCTCTCTTTGTGTGTGTGTGTGTGTGTGTGTGTGTTTCTGCGCTGTGTGTGTGTGTGTATGTCTGCGCTATGTGTGTGTGTGTGTGTGTGTGTGTGTGTGTGTGTGTGTGTGTGTGTGTGTGTGTGTGTGTGTGTGTGTCTGCACTATATGTGTGTGTATGTTTCTGCGCTGTGTGTGTCCTCGCTGTGTGTGTGCGTGAACTTTGTAACGACATTGTGTGTGACTCATTGTTGCGAATCCACAAAAAAATGCATCAAATACTGATTGTTAAAGTTCTTACTGTAGTATCTCTCACACACGTTACGTGAGATCTGCTTCCTGAGGCAGCCGAGGGCGGCGATTGCTGACAGGCACATGGGAACGGTGGGCGGGGAGGACTAGTCTTAAAGGCCCAGTACAAAAAAACAGCAACAACTTTTTTTCAGCTTCAAACAGCTATAATAAATAATCTGATGGGTGTTTTGAGCTGAAACTGTACAGACACATTCTGGGGACACAAAAAACTTATATTAAATATGAAAAAAGGGTTAACCTATGTGGCCTTTAAGAGAAGCTAGCATAATCTGTTTCTGGCGTTAGCTTACAAAGAAGCAAGCAAGCAAGCATACCAAGTATGGTACTCTTACTCAAATATAAAAATCTGATTAGGCAAGGTAATTCAAAGTGCTTTATATAAACAAGAATAAAAGAAACAAGAAAATAAAAATGATTAAAATAATTAAAATGATTAAAAACAAATTAAAATGTGTTAAAACAGGTTGTAAACTAATTGAAAAGAAAAGAAAGACATAATAGCATGATCTGTTAATGTAGCACAGTGCTCATTCAGTAAAGGCACAGCTGAACAGATGTGTTTTAAGTCTTGATTTGAATGTGCCTATGTTGGAGCACCTCTGATCATTTCTGGAAGCTGATTCTAGCAGCAGGGGGCATAGTAGCTGAAAGCGGATTAATCCTGCTTTTAAATTTCTAATTTACTTGATCCTAATGATCTAAGTGATCTGTTATGGTTGTGTTCAGTGAGCATATCTGTAATGTATTTAGGTCATTGGCCATTTAGTGATTTATAGACAAGTAGTAATACTTTAAAAAATCCATTCTGAATGTAACTGGGAGCCAGTGTAAAGACATGAAGACAGATGTGCTTGGATTTTCTGGTTCTGGTCAGAATCCTGACAGCAGCTTTCTGGATATGCTGCAACTGTCTGATTGTCTTTTTGGTAAGGCTAGTGAGGAGCTCATTACAGTAATCCATTCTGCTGGTGATAAATGCATGAACAAGTTTCTATTCTATTGTTACTATTGCTATTACGTAGGGTGTCAAAATAAATAGTTTCGCATTGTCATGCGCTTGAGGCAGCAGGTCCAAGCAGTCAGCGGGTCAGTACACTGCTTCAATCTTTCGCTTTCACGCTTGTAAGTGAAAACCTCAGATACTGTTGGTTGTGTACCTTTTTTACATTATAACGACAGATCACTCTGCCTATTCATGCCAGAGTCCCGCAGAAAGTGATTGACAAGTGGTAATTTGCATGTAACTTATCTTTATTTATTTATGGGTAAAACTGAGACCATGCGGGTCAGGTAGTTGAAACGGTAGGCTACAAATAATGAGTTCATTATGAATGAATGAATTATTCATAAATAATTAATTCACCGCCACCTATGAGGAAAGCTTTTCTACGATTCAGTCAATTACATTTTCAGGTCAGGAGAGAAGCATAAAGGCGGTTTCAAAAGTCTTCACATTGTTTTTTATATATACGTTGCTCAGCAACATGGACACCTCCAAATGGTGTTTAAAGTGTCACATACTGTATTTATAAGGTATAATTCACCCCAAAAAGGCATTTCTGTCCTAATGCAATGACGTATTTTCAGCCGCAAAATCACACATGAACCGACGCACTGTTTACTATCGTGAGGATGTGCGCGTGTCAGTAAATGATGACTACTTTAGTGAACAGAACCTGCATAGGCTGTGAATAACAGGTAATAAAGCTGTAAATAACGTTCAGTTTGTTACACAGAGGGATCAATTGGGAGCCGTGCGGGAAGTATAATTTGCATGTATATAATTTTGTTAATGACAAATGTCAGATTTTTATGTCCTGCAGATGTCTCAAGCATAATTATTCAACTTTAGAATAATGTATAGTTGTAGTGTGATGTCATCACTTTACTGTGAATTAGTCCACTGTTCCAAGTCGGTTTAAAATTTAGCATTTTAACCAACAATAGACCTATAGATAGGCCTAATATTACTAGTGTTGTTACTGCCTAGGATGTCGTGTCAACCTACAGAAAACAGAAAACCGTCAGAATTCTTTAAACGCTCCCAGTGTAGTGATAATGGCAGCACTCGCTCTTCTGCATGGAGCAACCGGAGTAGCTCTCCTGCTCTGGGTCCCAAAGTATGAGGTTCCAGACTGGATAAAAGTCAAGCTAATGCAGAGAGACTGAATGCATGCGAGGTAGACCGAGTGCAGGCGAGAGAGGCAGAGTGCGCCTCTCTCGCGCACCAACACTCGGCCTCTCTCATGCATTTGGTCTCTCTCATGCGCACACTCGATCAAAGGTCAAGTATAAAAGTATACTTTATTTAGTTAATATACTAATAGCAATGTACTAGTACAATGTGCTTGTGTACTAATAGCGCTTGAGACAAACTGGCCCTAGTTTTTAAAGCTGTAGTTTTCTATTTTAAGTTTAAAATAGCTTCTATTGCCCTGACGGTCCCAGTCAGCAGTGTAAACTGTGAGAGGGACTTCTCAAACATCAACAGGGTAATAAATACTTTTTACAACAGCATTTGCTGCTTTAAGCAAATTTTAACAGTTATTTGCAGGTCAAGACAAACATTCGCAATAGGCTACAAGGAGACCATCTTGCAGCCTGCATGCAGATCTCAATAAATGGGCCAGACATTTCTGACTTTCCATACCAAGAAGCTCTGGAAATGTTCTTCCAGAGGCCCAGAAAGATACACTGCTGTGACAAAAGCTGCACACTTTGTGAATAAAAATATATAAAAATAAATGTTTAACTTGTACAAATGTACAGTTCAAATAATTGTTCAGTTATTTACTGCTGTCATTAAAAGCCACGCCACACCTCTAATCTAAAAGTTTAAAATATAGGCTTTAACTACAAATATGCACTGCTGAACTAAAGAAATGCATGACAATCTAGTTTAAAGAAACAGATCCTCTAGTCCAGGGGTGTCCACACTGTCCTGGAGGGCCGGTGTCCTGGATAGGTTAGCGCCAATCCTAATCAAACACACCTAAACCAGCTAATCAAGCTCTTCTTAGATATACAGTTCAGTAAAACTTCCTGACAGGTGTGTTGAAGTAAATGGAGCTAAACTCAGCAGGACACAGGCCCTCCAGGACTGAGTTTGGACCCTCCTGCTCTAGTGTTCTGGTCTTATTATACTTAATCATAATTGATCATTTTAATTTGACTAAAGTGAATAAATACAGATGTCATTTGTCATTGATTAGCTGCACTGTTACACGGAGGTAATTTTGGTTACTTGCTGATACGCAGTGGTCTCCAGTAAGTGCAATGGGATTGTCTTCTGCAATTTGAGTCCTTTTTTTTGTTTGTTTTAGCTTTGTAAGTGTCTTACAGTTCATGTATTCTCATATTATTAGTAGTTGACCTTGCTGGTAGTTTGTAAATATTCATTTAGTGAGAGGATAAGTTGGCTTTGCAGCTGTTTTTTTTTTTTTTTGACAGGCTTGCACTGCTGCTCTCATTTGTCTTTTGATGAATGTGGCTGGTTGATGCTGTCTCTGCGATGACATATTTGCTAACATCATAACATTTGGCCTGAAGATGGTACATCAGAGTTGTTGTGGTTCAGTGGACGGACAGTACAATAAGTTTACACAACTGCGGTGTAATTGAAACTTCCATCTGGAAGCTGTTTTAATAATGATTCTTGCAGTTCTGTCAGCAGTCGTGTTTTGATCCATGATATTATCCATCGTAATGACGTGTCTGCAATGACAAAAAAAAGCTGGGGTCAAATTTTATCAAGCGATTAGTTTATATTAGGGAAATATCAACAAGTTTTTCAGATTAATTGCATTCGTTAATGTGTTAAGATTGATGGAACTTATACAGTTGAAGTCAGAATTATCAGCCACCCCCCCCCGAATTATTAGCCCCCCTGTTTATTTTTCCCCCAATTTCTGTTTAACAGAGAGAAGATTTTTTTTCAACACATTTCTGCACATAATAGTTTTAATAACTCATCTCTAATAACTGATTTATTTTATCTTTGCCATGATGACAGTCAATAATATTTGACTAGATATTTTTCAAGACACTTCTATACAGCTTAAAGTGACATTTCAAGGCTTAACTAGGTTAATTAGGTTAACTAGGCAGGTTAGGGTAATTAGGCAAGTTATTGTATAACGATGGTTTGTTCTGTAGTCTATCAAAAAAAGTATAGCTAAAGGGGGCTAATAATTTTGACCTTAAAATGGTTTTTAAAAAATTTAAAGCTGCTTTTATTCTAGCTGAAATAAAACAAATAAGACTTTCTCCAGAAGTAAAAATATTATCAGAGATGCTGTGAAAATTTAACCTTGTTCTGTTAAACATCATTTGGGAAATATTTAAAAAAGAAAAAAAATGGTAGGCTAATAATACTGACTTTAACTGCATATCGGGAGAGAAAGTAGAATGTACAGTTTAGAGAGTATAACATCATATAATGCCTATAGAAAGTCCACATGAACTTATCATGTGAGCACAGTATGTGTGTGTGTGTACACGTATAAGTTGTTTGTCAGGTGAGAGTAGTCCACTGATGGTGGCCGGTCTGATTCTCACTTCTCTTTGTTGCTTGTTACTCTTCCTGTCAGGAAAGGCAAAGCTGATAAATGACATCCTGTGCTCTTTTTTCTATTGCAAAAACCCACAACACACACACACACACACACACACACACACACACACACACACACACACACACACACACATACTTACTCTCATTCAGTCACTTAAACACACTCACACACACACACTCTCTCTCCCATTAATATTAATGACTTAATGCTCTGATCGATACTTGTAGTCTTAAAATCTGAAATGTGCTCTGGTGACCTGCTCACTTTACATTCATGAGTTTAAATTTAATAGTAAGAAACGGGAACAGGAAAGAATTTACTGAATATAATTAGTCCACTATCACATTCGCACATCACGTTTTGTTTAAGGTCTCTGTCATGTGTACATGCTTCATGTTGTAGATTTTGATTTTAAATTTTGAGTATTTTGGGACATGTAAGCTGATATGAATCTATATCAAATATGTCTGTATGTGATTATTAAATGCTAATTAAGTGCTAATTCATTTGCTGCAGAAGGCGCAATGATTTTACGCAGACCATGAAAAAAGTCCCCAGCACCAAGCCTTACACTTGCACTATTAGTTAGAATGTGCTATGCATGTTATTGAAGCTATTTGGTTATTTTTGAGCGTGATGCTAATGGTCTAATCCGATTCAATGATCTATGCTAAGATAAGCTAAAATGCTCCTGTCAGATTCAGAGATGGGCTGAATGGATTAGAAAATGGTAAAACTTAACTGTGTAACTCTAAGGGAGTTGTAAAACAAGCCTATTTTCAAATAAAATGAAGTGTTTCTTTAAGTGTTTATTAAAACAAAAAGTATATAATAGTGAAATTAATATAACACCGTTACTGATGTAAATCTAATAATCTTAAAGGGCACATAGGTTACCCCTTTTTTCATATTTAATATAAGACTTTTGTGTCCCCAGAATGTGTCTGTAAAGTTTCAGCTCAAGACACCCATCAGATTATTTATTATAGCTGTTTGAAGTGTCTATATTTTAGCTGGAAAAAAGGTTTTGCTGTTTTTTTGTACTGGCCCTTTAAGGCTAGTCCTCCCCGCCCACCGTTCCCACGTGCCTGTGAGCAATCGCTGCCCTCGGCTGCCTCAGGAAGCAGATCTCACGTAACGCGTGTGAGAAATACTACAGTAAGAACTTTAACAATCAGTATCTGATGCATTTTTTTTTTGCGGAGTTGCAACAATGAGTCACACACAATGTCGTTACAAAGTTTACGCACACACACAGCGAGGACACAAGCACATAGCTCACACACATACACACACACACACACACAAACGTAGCGCAGACATATACACAAACACACACACATAGCTCAGACACGCAGACACACACACACAGAGACAGAGAGAGAGAGAGAGAGAGAGAGACAGCGCGTTAAGCTTTGCACTCGTTTTGCACGCATATGTGACATGATACTGGTAATATCCACTGCTGTATGGATATCTCTTATATTAATGTACAAAATAAACCAGATTTAACGTCCACAAATCGCGATTGAAGTGTCTTCCTTTATAATTGTTCTGACACGCGGCTGTGCTGATTAAGTGAATCTGAAGTGAATCGCTATAATTCATTACACACATGCACTGTTTTAAAACATTATAAACTTCTGAAACTCACTCTTGATCACGTTTGATGATGATTGATGATCCTAGCGAACTGAACACACCTTTTATTCCCGGCTGCTTTGCGCTCGTCCTCTCTTGTTGATTATACACGTGACTACCGGGACATGTTAATGCGCGCAGCTGTCAATCAATATTGGTGGGCGGGGGGACCGCACTCCTACTTAAAGTTGCGGTCGATCTGAAAACCGCTCCAATTGGTCCACCGTTTTTATGTTGTTAAATTTGAAAAAAAAAGGACTGGGTGTGTTTATATCACCCCAATATGACAGTTTATACACTATACTTACACACATTTCTGTCCAAACAGCTTGAAAAGTAGATTTTTCACCATAGGTGCCCTTTAAAATCTGAAATGTGCTCTGGTGACCTTCTCATGTTCCATTCATGAGTAAGTGTGAGTTAAAAGTTAATAAAAATAACAATAATAACGGGAACGGGAAAGGAATTTACTGAATATAATTAGTTTACTAACACAATTCCACATCACATATTTTGTTTAAGGTCTCTGTCGTTTGAATATGCTTCATGTTGTACATTTTGAAAGTAAATTTAGAGTATTTTGGGAAATGTAAGCTGAAATGAATCTATATCAGCTATGTCTGTATGTAGTTATTAATTGCTAATGCGCACCGATATTACGCAGCCCATGAAAATAGTCCCCAGCACCAAGCTGCTATTCATGTTATTGAAGCTATTTGGTCATTTTTGAGCGAGATGCTAATGGTCTAATCGGATTCAATGATCTATGCTAAGCTAAGCTAAAAGTGCTCCCGCCAGATCCAGAAATAGGCAGAATAGATTAGAAAATAAAATGCAACTGTTTTAAGGCTCGTACAACCCGGGACGCTTTTTATTTGCGTTTATCGTCAGTGTTTTTCGAGAGGTTTTCCGCATTCAAACCCTTGCGATTTTTCACTGGCGTCGAGCAGTAGAGTATGCAAAATCACTTATTGACATTGGATGGTGCCTAATGAAAAACAGAAAGACCCCGGTGCACAGGGTGGGCGCCACACAACTTTAAGCCTGTGACATCCATTTGTAACGCAGAAGAAGACAAAGTTGACCACGCTTGTAAAGTTACTGGCGATTCCGAACAAGCATGGTTCAAGTAGCAGCTCTAGTGATGAAGAAATGATTATTGTTCCCCGGTGCAATAAGCAGCTCCATATTCATATCACCTCTGGACATCATCTAAGTCTGAGACCAAAAGTGCCAATCTGATTGGTGGAGAAGGTTTGACGCACCAAAACAAAGAAACAAGCATGAGGCATTTCTTTAAAAAATGACGCTTTAACGTCTGCCGTTTTGCACGTTGGTGTGCACGATTACATTGGTGTCCTTTATTTAGTCACAGACAGTAAACGTTGACGGAAAATGCGAGCAAAAAGCGTGCCGTGTGCACAGGCCTTCACTATAGGGGAGTGTAAAATGAAAGAAAGTGAAGTGTTCCTTTAAGTGATTAAAACTATAAACATATATAACTGAAAAAAACACTGTTACTAATGTAAATGTAATAATGTGAAGAAAAAGATGTAGTTATAGTTTCCACGATTTTTTGATTTCCACAATTTTTAATAATACTTTGCTGTATGAACTCATTCAAAAGTTGATTTGAAGTTCTCTTCTCGTCATGTGCAGTTCAGTTCTGCTTGTAATCAGCAAGATGATGAGTGTGTGTGTGTGTGTGTGTGTGTGTGTGTGTGTGTGTGTGTGTGTGTGTGTGTGTGTGTGTGTGTGTGTGTGTGTGTGTGTGTGTATTACACTGTACCCTCTGTAGTCTCCTCATTAAAAAGGGCATGGCTGAATGAACACGTTCACCAGTTCAACCAGTATATTTCTATGAGGTCCATCGCTGTGCTTTCATGGGAGTCCAGTATATTCCTGCTGTGCTTTACTTGTCATTTCACTTGCATACATACAGCGGTCCGTTCTTCGTACCTCGCTTTAATGATCTAAGATGATTTGGCAGATCCTGGATCTGTTAATCTTGATAACTAATCTCTGGTTAATTTGGTTCTTCAAACAAGTTCGTGAATCAGATTAAAATATCTGGATGAACTGATCTGAGATTGCTGCGTGTGTTGTGAAGGACAGATCTATCAATCCTCTATCATTATCAGCAATGCAACGATTGGCTGACGGCACAGCAGTGTAATGACATCATCTGATTAATATTAAATTATCCATGTAAGCAAAATTACGTTAAATTAGCAGTAAACCGTTTGTTAAATATGACACGCAATATCTTTCCACATTTGTTGAGAGCTGCAGGTTTTATTCTTTCATGTGTCAAGAGTATTCATCATGTATTTCAATGCATATCAATGTATTTTGTTTAGACATTTAGAGAAGATTTTCTGTATTATAGTAGCCTAGGCCTACTCAAGTTTTTTTTTATCGACGTAAGAATAACTGTATAAATTAATTTAGCATGCAAAAGCATTTTGATATCGGTAAAGGTGTCTGCAACTTTTGCAAAGCATCAAATCACCATCATATTAGCGGTAAAAATACGTGCATGACTGCATAAATTATTATCCTTTTTTAAAAAAAGTCGAATATTGTGCATGTACTCGTTTGTATCTAAATGTTTATATCAATAAAATTTTATCTTTGAACCACCAGGTGGCAGTCTTTTACTTTTATTTCGAAGTGGAGATTGCATACGCTTTATTAACATGTATTATACTTTATTTATATATTTATATATATATATATATATATATATAATATATATATATATATATATATATATATATATATATATATATATATATATATAGTTAAAAAATATATATTTACTATTTTCCCAAGTGTATATAACTACTTTAAGTAAATATCAGAATTCGGTACATACTTTTAGCATTGCCTTTGCTCGAAATTACCTGATCTAATCCTGTTTGTATGAAATTGAGCCTTGTTATGACAACAAGTCTCAGATGAGTTTTGAAGAACTAAACCATCCTGGATCATGTCAAATCATCAATATCCAAATCCAGCGAATTGAGTAATCCACGTACGAAGAACGAACCCCAGGTCTTAGCAAAAATGAGTACACGTCTTACAGATCTCTCTTTTAACTTAAGATTTTGTACTAGGGTTGCACGATATTGGAAAAAAATGGCGTTGCGATATTTTTGTTTCGGCAATATATATTGCGATGTGAATATAATTACGCAAGATGACTATTTGAAAAAAATTATAATAATTTTACACTGATTGTAATGATTTTGTTGGGGATCTGCATTAAGTATACAAAATTATGCAAAAGTACACAATATCATTTAAAGCACAGATAAAGACATTAGAACAGAGATATATACAAAGATGGCGCCGATGGCGATGGCAGCCTCCGTGTCGTGCTCTGCAGTAGTGTTTGTGTTTTTGTTAGTTTGTCCTGTCTCAAGTCATATTCCTACAATTAGTTTCACCAGAGACGAATTGTTGGACATTCGGGCACATACACCACCGAATATTTTTCCATACCTGGATTTATCTGATGTTTTGTTGGACATTGTAGTCGGCGGTGCTGCTCAAACGCTTTCAAGCGCGCAGACGAGGAAAGCGTGCAGGCGCGCTGGTGAAACTCAGACGGCGCGGATTTCGGACCGCATTGCCTAGCATCCATCTAGCAATCTCCGCTCTCTACCCAACAAAATAGACGAACTCATTCTGCTCTCTCAGACAAACAGGGATTTTCTGCATTCAGCTGCTCTGTGTTTCACGGAAACCTGGCTGAACGACACCATACCGGACAACGCGCTTCACCTACCGGGCTATCAGCTGTTCAGAGCGGATCGCGACGAAGAATCAACGCGGAAATCACGCGGTGGCGGGACGTGCTTTTACATCAATGAAAGGTGGTGTACAGATGTAACAGTTTTAAAGAAGATGTGCTGTCCAGATCTCGAAGCACTGTTTATTAACTGTAAGCCTTTTTACTCCCCGCGCGAGTTTTGCTCGTTCATCCTCGTCAGTGTTTACATTCCTCCGCTCGCGCACGCGAGTCTGGCGATACAGAAACTAGCCGATCAGATCACGGTAATAGAGCAACAACATCCGGACTCTGTTTTAATCATTCTCGGGGATTTTAACAAAGCAAAACTGTCCCGTGAACTGCCAAAATATAGACAGCATGTGACATGTCCCACAGAGACAGAATATACGGATCACTGCTATACCACAATAAAGGATGCATACCGCTCCGTCCAACGAGCAGCTTTGGGACACTCTGACCATTGTTTGATTCATCTCATTCCAACCTACAGGCAGAAACTGAAAACAGCCAAACCTGTATTAAGATCTGTGAAAAGATGGACTAACGAAACAGAGCGGGATCTACAAGCCTTTTTCGACCTCACTGACTGGAGTGTTTTTGAAGCTGCTGCAAACGATCTGGATGAGCTCACAGAGACTGTAACATCTTATATCAGTTTCTGTGAAGACGTGTGCATTCCTACCAGGACTCAACTCACTTACAACAATGACAAACCATGGTTCACTGTAAAACTCAGACAGCTACGCCAGGCCAAGGAGGTTGCTTACAGGAATGGGGATAGGGGCCTTGTATAAGCAGGCCAAATACACACTGGAAAAAGGAGATCAGAGTCGCAAAAAGGAACTATTCTGAGAAACTAAGGAGTCAGTTCTCTTCCAGCGACTCAGCGTCCGTGTGGAAAAGTCTGAAAAACATCCAAACTACAAGACACCATCCCCCAGGCACTGTAGACAATGAACGCCTTGCAAACGACCAGAATGAGTTTTTACTGCCGGTTTGAGAAAACCCCCCACACCCCACTCTGAACTGCCTCTTCACACCACCATTAACCCCTCCACCACCCCCCCGCCCCCTTCATACCTGCCCTACAGTTCAGGGAAGAGAGGTGCGCCAGGTCTTCCAGAAACAGAAGAGGAAAAAAGCACCAGGCCCAGATTTAATTAACACCAGCCTGTTTAAAATCCTGTGCTGACCAACTGGCCCCCATCTTCACCCTGATCTTCAACAGATCACTGGAGCTGTGTGAAGTGCCCCTCCTGCCTCAAACGCTCCACCATCATCCCCATCCCAAAGAAACCCAAACTTACAGGACTAAATGACTACAGACCGGTGGCGCTAACATCTGTGGTCATGAAGTCTTTGAAAAACTGGTGCTGGCCCACCTGAAGGACATCACTGAACCCTCACTGGACTCTCTTCAGTTTGCCTACAGAGCAAACAAGTCTGTGGATGATGCAGTAAATATGGGACTGCATTATGCTCTGCAACACCTAGACAGACCAGGGACCTATGTGAGGATCTTGTTTGTTGACTTCAGCTCGGCGTTTAACACTATCATCCAAAACTTCTCCTGCCCGAATTAACTCAGCTCTCTGTGCCCACCTCTGTCTGTCAGTGGATCAACAGCTTCCTAACGGACAGGCAGCAGCTGGTGAAGCTGGGAAAATTCTCATCTAGTATCCGTACATCAGCACTGGCGCCCCCCCAGGGGTGTGTCCTCCTCCCACTGCTCTTCTCGCTGTACACGAATGACTGCACTTCAAAAGACTCCACTGTGAAGCTCCTGAAGTTTGCAGACGACACCACACTTATCGGCCTCATTCAGGACGGTGACGAGTCTGCTTACAGACAGGAGGTTAAGAGTTGGCTGTCTGGTGTAGCCACAACAACCTGGGAGCTCAACACGCTCAAAACAGTGGAGATGATAGTGGACTTCAGGAGAAACCCCCCTGCTCTCCCCCCCTGAGCATCATGGACAGCATTGTGGCAGCAGTGAAGTCATTCAGGTTCCGGGGCACCACCATCTCTCAGGACCTGAAGTGGGACACTCACATTGACTCCATTGTCAAAAAAGCTCAACAGAGGCTGTACTTTCTTCGTCAGCTGAGGAAGTTTAACCTCCCAAAGAGCTGCTGAAACAGTTCTACACCTCCATCATTGAATCAGTCATCTGCACATCAATAACTGTCTGGTTTAGCTCAGCTACTAAATACGACCTCCAAAGACTACATCGAATAGTACGGACTGCTGAGCGAATCATTGGTACAACGCTTCCTACTCCCCAAGAACTGTACTTATCAAGAGCGAGCAGAAGGGCTTGCCAAAATCACTCTGGACCCCCTCACACCCAGCACACTGCCTCTTTGAACTTTACCTTCTGGTCGACGCTACAGAGCACTGCGCACCAGAACAGCCCGACACAGAAACAGTTTTCTTCCCTCAGGCAATCCATCTCATGACACTTGATGATAATAATTGTGGAGCCAACATCACTACTTGCCATACAGTTTTATACACATATACACTTATTTAACAACACACTTTACATGCCAATTTGCACATAACAGCTGCACATATAACGTTGTATATAGTAATAAACATGTACATACACTTGTCTATCTGTATATTTGCACTCACTACTTACTTCTATTTTTTTAAATATATTTATTATCTGTTTTTGTCCTGTCTCCTGTAATCCTGTTGCACTGTAGAAGCTTGTCACGAAAACAAATTCCTCGTATGTGTGACATACCTGGCAATAAAGCTCTTTCTGATTCTGATTCTGATTCTGATTCTGAAAAATTAAATAATCAAAACAGTGGCTTTCAGTGGAGTCTAACAGTATTGAGATATAGACATTTAATAATCAAATGTTAATTAACAGGGTCTTCATTGTATAAATATATAAACCCAATTATTCAATCTAATTGTTGAAGCAGAAAATGTTAAAATATCTTGTGTCCAAATGGGTTTAATTAAATTGAACCTCTTAAGATTCTGCGATATGACTTGCAGATTTGCACATTGCAATATCGACGCTGAAACGATATATTGTTGAACAATACATCAATTCAGCATCGATATCACATGTGATAATTCGCAATAGTCATATCGCAAGATATATGCAATGTTGAGTTTGTATCAAAATGTATCATTTGCATATGTTTTAATGCCTGGAATTGTATAATCATTTTAAAAGCATTCCGGTATATAATTTTAAGACTTTTAATTTATCATTAATTTAATTATTGTTATTTTTATCAGTCAATTACTGTACTTGAATACGGTTAGACTTCGGGAAATGATAAAACATTTTATTTTTGTTGTATCTTTTTCTTGATAATATTTAATAGATTATGCATAAAATACTTACAACACATGCAAATACAGAACTGCACTGCAAATAGCACACACCACAAACGAAATGTGTTGGCGGAGCCCAAAAAGCGTATAGATTGTTTATTAGATTTTATAGAGATGCAAATAGTAAACATTAACTCATCAATCATTGACTAAAGCACAGTGCATGAAAATACTCACACACATGCAAATACAGAAATGCACTGCAAATAGCACACACCACAACAAAATGTGTCTGAGAAAAATTATAGATTGCTTATTTGATTTTATGGAGATGCACTCCAACTGCAGAATCATGCCAATTGATCTAACATTATGAATTCTTTCCAATAGAGATTAATTCAACTGGTGAAATTGTATCATATCCCAATATATATCACACAATAAAAAAAACAATTCGCAATACTAGATTTTTCCAATATCGTGCAGCCTTATTTTGTACAGGATGCTATTCAATAATATGTGTCTATACACATTTGATTAGGTCAGTACCAAAGCCAAAATAGGAACTTATCTATCTAAATTATTTTAAGGTCTTAATATTAAGGTGCAAAGATTAGTACTAAATGAATGTGTTAGGGGAAAAATAATACATGCGATTTAATAGAGGAAAAATCAACAGAACCAAAAATATATACAGTTTGCAGTCAAAATTATTCGGCCTCCTGTGATTTTATTTATTTTTTTATTTTATTTTATTTATTTTTTATTAATTTTATTATTTTTATTTTTATTTTTTATTTTTTCAAATAGTTCCCAAATTTTGTTTAACAGCGCAAGAAATTTTTCCACAGTATTGTCTATAATATTTTTCTTCTGGAGAAAGTCTTGTTTATTTTGGCTAGAATAAAAGCAGTTTTTATAATTAAAAAAAAACAATCATTTTAAGTTCAGTATTATTAGCCCCTTTAAGCAATATTTGCTTCCGATTGTTCAAAGAACAAACTATCATCACACAGTGACTTGCTTAGTTACCCTAAACTTGCCAACTTACCCCGTTAAGCCTTTAAATGTCACATTAAGTTGAATACTACTATCTTGAAAAATATCTAGTAAAATATTATGTACAGTCATTATGGCAAAGATAAGTTATTTAAAACAATTATGTTAGAAATGGGTTGAAAAAAATCTCTGTTAAACAGAAATTGGGAGTATAATATTCAGGGGGGCTAATAATTCTGACTTCCACTGTATATAATTTAGTTCAAATTGTGTAGTTTGTAGTTTGAATGTACATCTATTATCGTGCTATTCCTAAAGATGTTAACTGTTTAATAGAACTGATTTGTTTAAATATACCAAAATATGTTTGTCCATATTCACTGAGAAATGGAGACATGTATTCATTTTCAAAAAGGGGACGTACTCACTTATGCTGCCCACTGTAATTTGTTACAGGATTGTTAATGCTGTTGTTGTTCTGTGATGTATTACTTTATGGCTCTGGTGGCAGATTGAGTCTCCTCACTCAGTGATTGGCTGATGTCCAGCTCTGCTGCTGTGATGTCACATCTCCATAGGGAGAGTGTGAGGGTTTATGACTGAGTTGTTCAGAGATTTAGCTTCACCTGCTGGTTGTTTGCAGTACTGCAAGGTGATTTAACTTTTTTTCATTCATGGTTTTTCACAATCTGAAGCATCATGTTCATTCAGAAAAGCTCAATATTACTAGCTTCCAGGTCTATTAATATATATAAACAAACTTCTACTGTTAATATCTTCCTGATAGCATCCAACAATTCACCCAAAGAGATGTGGGTTTGACTGATTATCTTTATTTATTTATTTATTTATTTATTATTTATTTTTATGGTTAACTTAGAAGGTAAGTGCCATTTTGTTTTGATTTACTATTTTTCACCTATTATGCCAGTAAAGCGAGGTTGTTTATGTTGATGTATTTTTGTTTTCTTTTCTTTTCAGATTTTGATGAGTTTTTTCTTAGAATAAGTTTGTTCTATTTATTTGTTATTTTGTTATTTATGTGTTTTTTTTATTATTTATTTGTTATATAACTTTTTCTTGATTTGACCTTGGTTTTTAAAGTCATTAGCCATTTTGGTCGTGGAGATGAGAGTTCTTTTTTCAGCCGCTGCATATCACCCATCACCAATTATTTATATATAATTATTTTTGTTGCAGTCACATCCCTAGATCAACTAAGATCGTAACAGTTTCATATATGTTTATATTAATTTTTAGACTACACAATGCCTGTAATTATTTGGTGGAATAATCCAGATTTTTAATCACAGAAATTAAAGTATTTGTTTTTCTGGAGGAAAAAAACAAAAAAAAACTAAACAAAACAGAACTAAAAGATGACAAAAACTATAATGTTTGAGGAATTTACCAGACTTTATAGAATAAAATAATATTGAAATACAAATAATTCAATGCACAAAATTAAAGAATACAGAGAAACTTTCAAATTTTCAAAGGTCCCTTATTTTTTTCCTGAGCAATAAATCAGTTTTCTATTTTTATGTGACACTGATGACTGTAGTACAGGGTCACAGAAATAAATCACATTTTTAAGTGTGTGTAAAAATGGGAAATGGTTACTGAGATACGACATGTGAAAATTGAACAATAATAAATAAATTATAATATATTTAGCCACTTTTAAACTGTAATTGTTCATGCCAAGATTTGATCACAAATCTCTCTGAATACTTATTTTATATATACTTACACTACCGGTCAAAAGTTTGGGGTTTCAAAAGTTTTTTTAATTATTCATTTTATTTAATAATTTAAATAAAATTATTCTGTTGATCAAGGCGGCTTTTTTTAAATGTAAAAAAAAATGTAAATTGTTAAATACTCATTTGTTAAATATTTTTTATTACTTTGAGTCAGTATTACTCAGAGAAGGATCATGTGACTCTGAAGATTGGAGTAATGAAGCTGAGAATTCGTCTTTAAAATCACTGGAATAAATAATTAAATTAAATTATAAACTTTTTTGAATAATTATTTTATAGTGCAATAACATTTCACAATTTTAGAATTTGTACTTTATTTTGATTAAATAAATGCAGCCTTGGTGAGCAGGAGAAGCTTAATTTAAACATTTAAAAATCGTACTGACCTCAAACTTTTGTCCGGTGGTGTATATTCCCCATATATTCCCCTTTAAGATAAAATATTTAAAGTTAAAGAGGTATAAAAGTATTTTACTTGAAACAGTCGTCCGTGGCGTTATAAAAGTCATAAATGCATATGGAAAAAACAAAATTAATACCTGTTTATGCAAGAAACTGAAAATTATTTATCATTATTTGTCCTTATTTCCCCTTTTGTAGAATCAGATCAATTTGTTAGCTTTTTTAGTTTAAAATCCTCTTTTCTTCCTTTCCCTGCAGGAGCTTATAAAACAGAGCGTTGGAGGAAAGGAGGAAAATAAAGACACAGACAATCTGGTGCAGGAGACTGACAGTCAATACGGCACCTGGGAGACAGGACTACACACAGATGACAGGTGAAAAAACACACATATACCCTCACACCAAACACAAACTCGTAAAAGAGCCGTTTTTGATCTCAAACTAAATTGTCAAGGCCACTTTTTGTAACTCAACACCACGGTCAATTGCATCTATCGAGTGGACCATCTGTAGCAGAGCTCTAATGATCTGCTGGACTGACACACAGACACGTTTATCTTCATTACTGGGGCTGAACGAGAGCTTTGGTTACAGTAGTGACCAATGCAAACGGGATTCAGATGAAATCAGGGCTAATATATGGGGATCATCGGGTCTCATGGGGTATCTTGAGATTGGTGGACAGTGTGTTGCAAAAGTGATGTAGTCGTCCAGGAACTGGTAACTTTATTAGGAACTGCACTGCACAATTATGCATGGTTTAAATCTCATTATACGAACGACACCCATGTAGGGCAGCAAATCAATGTACATGGTGTACAAATCTCTGCTGTTAAAGTTCAGATGTAACTAAAGTTGCATAGAAGCTTTTCTTCCATGTTGTGACATTGCATCCAACAGATTATTGATAAAGGCAAAAATATATTGATTGCTAAGTCTAAGATTTTACAGAAAAGCTGAGTTGTGTTATATGTTACAAATACTATTTCAGTCTGTTTCTCAATTGCAAGAACACAGAGAATGGAGTCACGTTCTCGTGGAGACCAGTCTTGACAAGTTACCTCAGAAGAACGAACTCTGGAGAACGCTAGAACACTGTACTCATTCTTTGAGGAACGAGATGCTACGTTCTTCCTGATGGTCACATGACCTTCACACATTTTAACAGAAAGTTAATAACACATTAAAGCATTCATACAACATTTCCCCCATTTATATATGCCCCCCCAAATAATATTTACTGATAATATTTTCTGCTCATATTTGGCGAAATGCTACAGAACTCATTGGACGGTCCTTCACAGTATGCTAACCCAAAGCATACTGCAAAAGCAACCAAAGAGTTTTTGGAGGGAAAGAAGTGGAATGTTATGCAATGGTCAAGTCAATCGCCTGATCTGAATCCGATTGAGCTTGCATTTCACTTGCTGAAGACAAAACTGAAGGGAAAATGTCCCAAGAACAAGCAAGAATTGAAGACAATTGCTGTAGAGGCCTGGCAGAGCACCACCATGGTTGAAACCCAGCGTCTGGTAATGTCTATGCGCTCCAGACATCAGGCTGTAATTGACTGCAAAGGATTTGCAACCAAGTATTAAACAGTGAAAGTTTGATTTATGAATATTATTCTGTCCAATTACTTTTGGACCCTTAACAAGTGGGAGGCACATATGCAAACTGTTGTAATTCCTACACCGTTCACCTGATTTGGATGTAAATGACCTCAATTAAAGCTGACAGTCTGCAGTTTGTTTCATGTGTGTTAAAACCTTGTTCATTGATTGTGTTGGTGTTTAGAGCCAAAAATAGTGAAGAATAGTTAAAATAGTGTTGAATTGACTTTTTACAGCACGTCCTGAATAACATAATGAATATAAGTAGTGTATAAATACAGTCACAGTTGCTTCTTGCAACATGATCCACCATTTGTGAAACTTTTTTTTCTTCGTTTACTGCACATATTAAACACTAACACAATGTAATTATGTTCTTTTTCGTCTACTTCAGCCTCACTCCAGCTACACCTTCATCAGAAGGGAACCTCACTCCATCTCCACGAAAGCCCACTCCACCACACACAGCTGACCAACCCCTTCTCATCGACACTCCAGATGGCTCAACCACATCGCCTCGAAAGCAGACAGAGCTTCTGTTCCCAGAGGTCAGTTCTTACTCATGTAATGATTAATAGTGGGTGTTTCATTCACTCATCATGCAAACAAAAAGTTCATAAAGACATCATACAGTAAATCCATGTCAGTCATGGTGCTTGATCCAAGACACAACAGATTTCATTTATTCTTTTTCATTTATAAACCTTAATCAAAACACATGAGACATTTGGTTCTTCAGAAGATCTTTAGAAGAAGTAAAACCTAGTCAAACTGTTGGTGAAATTTCCATTCGATAGATAATTAAATTTCAATAATTGTTTAATACAAAGAAGCTATACATGAGATTTGTTTGTCTGTGCTTCTCTGTAGACATCAACAGCACTGTTAGACACTAGTGTGCTGCGTGGCAGGGTCAAACTGAACCAGAAGAGCACTCGCAGAGCTCCGCCATCTCGAGCCGCCCGTCACAGTGCACTCCTAACACAAGTACCAGAGGGACCCAGAGACGATGAATGGCGCTTCAGGGACTCGACAGGTACTTACTTCGACTTTTTCTTTGCAGTGAGACATGTGCATATTCTTGTCTTTATGTGCTAATTGCACGGCAAGGGTTTTTCAGCCCCCGATAAACTTGTGGTGAAATGATGATGTGACTATTTTCAATTTTATATGTGTTCCTACAGCATTGATAATAGTATTTAATTAGAAAATATAGTTCATTAGGTAGACTTGCGACTCATTCACACTACAAGCGACTCGCAGCGGCAAAGCGACAGGCGACCGTTTTTTACAACAGAGAGTGAGCGACTTCCACCAATTTTATTTTAAAATTTATTTTAAAATTAAAAAACGAAAATTGAAATTTAAAGCGTTTTTGATTTTCGTTTTTGAACTTTAAAACGAAAAATAAAAAAACGGCTCGTTTTTCGTTTTCATGATGAAAAACGGAAAAACAAAATTCAAAATGATTTGATTTTCATTTTTTATTTTGAATAACAAAAACTAAAATCACCAGAAAACAAAACGAATAAAACTTTTTTTTTTTTTTTAATTCCGCAATGCTGCCACACACAGGCTAGCCTGCTATAGGCTATTATTTTTTTCCCACTTAATAATGTTATAAAAGGATTTTGTTAATACATTTTCCTCATTGAAGCCGGATATAAAACAACTAGGCTTTTTTTAATAATTTCAATTTATGTATTAAAAATCTGCTGCTATATTTGCACATGGCTATATGAAATCATGCAATCATTCATAGACCCACACAACTCATCTGCAAGCTTAGTGATAGTCCGTTTTTAAAAGTCATGGGATGGTTATCAGGGTGTGTGTGCAGCATGCTTTTAGGTTCAGTCCCCATGCACACCGAACCCAACGCCCAACCATCTTCATAATTGCTTCCCAGTTCGTGCGCACCTTCACCCCACTCTTCAGTTCGCGTGCAGGGTTCACCACCACCCCACCCCAACCAAATCCCCCCCCCAGGACTTCGCGCGCACCTTTCGCCCCGATCCCCCCCCACCCTCTCTCTCTCTCCTCTTCTCTCTCTCTCTACTTCATGCGCACCCCTGGAAAAATCTCCCGGATTTTATGATCCGAATGTTGACAGGTATGCAAATGATTTAGATTCTCATATAATCTTGACCAATCAATGCTCTCTGCTCCCCCATCAATGCATTTCTCATTCGGTTTTCATTTGATGCAATTGCGCTCAACCATTCTCTCTGTCAGAGCTGCGATTAAAACAAAACACTATTGGCTGTGAAAAAGTGATCGGCATCCTATCATCTCAACCTCTCTTTATGATTCACTTAAGATTACATCAAACATCGAATCAAAAAATGCACATTTCAAAGCACTTTACAGGACCTTTAAAGACATGGCACATGGCATGAGATCCACTTTAAGACATAACACATTCAGACATTGAGGACCATTGATTTTAACAAACCAGATCCTAAACGTGGCGATATAGCCTATTGTCTGTGTATTGCTGGGAAGTCAACTAATTCTAGTCTTCAGCACTCACTTCAGTCTCTGTTTTTCTGTAGAGGAGAAAGCTGACTCTTTTAAGGAGGCGGAAGAGTCTGATTCTGAGGAGCAGGCCAAGGGAATCGAGACCCGCACTTCCTCCATGTCTCTCAGCCTCAGAGAGTGGCTCTTTTCCCTGGCATGGACCCGTCTGCTTTGAAGGTGAGGGTACTGTGGGTACTCTTCTTTCAGTTGCTTTTTTAATCCTGCAAAGCATGACAATGAAATAGAAGATCATACATTAGTAGTTTACTGGATATTTCATACAGTCAAGTTAGGATACCCTGTGAAATTCACATTTTTCCATATAAGGACTTTGAAAATCTGATATTTGCAAGAAAAACACTCAACATATGAACAACAGCATATAGCGCCAACAAAAATAAGCCAGACACTTCTAATAAAATACCTAATAAAGTGACCATCAACAGAGATTTTAGCAGTTCATTGGTCTGGAGCCTTCAGGTGTGTGTTAACTCAGTGACCATCTGACAGCTAAAGTTTAGCCAAATTAAGCCATGACAAGACAATGATCTCAATCATGCCATCATATCTATAACAGAACTATTAACAAAGAAAACAAGATAGTACAACATAGAACAAAATAGAGTGCAACCCTCAGTGCTGGGAAAACACACAAGCACTCCCAGTGCATTACCCAATTATCCTTGATTGCATGTATTTGGAGCATTATTCATTAGGGAAAACATGCAAACTTTACACAGAAAGGCCTCCTGGTTCAGCCCAGCTAACCACTTAGCCACCATGCCACCCTTTTTTCCACAATATTTCACAAATTTTTTTTGATTTATTTATTATGTTTTTATTTTTGCATATCACAGCATAATAATATATGAAGGAAACAAAAACACAAATATGCTCGCACTATATCTATTGATAATTTATTTGTAGAAATATAATGTTTGCATATAGTTTTATGATCAAATTTGTAGGAGTGAATCTTAATGGAGTACAAGGCTTTGTAGCTGAGAATTTGATTTGTTTATAGCTAATTGTTCATATGTGTAGCAAATTAAGCTCATAAATTATTTAATATTAATAATTAATAACAAGTTATTATCGGCGACGCAGTGGCTCAGTAGGTAGTGCTGTCGCTTCACAGCAAGAAGGTCGCTGGTTCAAGCCTTGGTTGGGTCAGTTGGCATTTCTGTGTGGTAGTTTGTATGATCTCCCTGCGTTTGCGTGGGTTTCCTCCGGGTGCCGGTTTCCCCACAAGCCCAAGACATGTGGTACAGGTGAATTGTGTAGGCTAAATTTTCTGTAGTGTATGAGTGTGTATGGATGTTTCCCAGAGATGGGTTGCAGCTGGAAGGGCATCCACTGCGTAAAACGTGTGGATAAGTTGGCAGTTCATTCCGCTGTGGCGATCACAAATTTATAAAGGGACTAAGCCGAAAAGAAAATGATAATATATACAGTATATACCCCACACTTACCCCAGACATGCTCAATAATGTTCATGTTTGGTGACAGGCTTGCCAATCCGGAGCACTTTGATCTTCTTTGCTTTCAGGACCTGATGTGGAGGCTGAAGTATCAGGAGTGCTATCCTGCTTAAGAATTTGCCCTCTCTTGTAGTTTCTAATGTAATAGGCAGCAGAAATGTCTTGATACCTCAGGCTGTGATGTTGATGTTGCCAAACATTTTGCAGATCTCGCACCCACCCCCACGCTGAATGTAACCCCAAACCATGATTTTCCCTTCACCAAACTTGACTGATATCTGTTAGAACCTTGGGGTCCATGTGGGTTCCAATAGGTCTTCTGCAGTATTTGTGATGATTGAGATGCAGTTCAACAGATGATTCATCGGAAAAATCTACTTTCTGCCACTTTTCCATACGATCACATGTCAATTTATTATTTGTTGCTCTTACAATTGGGATCGACGACAAGACTTTTGTCAGGCAGTGTATATTATTAGTATATGTAATAATAAGTGCAGCAAATTAGCATATTTGAGTGATTTCTGAAGGACGATGTGATGCTGAAGATTAGAGTAAAGGCTGTGGAAAATTCAGATTTAACTGTAATTTAGAATCGGCTGTTTTAAAAAAAAATCTGTTTTTCTTTATGTACTTCATTACTAATTGTATTAATATTCATTTATATCAGGGGTGCCAAAACTTTTTATTATAAAGGGCAAAAAACCAAACTTGATTGAGGGTGGTGAGCTACCCTCAATATACCAAACTGTATTATGTTAATTTCCTAATTTATTTATTATAAAAAATAATAATAAAAATAGAAAACATTGCTTCATATTAACTAATGCAGTATTGTTTATATTTATAATAAACCTATTATATTAAAAACAATCCCATTTATAACAGAATGAAGTTCACTGGAGCATCTGTTTTTGCATTGAATTGCTCCCTGATGTTTTCGGAGCATCGAATGACAGTTTACATTTTAAAAAATCTAATTCATTTAAAGATACATTTAATGGAAATATTTAGTTTCAGTTAGCTTTTTTGGTAGCTGAGCAATAAAACAAACAAGCAAAAAGAAGGTTATGTTAAATTTGAAATGTCGATCTCTTCTCTGAAGGGATGGTAGGCCAAATAAAATGTTATCATGGGCCAACTTTGGCTCATGGGCCCTAGTTTGCTAGTTTGGGCATCTCTGATTTATAACATGAAACTACAATTTTATTGATATTTTTTTCAATTTTAGTAGTTTATGAGTACATTGACTGATCATTTAATAACGGTATTTATTTTGACTAGGGATTTCACAGTCATAACTCTTTTCACGCTGCTTATTCCAAAGAATGATCTTAATAGTTTGATGTATTCATGTCAGCTTTAGTTCAAGTCAGCTTTAAAACCCTTGCACACTACTCCTTCATAACACAGAAGCATCAGCTGTTAATGTTTGATATTCCCTGAGGTAAATGTAGCCACACCTTCAGTGGGAATGTGTTGTCAGAATGCAAACACGAGTCTGTAAACACTGCCATGCACATTTGGAAATGAAGAAAGGCTGAGCAAGTGTTGAGTTTGAAGAGACACAAAAAGAAGATGACATGAGACATTCTCAAATGTAAATAGAAACACAGACGCTGCTTATAAAAAGGCCAAGCATTAGCGCGTCTGGGTTCAAGTGACGACTACCCTTTCTCTCATCTTTCTTTCCATCCGTTCATTGTTTCTTCGCTTCCCCTGACGCACTCTTCCTGTTCATGTAGTGAGAGGTTTTCTCTCTTTTTAGGTGTGTATTGGTTGAGATAAGGGTTCTTATCCGTGACTTTGGCCTTTAAAATAAGATATTGTTCTATCTGGAGCCTACACCCTTATATTGTCAATGCTAGTGCTTTAGGCTACTACAACTAATGTTAGTCCTGAATTCCACTCCCTCTCAGTGTGTGTGTTATTTATGTGTGGTCGGCAACACAGAATATCACTCAGTTCATAGGTGTGTCTTTATTTGAAGTGCATCGCTGTTATTAGCGAGCTTTGTTTATGAGACTTGGACAGTCTGCTGTAAATAAACCCGAATGATTTGAATAGCCAAAAATGAAAGCATTTACAACTGAACACACCCATTTCTTAGACTTTGAGGGAAGATATATGCAAAGATGTGCAAAGGCTTATACAGACCTTGTGCTGAGGCAGTTTTTAGAACGAATGCTAATGACTTAGAACTGCAATGTATTCTAAAAGCATTAGGTTAATCAAGCACAAGCTGTTTGAGACATTCCTCATGCTTTTCTATAGTCAAGTGATTGGCATATGCAGTATGGTGAAAATTTAGCCTGTGTTATGGATTTGGATTAGTGGTAAGTTTTTTTATCTACTTGGCTTTAAGGGCACCTATAGTGAAAATCTACTTTTCAAGCTGTTTGGACAGAAATGTGTATGAGTATAGTATATAAACTGTCATATTGGGGGTGAAAATAAACACACCCAGTCCTTTTTTTTTCAAATTTAACAACATAAAACGGTGGACCAATTGGAGCGGTTTTCAGATCGCCGCAACTTTACGTAGGAGTGCAGTCCCCCGCCCTCAATATTGATTGACAGCTGCGCGCATTAACATGTTCCGGTAGTCACGTGTATAATCAACCAGCGCAAAGGCAGCCAGGAATAAAAGGTGTGTTCAGTTCGCTAGGATCATCAAACATCATTAAAGTTATCAAGAGTGAGTTTCACAAGTTTAAAATGTTTTTAAAACAGAGCACGTGTGGTAATGAATTATAGCGATTCACTTCAGGATTCACTTATCAGCACCAGCCGCGTTCAGAACAATTACACATAATTACAAATATCTGGACCTAACAGATATCCATACAGCTGTGGAAGATTACCAGTATCATGTCACATATGCGTGCAAGTTTAACGCTCTGTCTCTCTCTCTTTGTGTGTGGTGTGTGTGTGTGTGTGTGTTTCTGCGCTGTGTGTGGGTTGTATGTCTGCGCTATGTGTGTGTGTGTGTGCTGTGTGTGTGTGTGTGTGTGTGTGGTGTGTGTTGTGTGTGTGTGTGTGTGTCTGACACTATATGTGGGTGTATGTTTCTGCGCTGTGTGTGTCCTCGCTGTGTGTGTGCGTGAACTTTTGTAACGACATGTGTGTGACTCATTGTTGCGAATCCACAAAAAAATTGCATCAAATACTGATTGTTAAGTTCTTACTGTAGTATCTCTCACACACGTTACGTGAGATCTGCTTCCTGAGGCAGCGAGGGCGGCGATTGCTGACAGGCACATCGGGAACGGTGGGCGGGGAGGACTAGTCTTAAAGGCCCAGTACAAAAAAAACAGCAACAACTTTTTTTTCAGCTTTCAAACAGCTATAATAAATAATCTGATGGGTGTTTTGAGCTGAAACTGTACAGACACATTCTGGGGGACACAAAAAACTTATATTAAATATGAAAAAAAGGGTTAACCTATGTGGCCTTTAAGAGAAGCTAGCATAATCTGTTTCTGGCGTTAGCTTACAAAGAAGCAAGCAAGCAAGCATACCAAGTATGGTACTCTTACTCAAATATAAAAATCTGATTAGGCAAGGTAATTCAAAGTGCTTTATATAAACAAGAATAAAAGAAACAAGAAAATAAAATGATTAAAATAATTAAAATGATTAAAAACAAATTTAAAATGTGTTAAAACAGGTTGTAAACTAATTGAAAAGAAAAGAAAGACATAATAGCATGATCTGTTAATGTAGCACAGTTGCTCATTCAGTAAGGCACAGCCTGAACAGCATGTGTTTTAAGTCTTGATTTGAATGTGCCTATGTTGGAGCACCTCTGATCATTTCTGGAAGCTGATTCTAGCAGCAGGGGGCCATAGTAGCTGAAAGCGGATTAATCCTGCTTTTAAATTTCTAATTTACTTGATCCTAATGATCCTAAGTGATCTGTTATGGTTGTGTTCAGTGAGCATATCTGTAAGTATGTTAGGTCATTGGCCATTTAGTGATTTATAGACAAGTAGTAATACTTTAAAAATCCATTCTGAATGTAACTGGGAGCCAGTGTAAAGACATGAAGACAGATGTGCTTGGATTTTCTGGTTCTGGTCAGAATCCTGACAGCAGCTTTCTGGATATGCTGCAACTGTCTGATTGTCTTTTTGGTAAGGCTAGTGAGGAGCTCATTACAGTAATCCATTCTGCTGGTGATAAATGCATGAACAAGTTTCTATTCTATTGTTACTATTGCTATTACGTAGGGTGTCAAAATAAATAGTTTCCGCATTGTCATGCGCTTGAGGCAGCAGGTCCAAGCAGTCAGCGGGTCAGTACACTGCTTCAATCTTTCGCTTTCACGCTTGTAAGTTGAAACCTCAGATACTGTTGGTTGTGTACCTTTTTTACATTCATAACGACAGATCACTCTGCCTATTCATGCAGAGTCCGCAGAAAGTGATTGACAAGTGGTAATTTGCATGTAACTTATCTTTATTTATTTATGGGTAAAACTGAGACCATTGCGGGTCAGGTAGTTGAAACGGTAGGCTACAAATAATGAGTTCATTATGAATGAATGATTATTCATAAATAATTAATTCACCGCCACCTATGAGGAAAGCTTTTCTACGATTCAGTCAATTACATTGTCAGGTCAGGAGAGAAGCATAAAGGCGGTTTCAAAAGTCTTCACATTGTTTTTTATATATACGTTGCTCAGCAACATGGACACCTCCAAATGGTGTTAAGTGTCACATACTGTATTTATAAGGTATAATTAACCCCAAAAGGCCATTTCTGTCCTAATGCAATGACGTATTTTCAGCCGCAAAATCACACATGAACGACGCACTGTTTACTATCGTGAGGAGTGCGCGTGTCAGTAAATGATGACTACTTTAGTGAACAGAACCTGCATAGGCTGTGAATAACAGGTAATAAAGCTGTAAATACCGTTCAGTTTGTTACACAAGAGGGATCAATTGGGAGCCGTGCGGGAAGTATAATTTGCATGTATATAATTTTGTTAATGACAAATGTCAGACTTTTTATGTCCTGCCGATGTCTCAAGCATAATTATTCACTTAGAATAATGTATAGGTTGTAGTGTGATGTCATCACTTTACTGTGAATTAGTCCACTGTTCCAAGTCGGTTTAAAATTTAGCATTTTAAACCACAATAGACCTATAGATAGGCCTAATATTACTAGTGTTGTTACTGCCTAGGATGTCGTGTCAACCACAGAAAACAGAAACCGTCAGAATTCTTTAAACGCTCCAGTGTAGTGATAATGCGCAGCACTCGCTCTTCTGCATGGAGCAACCGGAGTCTAGCTCTCCTGCTCTGGGTCCCAAAGTATGAGGTTCCAGACTGGATAAAAGTCAAGCTAATGCAGAGAGACTGAATGCATGCGAGGTAGACCGAGGTGCAGGCGAGAGAGGCAGAGTGCGTCCTCTCTCGCGCACCAACACTCGGCCTCTCTCATGCATTGGTCTCTCTCTATGCGCACACTCGATCAAAGGTCAAGTATAAAAAGTATACTTTATTAGTTAATATACTAATAGCAATGTACTAGTACAATGTGCTTGTGTACTAATAGCGCTTGAGACAAACTGGCCCTAGTTTTTAAAGCTGTAGTTTTCTATTTTAAGTTTAAATAGCTTCTATTGCCCTGACGGTCCCAGTCAGCAGTGTAAACTGTGAGAGGGACTTCTCAAACATCAACAGGGTAATAAATACTTTTACAACAGCATTTGCTGCTTTAAGCAAATTTTAAACAGTTATTTGCAGGTCAAGACAAACATTCGCAATAGGCTACAAGGAGACCATCTTGCAGCCTGCATGCAGGATCTCAATAAATGGGCCAGACATTTCTGACTTTTCCATACCAAGAAGCTCTGGAAATGTTCTTCCAGAGGCCCAGAAAGATACACTGCTGCTGACAAAAGCTGCACACTTTGTGAATAAAAATATATAAAAATAAATGTTTAACTTGTACAAATGTACAGTTCAAATAATTGTTCAGTTATTTACTGCTGTCATTAAAAGCCACGCCACACCTCTAATCTAAAAGTTTAAAATTAGGCTTTAACTACAAATATGCACTGCTGAACTAAAGAAATGCATGACAATCTAGTTTAAAGAAACAGATCCTCTAGTCCAGGGGTGTCACACACTGTCCTGGAGGGCCGGTGTCCTGGATAGGTTAGCGCCAATCCTAATCAAACACACCTAAACCAGCTAATCAAGCTCTTCTTAGATATACAGTTCAGTAAAACTTCCTGACAGGTGTGTTGAAGTAAATGGAGCTAAACTCAGGCAGGACACAGGCCCTCCAGGACTGAGTTGGACCCTCCTGCTCTAGTGTTCTGGTCTTATTATACTTAATCATAATTGATCATTTTAATTTGACTAAAGTGAATAAATACAGATGTCATTTGTCATTGATTAGCTGCACTGTTACACGGAGGTAATTTTGGTTACTTGCTGATACGCAGTGGTCTCCAGTAAGTGCAATGGGATTGTCTTCTGCAATTTGAGTCCTTTTTTTTGTTTGTTTTAGCTTTGTAAGTGTCTTACAGTTCATGTATTCTCATATTATTAGTAGTTGACCTTGCTGGTAGTTTGTAAATATTCATTTAGTGAGAGGATAAGTTGGCTTTGCAGCTGTTTTTTTTTTTTTTTGACAGGCTTGCACTGCTGCTCTCTTTGTCTTTTGATGAATGTGGCTGGTTGATGCTGTCTCTGCGATGACATATTTGCTAACATCATAACATTTGGCCTGAAGATGGTACATCAGAGTTGTTGTGGTTCAGTGGTACGGACAGTACAATAAGTTTACACAACTGCGGTGTAATTGAAACTTCCATCTGGAAGCTGTTTAATAATGATTCTTGCAGTTCTGTCAGCAGTCTGTGTTTTGATCCATGATATTATCCATCGTAATGACGGTCTGCAATGACAAAAAAAGCTGGGGTCAAATTTATCAAGCGATTAGTTTATATTAGGGAAATATCAACAAGTTTTTTCAGATTAATTGCATTCGTTAATGTGTTAAGATTGATGGAACTTATACAGTTGAAGTCAGAATTATCAGCCACCCCCCCCGGAATTATTAGCCCCCCCTGTTTATTTTTCCCCCAATTTCTGTTTAACAGAGAGAAGATTTTTTTTCAACACATTTCTGCACATAATAGTTTTAATAACTCATCTCTAATAACTGATTTATTTTATCTTTGCCATGATGACATCAATAATATTTGACTAGATATTTTTCAAGACACTTCTATACAGCTTAAAGTGACATTTCAAGGCTTAACTAGGTTAATTAGGTTAACTAGGCAGGTTAGGGTAATTAGGCAAGTTATTGTATAACGATGGTTTGTTCTGTAGTCTATCAAAAAAAGTATAGCTAAAGGGGGCTAATAATTTTGACCTTAAAATGGTTTTTAAAAAATTTAAAGCTGCTTTTATTCTAGCTGAAATAAAACAAATAAGACTTTCTCCAGAAGTAAAAATATTATCAGAGATGCTGTGAAAATTTAACCTTGTTCTGTTAAACATCATTTGGGAAATATTTTAAAAAAGAAAAAAAATGGTAGGCTAATAATACTGACTTTAACTGCATATCGGGAGAGCAAGTAGAATGTACAGTTTAGAGAGTATAACATCATATAATGCCTATAGAAAGTCCACATGGAACTTATCATGTGAGCACAGTATGTGTGTGTGTGTACACGTATAAGTTGTTTGTCAGGTGAGAGTAGTCCACTGATGGTGGCCGGTCTGATTCTCACTTCTCTTTGTTGCTTGTACTCTTCCTGTCGGAAAGGCAAAGCTGATAATGACATCCTGTGCTCTTTTTTCTATTGCAAAAACCCACAACACAACACACACCACACACACACACACACACACACACACACACACACACACACATACTTACTCTCATTCAGTCACTTAAACACACTCACACACACACACTCTCTCTCCCATTAATATTAATGACTTAATGCTCTGATCGATACTTGTAGTCTTAAAATCTGAAATGTGGCTCTGGTGACCTGCTCACTTTACATTCATGAGTTTAAATTTAATAGTAAGAAACGGGAACAGGAAAGAATTTACTGAATATAATTAGTCCACTATCACATTCGCACATCACGTTTTGTTTAAGGTCTCTGTCATGTGTACATGCTTCATGTTGTAGATTTTGATTTTAAATTTTGAGTATTTTGGGACATGTAAGCTGATATGAATCTATATCAATATGTCTGTATGTGATTATTAAATGCTAATTAAGTGCTAATTCATTTGCTGCAGAAGGCGCAATGAATTTTACGCAGACCATGAAAAAAGTCCCCAGCACCAAGCCTTACACTTGCACTATTAGTAGGAATGTGCTATGCATGTATTGAAGCTATTTGTTATTTTTGAGCGTGATGCTAATGGTCTAATCCGATTCAATGATCTATGCTAAGATAAGCTAAAATGCTCCTGTCAGATTTCAGAGATGGGCTGAATGGATTAGAAAATGGTAAAACTTAACTGTGTAACTCTAAGGGAGTTGTAAAACAAGCCTATTTTCAAATAAAATGAAGTGTTTCTTTAAGTGTTTATTAAAACAAAAAGTATATAATAGTGAAATTAATATAACACCGTTACTGATGTAAATCTAATAATCTTAAAGGGCACATAGGTTACCCCTTTTTTCATATTTAATATAAGACTTTTGTGTCCCCAGAATGTGTCTGTAAAGTTTCAGCTCAAGACACCCATCAGATTATTTATTATAGCTGTTTGAAGTGTCTATATTTTAGCTGGAAAAAAGGTTTTGCTGTTTTTTTGTACTGGCCCTTTAAGGCTAGTCCTCCCCGCCCACCGTTCCCACGTGCCTGTGAGCAATCGCTGCCCTCGGCTGCCTCAGGAAGCAGATCTCACGTAACGCGTGTGAGAAATACTACAGTAAGAACTTTAACAATCAGTATCTGATGCATTTTTTTTTTGCGGAGTTGCAACAAGAGTCACCACAATGTCGTTACAAAGTTTACGCACACACACAGCGAGGACACAAGGCACATAGCTCACACATACACACACACACACACACAAACGTAGCGCAGACATATACACAAACACACACACATAGCTCAGACACGCAGACACACACACACAGAGACAGAGAGAGAGAGAGAGAGAGAGACAGCGCGTTAAGCTTTGCACTCGTTTTGCACGCATATGTGACATGATACTGGTAATATCCACTGCTGTATGGATATCTCTTATATTAATGTACAAAATAAACCAGATTTAACGTCCACAAATCGCGATTGAAGTGTCTTCCCTTTATAATTGTTCTGACACGCGGCTGTGCTGATTAAGTGAATCTGAAGTGAATCGCTATAATCATTACACACATGCACTGTTTTAAAACATTATAAACTTCTGAAACTCACTCTTGATCACGTTTGATGATGATTGATGATCCTAGCGAACTGAACACACCTTTTATTCCCGGCTGCTTTGCGCTCGTCCTCTCTTGTTGATTATACACGTGACTACCGGGACAATGTTAATGCGCGCAGCTGTCAATCAATATTGGTGGGCGGGGGGACCGCACTCCTACTTAAAGTAGCGGTCGATCTGAAAACCGCTCCAATTGGTCCACCGTTTTTATGTTGTTAAATTTGAAAAAAAAAAAAGCACTGGGTGTGTTTATATCACCCCAATATGACAGTTTATACACCTATACTTACACACATTTCTGTCCAAACAGCTTGGAAAAGTAGATTTTTCACCATAGGTGCCCTTTAAAATCTGAAATGTGCTCTGGTGACCTTCTCATGTTCCATTCATGAGTAAGTGTGAGTTAAAAGTTAATAAAAATAACAATAATAACGGGAACGGGAAAGGAATTTACTGAATATAATTAGTTACTAACACAATTCCACATCACATATTTTGTTAAGGTCTCTGTCGTTTGAATATGCTTCATGTTGTACATTTTGAAAGTAAATTTAGAGTATTTTGGGAAATGTAAGCTGAAATGAATCTATATCAGCTATGTCTGTATGTAGTTATTAATTGCTAATGCGCACCGATATTACGCAGCCCATGAAAATAGTCCCCAGCACCAAGCTGCTATTCATGTTATTGAAGCTATTTGGTCATTTTTGAGCGAGATGCTAATGGTCTAATCGGATTCAATGATCTATGCTAAGCTAAGCTAAAAGTGCTCCCGCCAGATCCAGAAATAGGCAGAATAGATTAGAAAATAAAATGCAACTGTTTTAAGGCTCGTACAACCCGGGACGCTTTTTATTTGCGTTTATCGTCAGTGTTTTTCGAGAGGTTTTCCGCATTCAACCCTTGCGATTTTTCACTGGCGTCGAGCAGTAGAGTATGCAAAATCACTTATTGACATTGGATGGTGCCTAATGAAAAACAGAAAGACCCCGGTGCACAGGGTGGGCGCCACACAACTTTAAGCCTGTGACATCCATTTGTAACGCAGAAGAAGAACAAAGTTGACACGCTTGTAAAAGTTACTGGCGATTCGAACAAGCATGGTTCAAGTAGCAGCTCTAGTGATGAAGAAATGATTATTGTTCCCCGGTGCAATAAGCAGCTCCATATTCATATCACCTCTGGACATCATCTAAGTCTGAGACCAAAAGTGCCAATCTGATTGGTGGAGAAGGTTTTGACGCACCAAAACAAAGAAACAAGCATGAGGCATTTCTTTAAAAAATGACGCTTTAACGTCTGCCGTTTTGCACGTTGGTGTGCACGATTACATTGGTGTCCTTTATTTAGTCACAGACAGTAAACGTTGACGGAAATGCGAGCAAAAAGCGTGCCGTGTGCACAGGCCTTCACTATAGGGGAGTGTAAAATGAAAGAAAGTGAAGTGTTCCTTTAAGTGATTAAAACTATAAACATATATAACTGAAAAAACACTGTTACTAATGTAAATGTAATAATGTGAAGAAAAAGATGTAGTTATAGTTTCCACGATTTTTTGATTTCCACAATTTTTAATAATACTTTGCTGTATGAACTCATTCAAAAGTTGATTTGAAGTTCTCTTCTCGTCATGTGCAGTTCAGTTCTGCTTGTAATCAGCAAGATGATGAGTGTGTGTGTGTGTGTGTGTGTGTGTGTGTGTGTGTGTGTGGTGTGTGTGTGTGTGTGTGTGTGTGTGTGTGGTGTGTGTGTGTGTATTACACTGTACCCTCTGTAGTCTCCTCATTAAAAAGGGCATGGCTGAATGAACACGTTCACCAGTTCAACCAGTATATTTCTATGAGGTCATCGCTGTGCTTTCATGGGAGTCCAGTATATTCCTGCTGTGCTTTACTTGTCATTTCACTTGCATACATACAGCGGTCCGTTCTTCGTACCTCGCTTTAATGATCTAAGATGATTTGGCAGATCCTGGATCTGTTAATCTTGATAACTAATCTCTGGTTAATTTGGTTCTTCAAACAAGTTCGTGAATCAGATTAAAATATCTGGATGAACTGATCTGAGATTGCTGCGTGTGTTGTGAAGGACAGATCTATCAATCCTCTATCATTATCAGCAATGCAACGATTGGCTGACGGCACAGCAGTGTAATGACATCATCTGATTAATATTAAATTATCCATGTAAGCAAAATTACGTTAAATTAGCAGTAAACCGTTTGTTAAATATGACACGCAATATCTTTCCACATTTGTTGAGAGCTGCAGGTTTTATTCTTTCATGTGTCAAGAGTATTCATCATGTATTTCAATGCATATCAATGTATTTTGTTTAGACATTTAGAGAAGATTTTCTGTATTATAGTAGCCTAGGCCTACTCAAGTTTTTTTTTATCGACGTAAAGAATAACTGTATAAATTAATTTAGCATGCAAAAAGCATTTTGATATCGGTAAAGGTGTCTGCAACTTTTGCAAAGCATCAAATCACCATCATATTAGCGGTAAAAATACGTGCATGACTGCATAAATTATTATCCTTTTTTAAAAAAAGTCGAATATTGTGCATGTACTCGTTTGTATCTAAAATGTTTATATCAATAAATTTTATCTTTGAACCACCAGGTGGCAGTCTTTTACTTTTATTTCGAAGTGGAGATTGCATACGCTTTATTAACATGTATTTAATACTTTATTTATATATTTATATATATATATATATATATATATATATATATATATATATATATATATATATATCTATATATATATATATATATAGTTAAAAATATATATTTACTATTTCCCAAGTGTATATAACTACTTTAAGTAAATATCAGAATTCGGTACATACTTTTAGCATTGCCTTTGCTCGAAATTACCTGATCTAATCCTGTTTGTATGAAATGAGCCTTGTTATGACAACAAGTCTCAGATGAGTTTTGAAGAACTAAACCATCCTGGATCATGTCAAATCATCAATATCCAAATCCAGCGAATTGAGTAATCCACGTACGAAGAACGAACCCCAGGTCTTAGCAAAAATGAGTACACGTCTTACAGATCTCTCTTTTAACTTAAGATTTTGTACTAGGGTTGCACGATATTGGAAAAAAATGGCGTTGCGATATTTTTGTTTTCGGCAATATATATTGCGATGTGAATATAATTACGCAAGATGACTATTTGAAAAAAATTATAATAATTTTACACTGATTGTAATGATTTTGTTGGGGATCTGCATTAAGTATACAAAATTATGCAAAAGTACACAATATCATTTAAAGCACAGATAAAGACATTAGAACAGAGATATATACAAAGATGGCGCCGATGGCGATGGCAGCCTCCGTGTCGTGCTCTGCAGTAGTGTTTGTGTTTTTGTTAGTTTGTCCTGTCTCAAGTCATATTCCTACAATTAGTTTCACCAGAGACGAATTGTTGGACATTCGGGCACATACACCACCGAATATTTTTCCATACCTGGATTTATCTGATGTTTTGTTGGACATTGTAGTCGGCGGTGCTGCCAAACGCTTTCAAGCGCGCAGACGAGGAAAGCGTGCAGGCGCGCTGGTGAAACTCAGACGGCGCGGATTTCTGGACCGCATTGCCTAGCATCCATCTAGCAAATCTCCGCTCTCTACCCAACAAAATAGACGAACTCATTCTGCTCTCTCAGACAAACAGGGATTTTCTGCATTCAGCTGCTCTGTGTTCACGGAAACCTGGCTGAACGACACCATACCGGACAACGCGCTTCACCTACCGGGCTATCAGCTGTTCAGAGCGGATCGCGACGAAGAATCAACGCGGAAATCACGCGGTGGCGGGACGTGCTTTTACATCAATGAAAGGTGGTGTACAGATGTAACAGTTTTAAAGAAGATGTGCTGTCCAGATCTCGAAGCACTGTTTATTAACTGTAAGCCTTTTTACTCCCCGCGCGAGTTTTGCTCGTTCATCCTCGTCAGTGTTTACATTCCTCCGCTCGCGCACGCGAGTCTGGCGATACAGAAACTAGCCGATCAGATCACGGTAATAGAGCAACAACATCCGGACTCTGTTTTAATCATTCTCGGGGATTTTAACAAAGCAAAACTGTCCCGTGAACTGCCAAAATATAGACAGCATGTGACATGTCCCACAAGAGACAGAAATATACTGGATCACTGCTATACCACAATAAAGGATGCATACCGCTCCGTCCAACGAGCAGCTTTGGGACACTCTGACCATTGTTTGATTCATCTCATTCCAACCTACAGGCAGAAACTGAAAACAGCCAAACCTGTATTAAGATCTGTGAAAAGATGGACTAACGAAACAGAGCGGGATCTACAAGCCTTTTTCGACCTCACTGACTGGAGTGTTTTTGAAGCTGCTGCAAACGATCTGGATGAGCTCACAGAGACTGTAACATCTTATATCAGTTTCTGTGAAGACGTGTGCATTCCTACCAGGACTCAACTCACTTACAACAATGACAAACCATGGTTCACTGTAAAACTCAGACAGCTACGCCAGGCCAAGGAGGTTGCTTACAGGAATGGGGATAGGGCCTTGTATAAGCAGGCCAAATACACACTGGAAAAGGAGATCAGAGTCGCAAAAAGGAACTATTCTGAGAAACTAAGGAGTCAGTTCTCTTCCAGCGACTCAGCGTCCGTGTGGAAAAGTCTGAAAAACATCACAAACTACAAGACACCATCCCCCAGCACTGTAGACAATGAACGACTTGCAAACGACCTGAATGAGTTTTACTGCCGGTTTGAGAAAACCCCCCACACCCACTCTGAACTGCTCTTCACACCACCATTAACCCCTCCACCACCCCCCGCCCCTTCATACCTGCCCTACAGTTCAGTGAAGAGGAGGTGCGCCAGGTCTTCCAGAAACAGAAGAGGAAAAAAGCACCAGGCCCAGATTTTATAACACCAGCCTGTTTAAAATCCTGTGCTGACCAACTGGCCCCCATCTTCACCCTGATCTTCAACAGATCACTGGAGCTGTGTGAAGTGCCCTCCTGCCTCAAACGCTCCACCATCATCCCCATCCCAAAGAAACCCAAACTTACAGGACTAAATGACTACAGACCGGTGGCGCTAACATCTGTGGTCATGAAGTCTTTTGAAAAACTGGTGCTGGCCCACCTGAAGGACATCACTGAACCCTCACTGGACTCTCTTCAGTTTGCCTACAGAGCAAACAAGTCTGTGGATGATGCAGTAAATATGGGACTGCATTATGCTCTGCAACACCTAGACAGACCAGGGACCTATGTGAGGATCTTGTTTGTTGACTTCAGCTCGGCGTTTAACACTATCATCCCAAAACTTCTCCTGCCCGAATTAACTCAGCTCTCTGTGCCCACCTCTGTCTGTCAGTGGATCAACAGCTTCCTAACGGACAGGCAGCAGCTGGTGAAGCTGGGAAAATTCTCATCTAGTATCCGTACAATCAGCACTGGCGCCCCCCAGGGGTGTGTCCTCTCCCCACTGCTCTTCTCGCTGTACACGAATGACTGCACTTCAAAAGACTCCACTGTGAAGCTCCTGAAGTTTGCAGACGACACCACACTTATCGGCCTCATTCAGGACGGTGACGAGTCTGCTTACAGACAGGAGGTTAAGGAGTTGGCTGTCTGGTGTAGCCACAACAACCTGGAGCTCAACACGCTCAAACAGTGGAGATGATAGTGGACTTCAGGAGAAACCCCCCTGCTCTCCCCCCACTGAGCATCATGGACAGCATTGTGGCAGCAGTGAAGTCATTCAGGTTCCTGGGCACCACCATCTCTCAGGACCTGAAGTGGGACACTCACATTGACTCCATTGTCAAAAAAGCTCAACAGAGGCTGTACTTTCTTCGTCAGCTGAGGAAGTTTAACCTCCCAAAGGAGCTGCTGAAACAGTTCTACACCTCCATCATTGAATCAGTCATCTGCACATCAATAACTGTCTGGTTTAGCTCAGCTACTAAATACGACCTCCAAAGACTACATCGAATAGTACGGACTGCTGAGCGAATCATTGGTACAACGCTTCCTACTCCCCAAGAACTGTACTTATCAAGAGCGAGCAGAAGGGCTGCCAAAATCACTCTGGACCCCTCACACCCAGCACACTGCCTCTTTGAACTTTTACCTTCTGGTCGACGCTACAGAGCACTGCGCACCAGAACAGCCCGACACAGAAACAGTTTCTTCCCTCAGGCAATCCATCTCATGAACACTTGATGATAATAATTGTGGAGCCAACATCACTACTTGCCATACAGTTTTATACACATATACACTTATTTAACAACACACTTTACATGCCAATTTGCACATAACAGCTGCACATATAACGTTGTATATAGTAATAAACATGTACATACACTTGTCTATCTGTATATTTGCACTCACTACTTACTTCTATTTTTTTAAATATATTTATTATCTGTTTTTTGTCCTGTCTCTGTAATCCTGTTGCACTGTAGAAGCTTTGTCACGAAAACAAATTCCTCGTATGTGTGAACATACCTGGCAATAAAGCTCTTTCTGATTCTGATTCTGATTCTGATTCTGAAAAATTAAATAATCAAAACAGTGGCTTTCAGTGGAGTCTAACAGTATTGAGATATAGACATTTAATAATCAAATGTTAATTAACAGGGTCTTCATTGTATAAATATATAAACCCAATTATTCAAATCTAATTGTTGAAGCAGAAAATGTTAAAATATCTTGTGTCCAAATGGTTTAAATTAAATTGAAACCTCTTAAGATTCTGCGATATGACTTGCAGATTTGCACATTGCAATATCGACGCTGAAACGATATATTGTTGAACAATACATCAATTCAGCATCGATATCACAATGTGATAATTCGCAATAGTCATATCGCAAGATATATGCAATGTTGAGTTTGTATCAAAATGTATCATTTGCATATGTTTTTAATGCCTGGAATTGTATAATCATTTTAAAAGCATTCCGGTATAATAAATTTTAAGACTTTTAATTTATCATTTAATTTAATTATTTTTATTTTTATCATTCAATTACTGTACTTGAATACGGTTAGACTCGGGAAATGATAAAACATTTTATTTTTGTTGTATCTTTTTCTTGATAATATTTATAGATTATGCATAAAATACTTACAACACATGCAAATACAGTAATGCACTGCAAATAGCACACACCACAACGAAAATGTGTTTGGCGGAGCCCAAAAAGCGTATAGATTGTTTATTAGATTTTATAGAGATGCAAATAGTAAACATTAACTCATCAATCATTGACTAAGCACGTGCATGAAAATACTCACAACACATGCAAATACAGAAATGCACTGCAAATAGCACACACCACAACAAAAATGTGTCTGAGAAAATTATAGATTGCTTATTTGATTTTATGGAGATGCACTCCAACTGCAGAATCATGCCAATTGATCTAACATTATGAATTCTTTCCAAATAGAGATTAATTCAACTGGTGAAATTGTATTCATATCCCAATATATATCACACAATAAAAAAAACAATTCGCAATACTAGATTTTTCCAATATCGTGCAGCCTTATTTTGTACAGGATGCTATTCAATAATATGTGTCTATACACATTTGATTAGTCAGTACCAAAGCCAAAAATAGGAACTTATCTATCTAAATTATTTTAAGGTCTTAATATTAAGGTGCAAAGATTAGTACTAAATGAATGTGTTAGGGGAAAAATAATACATGCGATTTTAATAGAGGAAAAATCAACAGAACCAAAAATATATACAGTTGCAGTCAAAATTATTCGGCCTCCTGTGATTTATTTATTTTTTTATTTTATTTTATTTATTTTTTTATTAATTTATTTATTTTTATTTTTATTTTTTATTTTTTCAAATAGTTCCCAAATTTTGTTTAACAGCGCAAGAAATTTTCCACAGTATTTTCTATAATATTTTTCTTCTGGAGAAAGTCTTGTTTTATTTTGGCTAGAATAAAAGCAGTTTTTATAATTAAAAAAAACAATCATTTTAAGTTCAGTATTATTAGCCCCTTTAAGCAATATTTGCTTCCGATTGTTCAAAGAACAAACTATCATCACACAGTGACTTGCTTAGTTACCCTAACTTGCCAAATTACCCCGTTAAGCCTTTAAATGTCACATTAAGTTGAATACTACTATCTTGAAAAATATCTAGTAAAATATTATGTACAGTCATTATGGCAAAGATAAGTTATTAAAACAATTATGTTTAGAAATGGGTTGAAAAAATCTCTGTTAAACAGAAATTGGGGAGTATAATATTCAGGGGGGCTAATAATTCTGACTTCCACTGTATATAATTTAGTTCAAATTGTGTAGTTTGTAGTTTTGAATGTACATCTATTATCGTGCTATTCCTAAAGATGTTAACTGTTTAATAGAACTGATTTGTTTAAATATACCAAAATATGTTGTCCATATTCACTGAGAAATGGAGACATGTATTCATTTTCAAAAAGGGGACGTACTCACTTATGCTGCCCACTGTAATTTGTTACAGGATTGTTAATGCTGTTGTGTTCTGTGATGTATTACTTTTATGGCTCTGGTGGGCAGATTGAGTCTCCTCACTCAGTGATTGGCTGATGTCCAGCTCTGCTGCTGTGATGTCACATCTCCATAGGGAGAGTGTGAGGGTTTTATGACTGAGTTGTTCAGAGATTTAGCTTCACCTGCTGGTTGTTTGCAGTACTGCAAGGTGATTTAACTTTTTTTCATTCATGGTTTTTCACAATCTGAAGCATCATGTTCATTCAGAAAAGCTCAATATTACTAGCTTCCAGGTCTATTAATATATATAAACAAACTTCTACTGTTAATGATCTTCCTGATAGCATCCAACAATTCACCCAAAGAGATGTGGGTTTGACTGATTTATCTTTATTTATTTATTTATTTATTTATTTATTTATTTTTATGGTTAACTTAGAAGGTAAGTGCCATTTTGTTTTGATTTACTATTTTTCACCTATTTATGCCAGTAAAGCGAGTTTGTTTATGTTGATGTATTTTTGTTTCTTTTTCTTTTCAGATTTTGATGAGTTTTTCTTAGAAGTTTGTTCTATTTTATTTGTTATTTTGTTATTTTATGTGTTTTTTTTATTATTTATTTGTTATATAACTTTTTCTTGATTTGACCTTGGTTTTTAAAGTCATTAGCCATTTTGGTCGTGGAGATGAGAGTTCTTTTTTTCAGCCGCTGCATATCACCCATCACCAATTATTTATATATAATTATTTTTGTTGCAGTCACATCCCTAGATCAACTAAGATCGTAACAGTTTCATATATGTTTATATTAATTTTTAGACTACACAATGCCTGTAATTATTTGGTGGAATAATCCAGATTTTTAATCACTAGAAATTAAAGTATTTGTTTTTCTGGAGGAAAAAAACAAAAAAAAACTAAACAAAACAGAACTAAAAGATGACAAAAACTATAATGTTTGAGGAATTTTACCAGACTTTATAGAATAAAATAATATTGAAATACAAATAATTCAATGCACAAAATTAAAGAATACAGAGAAACTTTCAAATTTTCAAAGGTCCCTTATTTTTTTCCTGAGCAATAAATCAGTTTTCTACATTTTTATGTGACACTGATGACTGTAGTACAGGGTCACAGAAATAAATCACATTTTTAAGTGTGTAAAAATGGGAAATGGTTACTGAGATACGACATGTGAAAATTGAACAATAATAAATAAATTATAATATATTTAGCCACTTTTAAACTGTAATTGTTCATGCCAAGATTTGATCACAAATCTCTCTGAATACTTATTTTATATATACTTACACTACCGGTCAAAAGTTTGGGGTTTCAAAAGTTTTTTTTAATTATTCATTTTATTTAATAATTTAAATAAAATTATTCTGTTGATCAAGGCGGCTTTTTTTAAATGTAAAAAAAATGTTAAATTGTTAAATACTCATTTGTTAAATATTTATTTATTACTTTGAGTCAGTATTACTCCAGAAGGATCATGTGACTCTGAAGATTGGAGTAATGAAGCTGAGAATTCGTCTTTAAAATCACTGGAATAAATAATTAAATTAAATTATAAACTTTTTTTGAATAATTATTTTATAGTGCAATAACATTTCACAATTTTAGAATTTGTACTTTATTTTTGATTAAATAAATGCAGCCTTGGTGAGCAGGAGAAGCTTAATTTAAAACATTTAAAAATCGTACTGACCTCAAACTTTTGTCCGGTGGTGTATATTCCCCATATATTCCCCTTTAAGATAAAATATTTAAAGTTATAAAGAGGTATAAAAGTATTTTACTTGAAACAGTCGTCCGTGGCGTTATAAAAGTCATAAATGCATATGGAAAAAACAAAATTAATACCTGTTTATGCAAGAAACTGAAAATTATTTACATCATTATTTGTCCTTATTTCCCCTTTTGTAGAATCAGATCAATTTGTTAGCTTTTTTAGTTTAAAATCCTCTTTTCTTCCTTTCCCTGCAGGAGCTTATAAAACAGAGCGTTGGAGGAAAGGAGGAAAATAAAGACACAGACAATCTGGTGCAGGAGACTGACAGTCAATACGGCACCTGGGAGACAGGACTACACACAGATGACAGGTGAAAAAACACACATATACCCTCACACCAAACACAAACTCGTAAAAGAGCCGTTTTTGATCTCAAACTAAATTGTCAAGGCCACTTTTTGTAACTCAACACCACGGTCAATTGCATCTATCGAGTGGACCATCTGTAGCAGAGCTCTAATGATCTGCTGGACTGACACACAGACACGTTTATCTTCATTACTGGGGCTGAACGAGAGCTTTGGTTACAGTAGTGACCAATGCAAACGGGATTCAGATGAAATCAGGGCTAATATATGGGGATCATCGGGTCTCATGGGCTGTATCTTGAGATTGGTGGACAGTGTGTTGCAAAAGTGATGTAGTCGTCCAGGAACTGGTAACTTTATTAGGAACTGCACTGCACAATTATGCATGGTTTAAATCTCATTATACGAACGACACCCATGTAGGGCAGCAAATCAATGTACATGGTGTACAAATCATCTGCTGTTAAAGTTCAGATGTAACTAAAGTTGCATAGAAGCTTTTCTTCCATGTTGTGACATTGCATCCAACAGATTATTGATAAAGGCAAAAATATATTGATTGCTAAGTCTAAGATTTTACAGAAAAGCTGAGTTGTGTTATATGTTACAAATACTATTTCAGTCTGTTTCTCAATTGCAAGAACACAGAGAATGGAGTCACGTTCTCGTGGAGACCAGTCTTGACAAGTTACCTCAGAAGAACGAACTCTGGAGAACGCTAGAACACTGTACTCATTCTTTGAGGAACGAGATGCTACGTTCTTCCTGATGGTCACATGACCTTCACACATTTTAACAGAAAGTTAATAACACATTAAAGCATTCATACAACATTTCCCCCATTTATATATGCCCCCCCAAATAATATTTACTGATAATATTTTCTGCTCATATTTGGCGAAATGCTACAGAACTCATTGGACGGTCCTTCACAGTATGCTAACCCAAAGCATACTGCAAAAGCAACCAAAGAGTTTTTGGAGGGAAAGAAGTGGAATGTTATGCAATGGTCAAGTCAATCGCCTGATCTGAATCCGATTGAGCTTGCATTTCACTTGCTGAAGACAAAACTGAAGGGAAAATGTCCCAAGAACAAGCAAGAATTGAAGACAATTGCTGTAGAGGCCTGGCAGAGCACCACCATGGTTGAAACCCAGCGTCTGGTAATGTCTATGCGCTCCAGACATCAGGCTGTAATTGACTGCAAAGGATTTGCAACCAAGTATTAAACAGTGAAAGTTTGATTTATGAATATTATTCTGTCCAATTACTTTTGGACCCTTAACAAGTGGGAGGCACATATGCAAACTGTTGTAATTCCTACACCGTTCACCTGATTTGGATGTAAATGACCTCAAATTAAAGCTGACAGTCTGCAGTTTGTTTCATTGTGTTAAAACCTTGTTCAATTGATTGTGTTGGTGTTTAGAGCCAAAAATAGTGAAGAATAGTTAAAATAGTGTTGAATTGACTTTTTACAGCACGTCCTGAATAACATAATGAATATAAGTAGTGTATAAATACAGTCACAGTTGCTTCTTGCAACATGATCCACCATTTGTGAAACTTTTTTTTCTTCGTTTACTGCACATATTAAACACTAACACAATGTAATTATGTTCTTTTTCGTCTACTTCAGCCTCACTCCAGCTACACCTTCATCAGAAGGGAACCTCACTCCATCTCCACGAAAGCCCACTCCACCACACACAGCTGACCAACCCCTTCTCATCGACACTCCAGATGGCTCAACCACATCGCCTCGAAAGCAGACAGAGCTTCTGTTCCCAGAGGTCAGTTCTTACTCATGTAATGATTAATAGTGGGTGTTTCATTCACTCATCATGCAAACAAAAAAGTTCATAAAGACATCATACAGTAAATCCATGTCAGTCATGGTGCTTGATCCAAGACACAACAGATTTCATTTATTCTTTTTCATTTATAAACCTTAATCAAAACACATGAGACATTTGGTTCTTCAGAAGATCTTTAGAAGAAGTAAAACCTAGTCAAACTGTTGGTGAAATTTCCATTCGATAGATAATTAAATTTCAATAATTGTTTAATACAAAAGAAGCTATACATGAGATTTGTTTGTCTGTGCTTCTCTGTAGACATCAACAGCACTGTTAGACACTAGTGTGCTGCGTGGCAGGGTCAAACTGAACCAGAAGAGCACTCGCAGAGCTCCGCCATCTCGAGCCGCCCGTCACAGTGCACTCCTAACACAAGTACCAGAGGGACCCAGAGACGATGAATGGCGCTTCAGGGACTCGACAGGTACTTACTTCGACTTTTTCTTTGCAGTGAGACATGTGCATATTCTTGTCTTTATGTGCTAATTGCACGGCAAGGGTTTTTAAGCCCCCGATAAACTTGTGGTGAAATGATGATGTGACTATTTTCAATTTTATATGTGTTCCTACAGCATTGATAATAGTATTTAATTAGAAAATATAGTTCATTAGGTAGACTTGCGACTCATTCACACTACAAGCGACTCGCAGCGGCAAAGCGACAGGCGACCGTTTTTTACAACAGAGAGTGAGCGACTTCCACCAATTTTATTTTAAAATTTATTTTAAAATTAAAAAACGAAAATTGAAATTTAAAGCGTTTTTTGATTTTCGTTTTTGAACTTTAAAACGAAAAATAAAAAAACGGCTCGTTTTTCGTTTTCATGATGAAAAACGGAAAAACAAAATTCAAAAATGATTTGATTTTCATTTTTTATTTTGAATAACAAAAACTAAAATCACCAGAAAACAAAAACGAATAAAAACTTTTTTTTTTTTTTTAATTCCGCAATGCTGCCACACACAGGCTAGCCTGCTATAGGCTATTATTTTTTTCCCACTTAATAATGTTATAAAAGGATTTTGTTAATACATATTTTCCTCATTGAAGCCGGATATATAAAACAACTAGGCTATTTTTTAATAATTTCAATTTATGTATTAAAAATCTGCTGCTATATTTGCACATGGCTATATGAAATCATGCAATCATTCATAGACCCACACACAACTCATCTGCAAGCTTAGTGATAGTCCGTTTTTAAAAGTCATGGGATGGTTATCAGGGTGTGTGTGCAGCATGCTTTTAGGTTCAGTCCCCATGCACACCGAACCCAACGCCCAACCATCTTCATAATTGCTTCCCAGTTCGTGCGCACCTTCACCCCACTCTTCAGTTCGCGTGCAGGGTTCACCACCACCCCACCCCAACCAAATCCCCCCCCCAGGACTTCGCGCGCACCTTTCGCCCCGATCCCCCCCCACCCTCTCTCTCTCTCCCTCTCCTCTCTCTCTCTCTCTACTTCATGCGCACCCCTGGATAAAATCTCCCGGATTTTATGATCCGAATGTTGACAGGTATGCAAATGATTTAGATTCTCATATAATCTTGACCAATCAAATGCTCTCTGCTCCCCCATCAATGCATTTCTCATTCGGTTTTCATTTGATGCAATTGCGCTCAACCATTCTCTCTGTCAGAGCTGCGATTAAAACAAAACACTATTGGCTGTGAAAAAGTGATCGGCATCCTATCATCTCAACCTCTCTTTATGATTCACTTAAGATTACATCAAACATCGAATCAAAAAATGCACATTTCAAAGCACTTTACAGGACCTTTAAAGACATGGCACATGGCATGAGATCCACTTTAAGACATAACACATTCAGACATTGAGGACCATTGATTTTAAACAAACCAGATCCTAAACGTGGCGATATAGCCTATTGTCTGTGTATTGCTGGGAAGTCAACTAATTCTAGTCTTCAGCACTCACTTCAGTCTCTGTTTTTCTGTAGAGGAGAAAGCTGACTCTTTTAAGGAGGCGGAAGAGTCTGATTCTGAGGAGCAGGCCAAGGGAATCGAGACCCGCACTTCCTCCATGTCTCAGCCTCAGAGAGTGGCTCTTTTCCCTGGCATGGACCCGTCTGCTTTGAAGGTGAGGGTACTGTGGGTACTCTTCTTTCAGTTGCTTTTTTTAATCCTGCAAAGCATGACATATGAAATAGAAGATCATACATTAGTAGTTTACTGGATATTTCATACAGTCAAGTTAGGATACCCTGTGAAATTCACATTTTTCCATATAAGGACTTTGAAAATCTGATATTTGCAAGAAAAACACTCAACATATGAACAACAGCATATAGCGCCAACAAAAATAAGCCAGACACTTCTAATAAAATACCTAATAAAGTGACCATCAACAGAGATTTTAGCAGTTCATTGGTCTGGAGCCTTCAGGTGTGTGTTAACTCAGTGACCATCTGACAGCTAAAGTTTAGCCAAAATTAAGCCATGACAAGACAATGATCTCAATCATGCCATCATATCTATAACAGAACTATTAACAACAAAGAAAAACAAGATAGTACAACATAGAACAAAATAGAGTGCAACCCTCAGTGCTGGGAAACACACACAAGCACTCCCAGTGCATTACCCAATTATCCTTGATTGCATGTATTTGGAGCATTATTCATTAGGAAAACATGCAAACTTTACACAGAAAGGCCTCCTGGTTCAGCCCAGCTAACCACTTAGCCACCATGCCACCCTTTTTTCCACAATATTTCACAAATTTTATTGATTTATTTATTTATGTTTTTATTTTTGCATCGATCACAGCATAATAATATATGAAGGAAACAAAAACACAACATATGCTCGCACTATATCTATTGATAATTTATTTGTAGAAATATAATGTTTGCATATAGTTTTATGATCAAATTTGTAGGAGTGAATCTTAATGGAGTACAAGGCTTTTGTAGCTGAGAATTTGATTTGTTTATAGCATAATTGTTCATATGTGTAGCAAATTAAGCTCATAAAATTATTAATATTAATAATTAATAATAACAAGTTATTATCGGCGACGCAGTGGCTCAGTAGGTAGTGCTGTCGCTTCACAGCAAGAAGGTCGCTGGTTCAAGCCTTGGTTGGGTCAGTTGGCATTTCTGTGTGGAGTTTGTATGATCTCCCTGCGTTTGCGTGGGTTTCCTCCGGGTGCTCCGGTTTCCCCCACAAGCCCAAAGACATGTGGTACAGGTGAATTGTGTAGGCTAAATTTTCTGTAGTGTATGAGTGTGTATGGATGTTTCCCAGAGATGGGTTGCAGCTGGAAGGGCATCCACTGCGTAAAACGTGCTGGATAAGTTGGCAGTTCATTCCGCTGTGGCGATCACAAATTTATAAAGGGACTAAGCCGAAAAGAAAATGAATGAACGAATGAACAAGTTATTATTTAATCATGAATATTTGGGTTGATTTTATTGTTAATAGCCGAACTCAAATTACATTAAATTGAACTGCTGTTCTGTTAGAGCCTACAATTTATGTGTCTATTAATTCAAAGATCAATTAATTTCCTGGTCTGGAAGAATAATTTATCTTACTACATTAACAGATTAGTACAACCTTAAATTAGTACAATCTATGTGTGCTCAAACGTTTAATAATAGTAACAAAAAGGTGTAGACAACATATCTATTTACAAGCATGCATACAGTTGAAGTCATTATTATTAGCCCCCTTTGAATTTTTTCTTTTTTTAAATATTTCCCAAATGATTTTTAACAGAGCAAGGAAATTTTCACAGTATGTCTGATAATATTTTTTTCTTCTGAAGAAAGTCTTATTTGTTTTATTTCAACTAGAATAAAAGCAGTTTTTAATTCTTTAATGTCAAAATTATTAGCCCCTTTAAGCTAATTTTTTTTCCGATAGTCTACAGAACAAACCATTGTTATACAATAACTTGCCTAATTACCCTAACCTGCCTAGTTAACCTAATTAACCTAGTTAAACCTTTAAATGTCACTTTAAGCTGTATAGAAGTGTCTTGATAAATATCTAGTCAAATATTATTTACTGTCATCATGGCAATGATTATTAGAAATGAGTTAAAACTATTATGTTTAGAAATGTGTTGAACAAAAAAACAGAAATTGGGAAAAAAATAAACGGGGGGGCTAATAATTCTGACTTGAACTATACGAGAGAGAGAGAGAGAGAGAGAGAGAGAGAGAGAGAGAGAGAGAGAGATGTTTTCATAGAGACATGCTAAAGATTTTATAATCTCAACGTGTGTTACAAGTACCAAAATACAATGCATACAGTTGTTCTCTAAAGCACATTAGCTGTGCATACATATCAAACACTTATGTGATGGTATTTAAGTCTAAGTTATTAAGCAATACTTCTAAGGGTTTTAACACCAAGAAGATTGACATACTTCCAGTAACTTATCAGTGAACACTATTTAGCACAGACATGGCTGTCTACCTGTGAATAAGAACATGAACATACTCACACGCAACAACATTACCGACATTCTAGAATATAGAATTGGCTATTAAAAGAAAGGTCCAGTTCTTTTCATGTGTGAGTGTGAAAGTCTTTGAAGCTGTATACTAGTGTCTTGAAAAATATATAGTAAAATATTATTTACTGTCATCATGGCAAAGATAGTGTTTGAAGCTCACCTATCAAGATCGCTTGGGTATGTGACCTCCCGGTGGGGTGGTTTTCTGGGGGCTGTTTAAAAAGTGTATGTAATAATGAAATGCGTCTGTTTGATCTTCCTCCATTCGTTACATGTGAATAATCAATTAAACTTAAGTGGTTTCAGTCCAGGAAGTGTACATATTAGAATATTACAAATGATATACAAGGTCTTCTGACATTTACTATATTAAATTTCAAACCACAAACAGGGTATCCGCAGGGTCTTAAAAAGTCCTAAGATGTCTTAAGTCTCAAAAGCTACATTTTAGCCCTTAAAAGTCTTAAATCTACTGAAATGTTGTGTTGTAGGTCTTAAATCTTCTTTAACAGGTCTTAATTTTCCTTTAAATTTGTTTTTTCTTAATTGTATTATTATAGTAGAGTGACGTAAATGACAGCTTTGTTGTGTTCTATTCTTGGTAAGGGCTCTAAGGTTTGTGAATGGATATATTTGAAAATTAATAAAAAATAAATAAAAATTATTATTGAAAAACAAAATCTAAATTATGATTATTTTATTATTCAATTTATTACATTTTAATCATTTTTGATAGGGCAAGTAAAAATCTTTTCTAACTGGAATATTCGAAAACAAATCCTCAGCGTTTAGCCCTGTATAAGTCTAAAATTTCCTTCATAATGGTCTTAAAAATGTCTTAAGTCTTAAATTTAACTTCGTGAAATCTTCAGAAACCCTGCACAAAAAATACATGTGAATAGGTCAGAAGACATGCAGAAAATTGTGTACATTTTTTTATTTGTTTGTTTGTCAGTTCACCATCTCATAAACTTCGCTAACAAAAGTTGCTAACTTTTCCATGAGAAAATGTTTTTCCTGTCTATTCTTTTTGTACCATTTTGTGCTGGTGACAATCTAACAAAACATGATTCTCAATAGTTGTTGTTTTTTGGCCTTGTATCCTAGAACTGAAACCTTGTTTAAAGGACACTGATGATTTGGCTGCTTCTTTAACACTCATTTGTTCATTTCAGGCTCAGCTAAAGAAAAGAGGAGATTCAGACAATCAGACAGACGGCCCTTCATCTTCTCAGCTCTCACGCTCACCCAAATCTCCATTCTTGCCTCGAGCTGCTCCCCGTGTGCTGCCCCCTGCTGGTGGCAAGGAGAACGGGTGAGAGCTCTGGCTACAATTCTGTGATTTTTATTTTATTATTATAATTGTTTAATCAGATTTTTTACCCCCCCCCCCCCTCTCTCTCTTTGTTCCATCTCAGAGAAGAGTCTTCTCCTCAGTGGCTGAAAGAACTAAAGACTAAAAAACGCCTGAGTCAGTATGAACCCGACAGTACAGCCTGAACAAGCAGGTAAAGGGGCTCACATGTCAGTGTGCATTATTGCATTAGAATTAAACTTGTCATAACACTGATATTATATAGATGATGGGCATCACAACATTTTTTCACCTGTTTTGATACCATTAGTCTTACCTTGTATCATTTATATTTAATGTTAAACATTTGCCAGCATATTAACAAATGAAAATAAAACAATACCACTGTGCCTGACATACTTTTTAAGTTTATACTTCTGAAGATGTTGTTTTATTTTTATTTATTTCTATTTTTACAAGCTAGGGATAAATGTAATAGTTTAAATATAATTAAAGTATAATAAGTTTAAATATAATATAAATGAAAATAAATAGTGCAGAATGATAATTACAGCTTTTAAGTTTGTTAAGCTGGTTTGGTGAGAAATCGAGTCCCCCTGCAATCGAGTCCACTTGGGACCCCAATGGATCATCTGCGTTGAATGCCTGATCAAAAGTGCTTTTATAGTCTATTCTCAGTCTTGAGATTTTAACAAGACTCATCATATTAGTCACATTATTATAGGTAAGTTAAAGACACGCAAAGTTTAAATAATTGAAGCGCTTGTAAACATTTAATAATGTCTTTTGGATGTTTTTATGTATTTATATGTAGCATTATATATTTACATAAGAACTGGTAGCACTTTCTAAAATAAAAGCATGAAAGAGAAATTCTCCATTCCACAACACATGGTTTTAGTTGTACATCAGTATACAAAATACATCATTTAAAATAGTTTTATGTCATTATAACGCTCTTTTAAATTACATACATTTAAACGAGATTTCACTGCGTTTATATATACAGTTAAAGTCAGAATTATTAGCCCCCCTGTTTATTTTTTTACCCAATTTCTGTTTAATGGAGAGATTTTTTTTTCAACATATTTCTAAACATAATAGTTTTAATAACTCATTTCTAATAACTGATTTATTTTATATTTGTCATGATGACAGTAAATAATATTTGACTATTTTTCAAGATACTTCTATACAGCTTAAAGTGACATTTAAAGGCTTAACTAGGTTAATTAGGTTAACTAGGCAGGTTAGGGTAATTAAGCAAGTTATTGTATAATGATGGTTTGTTCTGTAGACTATCGGAAAAAATATAGCTTAAAGGGGGCTAATAATTTTGACCTTAAAATGGGTTTTAAAAAATTAAAAACTGCTTTTATTCTAGTTGAAATAAAACAAATAAGACTTTCTCCAGAAGAAAAACTATTATCAGACACACTGTGAAAATTTCCCTCCTTTGTTAAACATCATTTGGGAAATATTTGAAAAAGAAAAAAAAGGGGGGCTAATAATTCTCACTTCAACTGTGTATTTTTGAATCGGGCGCTACAAACTATACCTATTACAACTTCAATGAACCAACAGGATCACCCAGGGTCCTAGGTGGACCCAGTTGTCTTGGGGGTGGTCTGCATTTCTCATGACACTGGCAGCAAGCTCTCTGTAACTCTAACATAGTCGCCCACTGAAGCTAAGCAGGGCTGAGCCTTGTTAGTATCTGGATGGGAGATCACATGGGAAAGCTAGGTCGTTGCCGGAAGTGGTGTTAGTGAGGCCAGCAGGGGTCTGTGTGGGTCCTACCGCCCCAGTATATTGATGGGGACTCCATGCTACTCAGTGAGCGCCATCTTTCAGATGAGACGTTAAACCATGGTCCCGACTTCCCAGGATCCCAGGAATCCCAGGATGTCCTTTGAAAAAGAGTAGGGGTTTAACCCCGGTCTCCTGGCCAAATTTGCCCACTGGCATCTGTCCATCATGGCCTCCTAACTATCCCCATATGATAATTGGCTTCATCACTTCTTTCGTCTCCTTTACACCAATCAACTGGTGTGTGGTGTGATGTCTGGCGCAATATGGCTGCTGTCGCGTCATCCAGGTGGATGCTGCACACTGGTGGTGGATGAGGAGATTCCCCCCAATGTGTAAAGCGCTTTGAGTGTCCAGATCAATGTATAAATGTGAGGAATTATTAATATTATTATTATTAATGCTAATTAATGAGATCATTAATGAGGGATAAGTTAAGGCAGGGCTTCCCAAACTTTTCAGCCCGTCACCCCCAAAATAACAATGCCAGTGGCTTGCGTCCCGCAATATCATCTGAGGTGGTTATAAATAAATAAACCTTGCACACAACAGTGCACACAATAGGCATTGTTTAAACGTGAGTGCCGTAAAGGTGTCAGAAAGTTTAACCTGGAGCCATAATGTGCTGCATCTGATGCAGTTGCTGTCAACATTGGGATGTGACACCTCCCCCCCCTCCCCCCCCCCCCCCCCTCCCCGAACCACAACCACACAAAAAAAATTCCAGGAATCTGGAGGTTTCATTGTAAATAAACAGATATATCGGTCAGTAATATGTTTCATAATTATTATTATTATTTACAAAGAATAGAATAAATAGTATACATTAGAAAAAAGCTGCTAGTCAAAGTTTACATGTTCTACCTGTGTTGGCGTGGGTTTCTCTAGGTGCTCCGGTTTCCCCCCCACAGTCCAAAGACATGCACTATAGGTGAATTGACTAAACTAAATTGGCTGTAGTGTATGAGAGCATGTGTGAATCTGAGAGTGTATAGGCATTTCCCAGTACTGGGTTGCGGCTGGAAGGGCATCTGCTGCGTAAAACATATGCTAGAATGATTGGTGGTTCATTCCGCTGTGACAACCCCTGATAAATAAGGGACTAAGCCGAAGGAAAATGAAGGAATGAATGAATGAATGAATGAATGAATATGGATTCAAATTTGAAACATTGTCCCCCATTTTGTTACCCCCTCACTATTCAAATCAAAATGACAGTACACCCTTACCCGTACCAAACCATACTGTACGGTATTGTGCTGTAAAGTGGAAATAAGTACAATGCACATCAATTGAATGTATCGCACTTTCAGCACATTTCTAACCCAAGCTATGTACTTTTCTCTCCATCCTCTCAGGATGCCTTATAACTGCAGTATCTGTAGCTATAACTCATGACAGAAGCCTTAACCTTTGACCTGGAGTTGACAGAAATTCTGCTGCTGATGACTACGACATCTTTCCGTTTCGTTGTTCATTTTTCTGGCCTTCTTCTCCAGTCGTGTACATGTGCATGGTGCCTTTCTGAGTGGACGTTCGTGGCGAAGTGTGAAGCGCGTGTCCATGTATGTGTCGTCCTCTTTCTCTTAAGCTCTTCTTCACACCAGAGAAAATTATTTTTGCATAGAGACACTTTAACCTCCTAGAGAGCGAGAGATCATCCTTTATTGTGGAAACATGGGACCACGCTCACCAACAAGCAACCCGAAGTGCTTCATGTAACCGTAGTATGACGTTGGTTGTTTTTACCCAATTGTGTTCATATTAGTAGCTTTCTTTGGTTTGTTTGTTTTCATTCAGATGGGTTATAGGCATCAGTTGCACTTGCGTTCCCATAGAAGATTTTTAAATAGTCCACAAATCAACGCTGAGCTTGTATGTATAGAAAGTGTATTTTGTTACGACAAATGTTTGAAAGTGTAATCGAATCGTTATATTTGTAATACGGTCGGCTTGAAAGAAGAAAATTGTAAATGTTTAATGATGATCAAAAAAACGCTTCAGAGGTGTGTGTCCAAACATGTTTGGATGGGTCGGTTAATGAATGAATGATTTATTTGATTGTTCGTCTAATAGCGTGTACATTTTGATTCAGATTTGGGATGTTTGGACATGAAATGGTTTGTGTGATGACGGAAAATATCATTTGTTTTGTCGATTCCATCCCATTTTCAGTTGAAACTATAATGTGTTTGGAAAATTGCGCATGTACAATCAGTCATTCCCTATTCCACTTGTATCCCAATACTTGCTTTAACAACGGGCCAAAAAGGAGAATTGCACAATCAGCATATGAATCATCCCTGACGATGTAATAATGAACGAATACAAAGGGAAAATCATTCAGTTTTGTCCCTCAATCTTGGTTACGTGTGTCTTTGTGTTTACTAGTTTGTTTAAGGGAAATGTCAAAGTACTGTAAACATCGTTCACATTACATTGCACACTTTATTTTTTTAATGCCGGGCCGTTGTGCCACTCCCACCTAACAAGCACTTTTCACCTGAACAGCGGTTCTGACCAGCTGTCACTTTTGTAACGCATGAGTCTTCACACTTGATGTCAATGTTGTGATTCTGGTTTGCTGACGGTATGTGAGTAATGTTCGTTAGCTTTTTTTTTCTAATATCAGTTTCTTTGTCTGCCTACAGTTGTTATAGTCTAAGGGTAATTTGTTCTTTTTATTTTAAATTTGACTGTAAAGATGTTTATTGCACCGTTGTAATGTCCAATACTGTACATTCATAATAAAATTGACTATAAATTGCTTGCTTTTCTTCTTAATAATATTGTTTATATTAATGCTTGTACAGATAGCATGCAGTCTTGGGCGATAAAGACAGTGGGATGAGCTGGTTTATAAAGAAGCTGATCTGCAGACAGCAGCTTTAATTGCAGTTTTTCAGTCTTGGAATGGTTAAAGATGCAGTATGCAATATTGACAATGATGGGAGAAACTATGACAGAATCAGCTGAACCTTCCCAAAATGATTCAGTTCGAAAACATCACACACTTTTGACGCTTTCTGGTAACAAAAGAAACCACGCACAATATTGGTCAACCTTTGGTTGTGTTTAATAGTGCTATAAAAATAAAATTGACATTGACATCCATTGAAAAATTGTACAAAAACATGGCAAATGATTTATTGAAAGTGTCATCTATTGAAATCTATCAAATGCAATTGGCTAACCATTTAATTAAATGCAATCTTGGTATGTATCTTAGTAAGTGTTCAGACCCTTTGCTCAGTATTTAGTGGAAGCAATCTTGATCTAATACACCAATGAGTCTTTTTAGAAAAGATGTTTTCCACACCTGGATTTGGGGATCCTCTGCCATTCCTCCTTGCAGATTCTGTCAGAATGAATGCTAAACGTTGGTGGACAACCATCTTTAGATTCCTCCAGAGATGTTCAATTTGGTTTAAGTCAGGGCTCTGGTTGGGCCATTCAAGAACAATCACAGACTTGTTGTGAAGCCACAAGGGTCATTTTCTTGTTATAAGTTAAACTTTCGGCCCAGTTTGAGGTCCTGAGCACTTTAAAGAAGTTTTTTTTTTGTCCAGGATATCCCTGTACTTGGCAGCATTCATCTTTCCCTCAATTGCAACCAGTCGTCCAATCCCTGCAGCTGAAAACCCCCCTACAGCATGATGCTGCCACCACCATGCTTCACTGTTGGGACTGCATTGGACAGGTGAGGAGCAGTACCTGGTTTTCTCCACACATGCTGCTTAGAATAAAGGCCAAAAAGGTATATCCTGGTCTCATTTGATGAAAGAATCTTATTTTTTTCACCATCTTGGAGCCTTCAGGTGTTTTTTAGCAAACTCCATGCATGCTTTTATGTGTCGGGCCACGCTGCCCCGACTGGTTGGAAGGCTGCAGTGATGGTTGACTTTCTACAACTTCCTCCCATCTCCCGACTGCATCTCTGGAGCTCAGCCACAGTGATCTTTGGGTTCTTTACCTCTCTTCTTCCCTGATAGCTCAATTTTTGGTCAGACAACCAAACGTCTTCCATTTATGGAGGCCACTGTGCTCCGAGGAACCTTAAGTGCATCATAATTTTTTTTTGACCTTTGCCAGATCTGTGCCTTGCCACAATTATGTCTCTGAGCTCCTCAGGCAGTTCCTTTGACCTCATGGTTCTCATTTGCTCTGACATGCATTGTGAGGTCTTATATAGACCGGTGTGTGGCTTTCCAAATCAAGTCCAATCAGTATAATAAATGGACAGCACCTGAGGTAAATATATGAGTGTCACAGCAAAGGGTCTGAATACTTAAGGACCATGTGATATTTTAGTTATTCTTTTTTAACAAATCTGCAAAAATGTCAACAATTCTGTCAGTATGGGGGTGCAGTGTGTATATTAATGTGGAAAATATGTTCTTAAGTTTTTACCAAGCTGCTTTAGGGAGTCTAAATACTTAGCGTACCCACTGTTTGTACGGTAAGTATTTTGCACTGCCATTTTGACTGCACCGCAGTCTTTTGTTCCATTACACTTATGCAGTAAATTAAAGGGATGGTACTACTGTGGATATTTACTCACCCTATTGTTGGTCCAAACTCATCTTTGGAAAACAAATTAAGATATTTGTGATAAAAATCCAAGAGATGTCTGACACTGCATATGCATCAAATATGTAACAATCAAAGCCCAGAAAGGGACCAATAACATTGTCAAAACAGTCCAAGTGTTGTCAGTGGTTCAGCTGTATTTTATGAAACTGCATTATGAGACTAGGGGCAGAGAGCCATAGGAGCACAGCAAGGCTAGTGCGGTACAGTCATCACTAGATGCTGAAGTATAAAGTGGGCTTTATACACCAGCAGCGCAATGTCGTAGAGCTCTCATGAAAGCACATCTTGAACTGATGTTGAAGAGAATTCTTTAAGCTAAAAATATATATTTAAAATAAATAAACGCATTTATTTATTTAGCACAAAGTTATTCTTGTAGCTTCACCAGTACACCAAAAACAAATCATCATCCTTACAATTTCTCATTTACTTTTTTATTTATTTATTTATTTATTTTTTGACTGATTTTGTAATCACTGTGAAAAGTTGTCTCAGACACTTCGCATCTTTTCAGGAACACTATTCTTTAGCATCTACATTGGTTTTCAAACAGCCTTCTGTGCTGTAGCGCCAAAAACAACAACAACTTCTCCGGGCACATGATCTAAAGCTCAAATCTAATTGGACGACCCATCTCATCAAATGGTCAATGAATAAATAAACCAGCAATAAATTAACAATACATAAATCGACACACCGACTAAAGCCCCCCCAAAAAATCTCCTCAGTGTGAATAGCTCTATAGAGACCTAGAGATACAAACCTATAGAGATTGTTTTGATTCAAGAACATTATGGCGTGTATATTTGCGCTGTTTATTCTCACGCAGCATGAAAAGGCCCCTGATCATTTTTGCAAAGGTTTAAAGACATGTTTAGAGAACAAACAACACACAAATACATTTCTTTAAAAATGTATCATACACATAGACATCGCATTTTTGGAAATGCCACTAGTGCTTATATACTGCCCACCCCATACATAACAGCTTACATTTTCTGACTGTAATGTAATAACTGGCACCTTTTATAAAGCAGCTTTAGAACAATAATGTGAAAATTGGTATACAATTCAACTTAAGTGGAACTGAATTGAATAAACACTGTGAAAAGCATTGTTGTTAATTTGTCATTTAACCTCTTAAACCGCAATCACTTTCACCTAGAGTGTACCATGTTTTACTTTGTTCTTATACTACTTTGAGTTATTTTAACCCTTAAGTAACAGACTAATGCCTAGTTTCAAACAAGACCAGACTTGTGAACATAGGCCACAAGGTTTAAGAGCTACAGATATTTTATTTTGGGGGAGTCATTTTCCGGAAGATGCTCAATAATGGGGCACAGATTGAGGTATGCACTTTTCCAACAGACAAAATGTATCAGTTTATGATCAATAAATAAATTCAATCCTCAGTGTATTTCAGGAACTCAACAGTGAAAACTCCAATTAAAAACTCAGAAACGTTCCTAACGCAAAATCAAGTATTTATTTCTCAGCAGTAGCAAATGGAATCACTGACACAACTTGAAAGAGGCAAAGAGAAGCATTCAAAGGGTGAAGAGTGGGGATTCTGAAGCTCTGGGGGTTTGAGCGGGACTGATGGGCATTTAGCTGGTGGCCTGGAAGGCTCCTCGGGGGTGATACTGCATGTCCCGGATGCGTCTCACCGATTGGATCTGAGGCAGAGCAGCCCCGAACTCAGAACACTCCTTAAACTCTCCTTTCTCAAACAAATACTGGAAGCCTCTGTATCCTGGGTACTGATAGCCCACCCAGCTGTGACGCAAAAATATGGGAGAATTAATATTACACGCATCAGGAATGGTTCTATATCTACAGTAAGTTTATTGTACTCATGTCAGGGCTTTCTGGGGGTTATTCTAGAAAACACACTCTAAATAAACGTAAAATAACAGCCGTTAAATTAAAGAAATTTACTGTAAAATAGCGGACATTAAATTACAGAAATTTACTTACATTTACATTTCTGTCATTTAACCTCTGTTATTTTACAGTAAATTTATGTAATTTAACGGACGTTTTTTTCGGCACCCCAGCTGCCATAAATAAACCGTAGAGTTACGGATTTTTTTTACAGTGTAATCAAACACAGCTGATCCAACTAATTAAGGTGTTCAAGACTACTTGAGACTATTAAGCAGGTGTTAGCTGGAGGTGGCTGGAGTTAAACTATGCAGAGCTGCGGCCCTCCAGGAATTCAGTTTGACACCCTTGCTCTAGAGAGTTTCATTCATTCTGGAATATGGTTGCCAGATTTGTATAACAAAAGCAGTCTATTGGCAAAATTGAAATAAATTTTAATTTAACGACCGTTATTTCACAATAGATTTCTGTAATTTAACGGCTGTTATTTTATGTAAAATTTTTGTAATTTTACGATCATTATTATACAGTAAATTTCTGTAATTTAACGGCTGTTATTTTATGGAAATTTTTTGTAATTTTACGATCATTATTATACAGTAAATTTCTGTAATTTAACGGCCGTTATTTTATGGAAAATAATTGTAATTTTACGATCGTTATTATACAGTAAATTTCTGTAATTTAACGGTTGATATTTTGCAGTAAATTTTTTTCATTTAACGGTTGCAATTTTATGGTAAATTACTATAGTGTAACGGGCGTTATTTTACAGCAAATTTCTGTAATTTAATGGGCGTTATTTTATGTTAATTTTTGTAATTTTATGATCATTATTTTACCGTAAATTTCTGTAATTTAACGGTTATTATTTTACGTTTCTTTCTGGCATCCCAGCTGCCAGAAAAAAAAAAAGTTAAATGAGGGATTTTGTTTACAGTGTACATAAGTAATTTGCAGTATCATTTTGTGCTGACTAATTGTGCAACTGCTTATTTTACAGTCATTGTTTCATACTTTACAGTTTTCATACATAAATTGACCTTACGCTGTAAAAACGATCCCTAAATGAATAGTTTTTATTTTGCGATCAACAAGTTGTTTTCAAATCATTTTGTGCTTTTGAGCTGCATTATGGGACCTCAATCTCCATCAAACTTTGATGTTGTCAATTTACCTTTGCAATTTTGGGCATTTTTAGAAGATTGAACCAAAGACTTGTATTAGAAATAGTATATGAATTGTACACGTGTCATTGCTTTTTGGGGGTTTCACTCACGTGCCGCTCTGCACACGAACTGAAGAGACTTTCTCATGGTACCCATGAGCATGGAAGCTGGGAACATCATCGTCTATGATCTCAATCTTCTTCCCAGTGAAGCTTGGGTTCTCGTAGAGGACGATCTTGTGTTCCTGGCTGTCCTGTAGGGACGTATGATGTAATGCATATAGTGATGTTTAGTCTTATGTCTTATGGACCCTTTTCACAAGCCTGTTACAATGCATTTAACAATCATCAGCATCTTAAATCCTTGAAAGTTTTTAATATTTAGATTTTTTTTAAATGTATGAACATTTATTTATGTTTATGTATGGATTATATCATTTTTGCTTCAAATTACCAAAACAAACTACCGCTTGTACGATGGGTTTCTAATGTAGCGTCTATTGGACAGAACAGTAAATTTGACATTATTCTCTCTTCTGTATCGCACAGTTTTTTTACCTTTTTCTGAAAATGTCTTTGTGGAGTTTTTCTTTTATTATTTGAGCAAATAAGATTGTAAAAAAATTATTTGCTGTATTCTTCCATTCACTGCGCTCTTAAATCTTCCCAACTATGATGACTTCCGCTGTTAAAACCTAATGTATATATATTTTTAATGTACACATTCACAAAGACAGATGCTTAACACATTGTTGCAGAGTGTCTGCTATTTTCTCTTCACAAGTTATGACTTATTGTCTGTAAATCAGACCAGGTATAGTGTTGCTACTTTGTGGACAAGCAAATAAGTTAAAAAAGTACATGTTTTTGTACAGTATGTGTATACAATTCTGCTAAATATATCAGTATCACATTGGGCTGTATGTGAATTCTTGCATACAAAATAAATAATAAAAATAGATCCTTTATTGATTCATATAACATATTGCTAATTTTATTGAATCTATTTATTTTATATGGCTTTATTGTTTAAAGTTATAACTATTTTAGAATTAATATTTTTAATTAGCAAGTACATTTATTAAATGCTTTTTAAAATCATGCAATGATTGCCCCATAAAGTTAGTTTAGATATTTTCTAATTTTCATTTGTTTTAAATGTCTTTTTTTCCAGCTATTTCATTTTTGGATTAGTATATTTAATTGTTTCATATATATATAAATATATATAATAGAAATTATATAGAATTTTCTTTATTTGAGGAAAAAACGTATCCCATAAAATTGCTGAAGAGAATGTATAAAGCTAAAATACAAAACACACAAGTTTTGATTTGTAGAAAATGTTTATTTAAAAAAATAATAATTTAATTTAATTTAATTTAATTTAATTTAATTTAATTTAATTTAATTTAATTTAATTAGATTTCATAATCCTGCTGTACTGTATTTAGTTACCACTTTGATGGGGCGGAAGGCGACGATGCAGTCACTGCGTCTGCTGTTGGTCCAGGCGTCCCAGCGAGGATACTCACCCTTCTCAAACACATACTGTTCCCCCTTACAGCCGGGCTGCTCAAATCCCACCCACCTACAACAACAAGTGCACATCTATGACATGTCCTCTTTAATACAGCAGTAATGAGTGGTCAAGCAGAGTGTTGATATAACAGTCCAAAAGCTCTGGGACAGAAAAGTGTGAGAAGAGTTTCATTCAGTCTGGAATATGGTTGCCAGATCTGTATAACTAAAAGGAGCCTATAGGAAATCTTAATCACCCCAATGACCAGTTAAACGTGCCCAAACCCCAAAATACATGAAGTTATATACACTGTAAAAAATGCAGGCTTGCACACAATTCATTCACGCTGTCCTGACACAAATACATGTAACTAATTTAAGTAGCTTGAATATAAAACAATTAAGTTACCTCCCCAAAAATCTTCAGAATTGTTTAATTTCAGATTATTTGAAATAAGTAGTTTGAACAAACAGCAAAAATTAACTACTTTTTTGAGTGTATACATAAGTATACATAGATTTTTAGTTTGTGTTAACTAACGTATTTCTCCTTATTGTTTAAATACTCATTAATTTACATTCAGTCTTTCATGCATTACTGTTTTTTTATAAATAAATTGTCCGGAAACTTAAAAATATACATCAATTTAAAGTTATTATATTGTAATACAAAGATTGTTTTCAATTTATTTATTATATGTAACTGCACTTTTCAATTTTGGGGATTTTTAGAAGTTGGAAACAGAAATAATACGTAAATAAATAGTCTGTACATTAACTAAAAAGCACTAGCAGCTTGGGATATTGTATTTTAATTAACATTACCAGCCCACACAATGTATAATTTAGAACTGCTAAAAATTACTATAAAATATCAAGTTATTAAACATTTCAACACCAAAATTGTCAGCAGAGAAGAAGGTTCCATATAATTCAAGAGCATAAATAAATGGAAACAGCCACGGATCACAAAAAAAAAACAAAAAACAATACATTACAGTGTTTCTTAAAAGAATAGTTCACTCAAAAATACAAATTCTGCCATCATTTACTCACATTTGGCTCAAGTTTGAGTATTTTTTGTGTTATATTAAAAATATATATATTTTAAAGAATGTTGGAAACCAGTAACGATCGAAATATCTCCTTTTTTGTTCAACAGAACAGTTCAACAAGTAAACGGTGAGTAAATGATGACAGAATTGTACTTTTTTTTACCACTTCCTCATAGAAATCCCCTGACTAAATAAGTATCTGTTTCTTTGTTTTCGTCATCTCTATTTGGTCAGATTTCATTTATACATGATCTTAAACGTTTTTAAAATTAGCTCAATTCCACAGTAAAATATTGATGTTTTCTCTCACTCCAGAATCACCTGGAGTGGAATATTTGAGCTGGGGCATTGATCTACTCACAAATTCTGTTCCAGCCCATGTGTTGCTTCCAAACAAATAAAGCTTGAAACACGTAAACTGAAAGACAGTTCACATGTAACTGACTTCTTTCTTCAACAGTACATCAAAGATGGTTTTTAGCTGAAAGTCATAAAATACAAGTCTGTGGCATTTTGAGGGTCAAAAAAGTTAGTTTTTAAAAGTTTTTAAGTTAAATAATGTTTAATTGATTGTTTCACTTTGTAAGACCAAAACATATACAGTTGAAGTCAGAATTATTTGCCCCCCCCCCCCCCCCCCCACCCCCCCCTGAATTATTAGCCCCCCTATTTTTTTCCCCAATTTCTGTGAAATGGAGAGATTTTTTTCAACACATTTCTAAACATAATTGTTTTAATAACTCATCTCTAATAACATGTCATGACAGTAAATAATATTTGACTAGATATTTTTCAAGACACTTCTATACAGCTTAAAGTGACATTTAAAGGCTTAACTATGTTAATTAGGTTAACTAGGCAGGTTAGAGTAATTAGGCAAGTTATTGTATAATGATGGTTTGTTCTGCAGACTATCGAAAAATAATATAGCTTAAGTGTGCTAATAATTTTGACCTTAAATGGTTCATAAAAAATTAAAAACTGCTTTTATTCTAGCCGAAATAAAGCAAATAAGACTTTCTCTAGATAAGAAAATATTATCAGACATACTGTGAACATTTCCTTGCTCTTGGCGGTTCATTCCGCTGTGGCGACTTTCAATTAAGGGTTAGGGACTAAGCCGAAAAAAACCCCGAATAAAATGAATGAATGTTGAACATCATTTGGAAAATATTTTAAAAATCAAATCAAAGGGGGCTAATAATTCTGACTTCTACTGTATATATAAAGAGTTCAGATGCAAAAACCTTTAAGTGCCGTCTCAAATTTCCATCAAAAATGAACATTTTTCTCAGCCTCCTTTGTTTATGTTGAGATATTTTACTGTAAAGACCAGGAAAAGGACTTATTCTTTGCCATAAAAGTGATATTACTGAACCTACACACAGGAGCTTGATAAAAATACTCATTTTAGAGGAAAATTTCAGACGGCATTTAGAGGTTTTTTACAGTTTTTCTAGAAGGGATACAGCTGTGGCTGGAATATTTTTATTTTTAATTTATGTACATATTTATTTAATTAACCAAATAAGTAGTGTTTTATTTATGCCTGCACCAACCCAACCCTAAACCTAGCCCTCATTGTAATGTAAAAATAGTCATTTTTGTTGTAGTGTAACAAAATGAGGGAACACTTTATTTTGATGGTCCGTTTGAGTATTAGTAGACTGTCTGCTTAATATCTGCTGATACTGCTCCTTCAACAGACATTTGACTGACTATAAGAAACTTTGCAAGTACATGTCAATTTACACAAACCCTAACCCCAAGCTAACAGCTTATAATCTAATGAGAATTAGTTGGCATGTAGATGCAATGTAACTTAAATTCAACTAACGGACCATCAAATAAAGTGTGACCCAAAAGGATGTTATATTTATAAGTGCATGCGTAGTAGCCGAAGATGTATCCCTTTTAGATTTCACCGCATTTTATAAATCAGACCACAGTTCCATCTAAAAATGTTGGTCACACTTTCCAATAAGGTTTCATTAGTTCATTTTAGTTAATGTATTTACTAGCATGATCCAGAACAATACTTGTACAGCATTTATTAATCATATCCAACATTAACTAATTCATAATTAAAGCTCAAATTCATGCTTGTCAGCAATAGTTAACACAATGTAAACACAATGAACAACTGTATATCCACATAGCGTTAGCAAAGATGAATTGAAAATGGTTATAAATTTATTGTTTATTGTTAAAAAATACATGATCTAACATGAACTAACGTTAACTTAATGTAGTTACCAAAATTTATATTAATCTTCTACTGATGAAAAAAGAAATAGATAGCATTGGTGAGTAAACTTAAAAGCAAATGAAAATTTTTGAGTGAACTACCCCTTCAACTTTCTTTGTTCGTAAATGAAGAAAATATCCCTATGAACTAACCTCATCGGAAGCACAGGTTATGTCACATTAATGCTTAATAATGCCACATTACACTTGCAGTCACACACAAACTCACGGTCCACACTGCACCAGTACTGAGCCCACTTTCTCCACGCCCGCCTCCTGGAGGTTGTTACAGGGCCCAGTCAGCTCATGACAGCGGCCTTGAAAGTTTTCCTGTTCGTAGATCACCAACTATGGCACAGAATGCAAGAGAGAATGTATTAAAAGAACACAAGCAAGAGTAACAGATGCACCACAGATATTTTGTACCTTGAAGGCACTGGCAACTGGTTGTTTTTGCTTGGTTGCAGGATTCTGGTGATCAGTTGCCATAGTGAACCAGGATGGGTGTGATGAGCTTCATTCCGAGATAGCATTAGTATTAGGAAGCAAGCGATAAGTATTAGCATCAGTTGTGTGTATAATTGAATATCACTAATGCACTCCGTTGTATTTGATACTTCAATATATCAAATAATGATACAAATAGCACACTGATCAAATAATAAGGCATAAATAGTGTGTATGTCTTACCAGCTCCGGGTTGTGCCAGTCGCTGTGTGGTGGCCTCTGCGGCTCAATTTATATGGCAAGCTCAGGGGTGGAAACACTGCCAAAACATGTCTTTGTCCAGAACAAACTCATCGTCAGGTCCTAATAGGCTGACCGGCTGGCACTGGGAGGGCTGAAGTACCAGCCAAACATCCTCATCCTCGCCATCCTACCCTCCCTTTTCTTTTGATACCCCACAAAGTTATTTCATTAGTTGTCAGTTTTCACCCAGCCATGCTTTGTTTCCATATCCCATGATTCAGCACAGCCTGTGCCAAGAGTCCAGGACCTACAACAAGAGTGACTGACTCTGGGTGCTGAGCTGAAAGGGACAGGCTGATGCTTCTCTGCTTTTTTACAATTACTGTCAATCCTTTCAGGAACATCTTAGTTTGATTAAATCAAATGTAAAAATAAACAATTGAGGTCAGAATTATGAGCCCCTGTTTATTCTGTTTAACGGAGAGATTTTTTTAAACTAATTTCTAAATATAATAGTTTTAATAACTCATTTCTAATAACTGTTTTATTTTATCTTTGCTATGACAACAGTAAACAATATTTGACTAGATATTTTTCAAGACACTTCTATACAGCTTAAAGTGACATTTAAAGACTTAACTAGGTTAATTAGGTTAACTAGGCAGGTTAGTGTAATTAGTAAAGTTATTGTATAATGATGGTTTGTTCTGTAGACTATCAAATAAAAATATAACTTATAGGGGCTAATAATTTTGACCTTAAAATGGTGTTTAAAAAATTAAAAACTGCTTTTATTCTAGCTGAAAAAAAACAAATACGACTTTCTGCAGAAGAAAATATATTATCAGACATACTGTGAAAATTTTCTTGCTCTGTTAATCATCATTTAGAAAATATTTAAAAAAGAAAAAAATTATAATGACTAGAATGACATAACGTATTCCTACACAGATTCCAGATATCTCTCCAAATTGCTCACGTTCCATATAAACCTAAAAAAAGATGTATTTAAGTCTTAAATAATCTAACGTAATAGGGGAAAATGTTCGCTTATTTTCTCTGTTTGCTTTGTTAAATCAGTTTGAATTCCATTCAAATGGCACCCCGCAAGTGAATGCCCCTTTCGTCTGCACATGTGTAGATCCTACTCCACCTGCTGACCAAAGTGCAGTACTGCATGGCTGCAACCTTTAGTCAAACTTTGTTGATTAGTTTACTAAAGTTCTTTAGTTTATCTACTGGATCCACGTTAAAGTTCACCTAACACAGTCAAATTAAGTGAAGTCTACGAATTTGCCAAAATGTGTAAAGTTTACAAGCATGTTTTCAAGTAGATTGAGTGATTACTTTTTACAGTGTAAGTAAAACAAAGTCCACACTAAGGGTTGATATCTATTTTAAAAAATCTTTTCAAGAACAAAAACAAACAGCTCATTTGGATTACAAGTTTTGTTTTCCAGGATTAATGATGTCAAAATTGGCCCAAATCCTGCCAATGGATTAATTATTATATAATGTACAATCTGGCCATTTTGGTATCTGAGGGCAATGTAGCTGTTTTTGTAGCCTGTGGCTTTAAATCCAAATGAGCTGTCTGTCCCCGCCCACCGCTGCATCTCATGCGTTACATCAGATAAACAGCCGTCAGTGATAGAGATAGACACAGATGAAGCTGAAATAAGGTCACTGGTCAAAAATGGCAAGTAAGTTTATTCGATGTATTTGTGGTGGAATGAAATGAAATGAGTCTGAAATGATGAGTCACACAAAAATGCCGATTGCATTACAAACACACATATGCACGTTTACTGACACCATGCGGCCTTGGTGATTATAGTGGTTAGAATTACATAGCGATTTTACTCTCTTTATTACAAACATGGACTGTTTAAAAGCGTTTTAAATTTGTAAAATTAACTATTGAGGTGCAGCAGATCACAGAGACTTGTAACAAACTGTATGTTTTAATCCCAGTTTCTTGTTCTGTCGACATGTGTATACATGTTATTTTGGAGACATGGCACCTGTCAATCTATTCGGTGGGCAGAGACAACCGCACTCCTACATCACGTTGTGGTGGGCCTCAAAATCACTGGGATTTTGAGCTTATTTAAATGTCAGTAAATTTAAAAATGAGACTTGTGTTTTTATCACTTCACTATACCTACACACAGGTCTGTCCAAACAGCTTACAAAAGTAGATTTTCATCATAGGTGCAACTTTGATATGTCTTGCCATGTTTGTGTGCAAAAGTTTCGCGAAATCCTCTTGACCCAATATTCTTGTATCGAATTGATTAAATTATAAAATATTTTAATATTTTGATTCTCAAATATGTGTATGAGCATGTATATCATTGTTTAAAAAATTTAAAGATCATATTGGCTAATCTATGATGGCTGATGAGTTCAGCACTGCAGTGGAGAGATTAGAGCTGCTGGTTTTACAACATGTGAACTTATCAACTTCCACTAAATACATTCAATTCATCTTTATTTCTATAGTACTTTTACAATATAGATTGAGTCAATACAGCTTAACATAGAGGTTCTAGTAAATTGAAAATGTGTCAGTTCAGTTTTTAAAGTTGAAGTTCAGTTCAGTTCAGTTCAGTGTGGTTTAAATTTCACTGCTGAAAGTCCAAACAATGAAGAGCAAATCCATCTATGCGCAGCTCCTCAAGTCCTAACCAAGCAAGCCAGTGGCGATATGAAAGTAAGTGGCTGTTGGAGAAAAAAATACAGTAAACCTAGTAACCTAAGCTTTGCATATCGTTTTTGAATAACACTCATCGTCAGATTATAATTGCCATCTTTAGAGTCATTAATGTGTATTTCACAAACTATAAATGTTATATAAATGTTTGTTTTGCTAGCACCTGTATGTATTCAAATGTTACTGCTAAGTTTTGATCTCTGACAAGTAACATGCTCATCTCTCTCTGGCTCAGTGCCAGCCTCCAGTGAACAGATGGAACTTGCTGCCTGGGCAAGGGGGTGTGGCAGTACTGAAACAAATTCTAAGCAGTTCACCAATCACAATGCACTGGGGTAGTTAACCAATCACAACACATTTCGTTTTTCGGAACAAGGGTCTTAATCAAACCCAGAACTAACTTGTTGTTGTTTGTGCCAGGATGGAGAAAATGCACTGTAATCATTTAAATTCTGTGAAAATAAGCATGAGGATGTTCTGGTAGACCAACCAAACAGAAGTAAAACTTTGTAAAAGAGCATAATAGGACCCCTTTAATGCTAATATCCAATCCCAGCATCAAAGATCCTGATAGAACTGTATTCTGGCCTTTGAGATCCAGAGTTTAGCTTCAGCTTGCATGATCGAACACACCTGCATCTAATTTTCAATTAATGAAGCCTTTAGTTAGACTTTCAAGTGTGTTTGATTAGGGTTGATTTTAAACTCTGCAGGACAGCGAACCTTGAGGGCCAGAGTTGCCCACCACAAAGAAACAATAAGCTCATCTCTGTTTTACAGGCTACTAGGGATCTTCTGGTGAGAACAAATCAAAAGTATCAAGATATTTATGTTTTTTGTTCTTAAGGCCTTTCTAGGGCAGGGGTTCCCAAACTTTTCAGCCCGCGACCCCCGAAATAACAATGTCAGTGATTCACAACCCCCATTTTTCTCAAAGGTGGTTATAAATATACAAACATTGGACACACCATAGGCCTATATAAACACAAGCATTTTGACAACACAAAAATGCACCATTCTAATAACCATTTCATTTTTATAGCCATTTATTAATTTTATTTATTATCAACCTTAAATATCATATTTTAATGAATTAGAGTGTGGTTACTCTAAACACCCTAGGTGTTGCAATCCAATGGAAAAAAAATTTAAAGTATTTTATTTGTATGTTGTTGTTTCTTTAATCTAACTATTAACTATCTTCTGTGGGTTATGACTAAAATATGGTAATTCTAAGAGTTTAATAAAATTTATTTGAGTTTTGTAAATCACCAAGCGACCCCCCAGGAGGTCCAGACCCCCACTTTAGGAACCACTGTTCTAGGGGGATGTTGGTTACAACCTTGAACCTATTCTTTGAACTTGGCCTTGAATATTTACAAATTTTTAGATATTAGTCGTCGTTATGTTATGTTGATGGAGACACACACACACACACACACACACACACACACACACACACACACACACACACACACACACACACACACACACACACACACACACACACACACACACACACACACACACACACTAATATTTAATTGAAGATTAAAAAAACTTTTAATAAAGATGTGTGAGCTGTTTTCCTCATGGGGACAACATAAATAAATAAATAAACAAATAAATAAATAAATAAATAAATAAATAGGCTACTTTTTAGCTGGTCAGGCTGGTTTTAGCTTGTCAGGCTGGCTGGTCAGGCTGGCTGGTCTTAGTTGGTTTTAGCTGGTCAGGCTGGTCTTAGGTGGTCAGGCTGGGTGGTCCTAGCTGGTTTTAGCTGGTCAGGCTGGTTTTAGCTGGTTAGGCTGGCTGGTCTTAGCTGGTTTTAGCTGGTCAGGCTGGTTTTAGCTGGTTAGGCTGGCTGGTCTTAGCTGGTTTTAGCTGGTCGGGCTGGTCTCAGCTGGTTTGAGCTGTGCTTAGCTGGTTACATTTCTTTTCAGTGGGTGAAAAACATGTAAATAAATCTTCAGGACCACAAGCAACAATTCAAACTATTTTTTATTTGATCTCACAGCCTGAAATATTTACAAAATTACTGTACTAATGTAATTACTGTACTGTACAGCATGTACTGTAATTAACATGCTAAAATAACAACTAGTAACAATTTCAATGTGAACAATATGTAATGATATCCTGTATTTTTTGGGATATATAATACCCCACCTGGTTTTCCCTCTTTTCTCTCTCTCTTCTTTCGGGTTACTTTTGTTTCAGCCAGTCACTGAAACAGACTTTAAAAAGAAGTAAATTAGACTATTTGTGAATTTACAACTGTAGGCATTTAATTGTTCAATCAACATTATTAGCAAATTAGTATTTTCACCATGCTAACATGGTTTTAAGTCAGTTATCTTTTGCAAGTGTTTAGGTAGGTAATAACAGTTTTTATTTACAAACATTGATTTTGCAATTTAATTTGCTATTAATTGTAATAATGCAGTATGATTTTTGTCAACAAATTTCTTAAGCTGTCAGTGCTCCATACAGAGATCTCAACATTATCATGAAAAAGCAGAACAAACTGAGGCAGGCTTAATCCAGAAGAACTGTGTCAATGTCTCACTGTAAAAAAGATGTGTTGACTCGACTTAGTCAAGTCATCTCATGCATTGTCTCAGTAAAGTTATATTGACTTAAGTAATAGTTTTCTCAACTTAAAATGTTTAGTTTAGTTATTTCGAGTAAATTGGACTAGCAAAGTGTTGTTTTAATAGGTTAACTTACATTATCAAGTTAGCAGAACTTGCCAAGTTTACTTGAAATATATCTATATAGAGATATATAAACTTACAATTTCAAGTTCAGTGAACTTAATCTAGTAGATTTTCTCAATTAGAAACAGAACAGACTACAATATACATTACACAGTTTTAAAAGGATTTTACTCTCAATTTAACAATTCCACACAATGTACTTAATTTAATTGTCTTTACAAAGTAATTTTCTAATGAAGTAATTTTTGACAAAGTATTTGCAAAGTAAAAGTAATCTAAAACAATAATTAATTAATTGTAAAACTCTAAAATACACAACTAACACAGGCTCTTGGAAAAAAAATGACACCAGAACTTGTAGAATAATAAAATCTGATCTCTTGCACTACAAATATCTGCTAAAATGTTCATCAACAATTTCTGCCTTGTAATGCCCTTCTTCAAAACAAGGACCGCATCACTAGAGTCACATGGAAAGAGGTCTGTCACATATTCCACCACTGTGATGATTCCAGGAGTCATCCCTTTTCTCAGCTCTTCTTCACAAACTGTGCATTGTATAAAAAATGGTAAACATCTCAATCTTTTACACACAAAACACTGAAAAGCTGAAAGTCATAACAACACTAAACAACACCAAAAGTACACTAAATCTTATTTATATAAAAATCATTACTTGCATGATGTTTGTGCTTCAGCTTTTAGTTTCATATAACAATTCGGTTGTAGTGAAATGTAGTGAAACTTGCAGCTTCACTTACCTTATCTAAGGCCCCACACTGCTTGAAATAATTATATGAAGAAAAAATAAATAAAGTAAACCAAAACCTGTTTAATAAATAGTGTACATAATCAAGATCAAAGTAATCACCAAATCTTTGAAATATAAATTTACTTATTTTTCCTACCAAATTTTTTTGTCTACTGTTTGCATAGGACAGGAGATATTTGGTAAAATCTCACCTGTTGAAAGTCAGTCTTTCTCTGGAAATGTGCTGCAACATTTAAAATGATAATATTGCATGTAGGTGAATTATTGTAAATCATTTTCTTAGATATTTGCTTACTGCTTGCATATGATGAGATTTATTTGGTAAAATCTCACCTGTTGTAATTCAGCCTTTCTCTGGAAATGTGCTGCAACATTTGGAATGACAAAACTGCATTTAGGTGAATTATTATAAATATTTGGTCTTAAATATTTTTCTGCTGTACATTTACGAATGGAAATACTGGTAAAACCTCACCTTTAGTATGTCAGTCTGCCCGCTGGGAATATATTACAATTTATAGAATGAAAAAAGTACATTTTAATCAATTACTGTATATAAACGGGAAATTGTAAAATCTATAAAACTTAAGTGAGTCAGGGAACTAGAAAAGTACTTTTTGATATAAACATATTGACATATTGAGATATTGCAAATTCAAACCTAAAACTATCTTCACTAATTGTTATAAACATGGCCAAACCCCTCATGTATAAGACAAAGTCAAGTCTGCTCTAGAAACATTGTACTGTCATCAATACATGGACAATAATGTAATATGTGTCATTTTATAATGACAATTATGTCATTATGTCAAGTTATAACACAAATTTAAAGGAGCATTACTTACCAAATGTGATAATTGAAAAACCTGGTGAAAAATATCCAATGTGTCTGACGTTTGGTGTTTAATTGGCAGCTGACAAACCGACTTAATTGTGCATATTCTGTTACCTGCTGGACTGGAAGTATAGGGCGCAATTTAAAGGACGCTGTTTCAGCATTTGTTTTTAAGTTCAGGTGACAAATACTATGTACAGAGTAGCTAAGACAATAAAAACTTATCAGGTTAACCTGAATAAACAATTTTGTTTTTAACTTATAAAATTGTGTTGAAAAAAGTAAAAGGCAGAATCAGTTTTTACAGCGTAAAGCAATTGTGTATAAATGCTGTAGATGTAGATACAAAATAATGTATATTATAATATATATATATATATATATATATATATATATATATATATATATATATATATATATATATATATATATATATATATATATATATATATATACAGTATATATGCACGACATTATTTTGCATATATATTGCAAAACATAAAAACATGACTTAAAAACATCAACTGACTTAAAACCATTCTTAGTTGGTGAAAATGTGTTCTAATTGTGGCCACCACAGTACTTTATAAATATTTTATTGAATGTTATTACACGGCCCTCTGGAAAACTTAATTCTGATAGGTTAATAATAGGATTTCAAGGTATGTTATTCCCAAATAACAGCTGCTGAACTAATAACAGGCTCATCTGGATAGGAATCATCTTGACCATTATGCTTATCTGTCAATCTGCTGTTCTTGACTGTTTGATGAAGAGGCTACAGCTGTTTTTTTTCCCTAAAAGGTATATTATTACCTTAATGGTTTAATTCTGTGACAATTAGCCATGTAATAATCAGAAAAATGTACATACAGCTAGTTGTTTTTGCAGAATAAAGCTCTTCAGTCTTATACAACAGCTGCTGATAAACTTATCAGGCTTTATACTGCAAGAACAGCCAGCTGAATCTACACACATCTCTTACATAAATTAGTATAAATGGATGAATACGAATAGCTTAGCATGAACAATTTTTCTACTGTTAACAAATTCGAATATGGTTACAGTGCATCCATGAATGATTACAAAAATTTTGATTTACCTCTCAAAACTTGGATGGTGTCAGGGGGGCTTTGCTAAATTATTCTTGGTGGGACACTCCTTTCTTGACACACTTCTTGTTTTTAAAGTGGCAGTCCCCCACAATGCTACAGCCATCTCTTTAACAAAAAGAGAATCTTTTGTAGCTGATTTGAATTTTTTTCCACACCTCTTCTCGGATCCAAATGTTGTCTCCTAGGTGGATCTTCAAAACAGAAAATAAATGAACATTTGTTTTATCTGCAAAACCTGCAATTATTGACTTTTTATTATTTGTGTGTATGTGTTCAAGTGAAGAAAGAAACATAAATGTTTTAACCACTGAGGGTGAGTAAATTGTGTAAATTATTTTTATCTTTGAGTGAACTATCCTTGTAAAGGGCACCTAAAACACATTTTATATGGACAAACAAACTGTTAAAATATTAAACATCATATATATCCACCTTATTTTTCCAATAACAGCAGGCATGGTCATTTGTAAACTATCTTTTTTAGGCTTTCAGTCTCACTCACTTCCATCTGTTTTAGCAGTAGAAAGCCGCTTGTTTTGTTAAGAGCAATTTTTTTTTTTAAAAAGAGCTTGCAATTTTTAGGCATTCATAAATGGGCAAACTAATTAATCCCACATAATCAGGCAGCTGTTAAAGTGGGGTGTTTAACAGCTAAAATGGGGTGTTTTTTTCTTGACTCTGGACATTTGGCTATCACATAAAGATTTGTTTTGCATTTGTTTTTTTATGATTTCAAATTAAAAACAAGAAGCTGTAAAGATCTCCAGTCATTTTAGTGGTTCAGGTGGAAACTTTCAGCAACTCTTTTCAGGGCAGATATTATTCACAAATGCGATCAAAAATGAATCTATGCAATAGTGTCCGGCTGTATATACTTGCACATTTAAAGTGAGATGCGTAATCTCTGAAATGCAGTCTCAGACCCTTGCACTCAATAGAGCTATTGATACCACTGTGAGGGGTTAGGGGTGGGGTTAGGTATACACATTAAAAAGCATGCATGCAACTGAGTAAAAAAGGTTGTACCAGTGTTAAAGCCAGTGTTAGCAGTAACATTATTTAAAACAAACTATGCTTTTTAATTTGCTTTTACAGTAAAACGTCAAAACATTAAAACACTTTAGATACTTTTTGGAGTAAATGAAGCTGTCCCATGTAGTAGACCAAAAGGCAGAAAAAAAAATTATTCTGGGAATCAAAAAGATTGGAAAACTGTTGGGAAGAAATTTTAAGGAAAAGTTCATTTTTGATGTGTGAAACCAATAGTGTAAAAAGGCTTGATAATTATAGTAATGTACCTTGTCATCATTTACGTCATAGAGTCTTATTGGTTCATAGTTGTTGTCTCCTCAGAACCATTGGGCAGCTCATCTGATCTCTCCGGTGTGTTCTCAAAAGAGTCAGAATGTCTATTAAGAAGACATTATTTTTATATATAATTGGTAGAGATAAATAATGTATGTTTTAAAATGAATAAAGTTTTATTTCAATTCAATAACCATTTATTTTTAAATATACTATAATGAAAAAAAGACATCTTTAAGAGACAGAAAGCAAAATAGCCAAAACAACACAAATCTGAACCCAATAACCCAACTGAGAGGAATTTTAGCATAAATTATAAGATAAACATACAAATTTAAAAAAGTGAATTAATTCCAGAGAATTGGTCTGAAAATTCTGATTGTGGTGTAAATGATTTGGAATAATACCTTTTTTGGAGAAGGCTCTTTGTAGCACTTCATTTATATTGTGCTGCAGTGTTATGTTGAGGCTTTTGTAGGTGGCCAGCTCTTCAACAAGATCCTGTTTCTCTTTTTCTAATTTAGCACGCCTTAAATTTGGTAGAGAACAAAAATAAGAGAGAAAAACCTTTTTTCTTGATCAGATTTTCATAATACTCTGAAATATCATCCCATTTTTAAAAGAATGTAAACAAATGGAAATTGTTCATTATTAAACTCTTACTTCTTTGTGAATTTTTCTAGCTCTTCTTGAAGCTCTTGTTTTTGTTTCTTCATTGATCTATATTTTCTTTGAAAATCTTCGTGTATTTTCTGAGTTACTACTTCATCTTCGCTGTCAGAAAATCTGTGATCTCTGTCATCTGTGTGTTTGGGAGGACCCATTTCAAAAAGTGGGGCTTCTCTCTTCCTCTCCTTTCTGTCTTCTAGAATTTTTAGAAAGATTTTTCTTTTTTCTGAGGCTTCAGCAGTCCTCAGTGTTTTCTACAAATCATTGATACAAATGTAATTAATGAACTGTACAGAAAATTGCCAGCTTTCATTTTTTAAATAAATGTTTTATTGTCAAATATTTAAAGGTAGAGGGAAACCTCATGGGAAAAAGTCATACACGTTTGGAACATAGACCTATGCTAAGCAAGATTAGACATTCATGCTAACATTAGACATTCACGACATTTCTTGATAACTTAAAAAAAACTGTTATGTCTATTAGAAGAAATTTTAATACTTGATGATTGTATAATATATTCTAATAAATACTTTTAACAAGAGTTTGAATTCATTAAACTGCTATGCAATTTATGATAATAGATGAATGCCTTATATCGTCAAACACATGAGCGATCATAGATGAAGATGGATGGTTATGCTTTAATATTTATATATCCTATATTTGAATATATTTAAAGTTATAACAAATAAATAAACCTGAATTCAAAATGTATGAGTGTTAATACTTTAAACGTAATTAATGTTGTAAAACTATTTAAAATATTACAAATAAATTATTCGTAGAATTAGCATTAAAACTCTGTATGCTAACTTTGACGCGCATGCACGCGACGTGTTCGAATGAACCAATTTGCGACATGACTACCTAAAATGACTCCATAATCTGATTCGTCTGATTCATTGTCAGATAACAAACTGGAGTGATTCATATGAACTGCCAGTGATTTGGATTCAAATGTATTCATTTTAAAGTGATTTATTTGACAAGCGGAAGTTACAGTGAGATTCAGGTAAAATTCAGAGGTTTAGAATAAGATTTTTCTAAATACGTTACGTTTTTCTTTTTCAGAGCTCCTTTTTCTTTTTCAGTTCCATTCTCTTCCTTTTCGTCATCCTGGTTGAGGACTTTTGCTGTCCTTATCCGGTTGGAGGGGTTAGCTAATTCCTCCTCCATCTCTTCACGGGTCTCTGGAAGGTACGTTAAGTAAGTTAACAATATAACGTAAACGGGTAGTCAGTCTTACTTCATCAAAACGTTAACCTTACCTTTTATCAGAAGTACCTTGGCTTGATAAAACGTGTTTTCCCGGCGAACAAGGTACAAATAATTCTGTTTACAGAACATCTTTGAGGAACCGTTAAATGCCGTTAATTTCAAAATCCACGAAATCCCTTTTATGTTCTCTGGCTGGTAGTGGCACACACACGTCATATCTCAAACGCAATATGTTTAAATAAGTGAACAAACAAATAAATAAAAACTTTAACACACACACACACACACACGCACACACACACACACACATACACACACACACACATATATATATATATATATATATATATATATATATATATATATATATATATATATATATATATATATATATATATATATATATATATATACTGGTGTCATTTAAACTAGTACCGCCACTGCCCTACTCGATCGTCGTTGACAGCAGGCACACATCTTCAATTGACAGCAATGGCAATTTAATTTACCTGAAGATCCATCAATAGAAGAAGCTGCATTAATAATTTTGTTGGTCAAAAAGGGAAACCGGAGCACCCGGAGGAAACCCACGCAAACGTGGGGAGAACATGCAAACTCCACACAGAAATGCCAACTGACCCAGCCGAGGCTCGAACCAGCGACCTTCTTGCTGTGAGGCGACAGCACTACCTACTGTGCCACCGCGTTGCCCTGCAATATTTCAAGAGTAATTAAATAAATAAATTAAAACCATATTATTTCATTTACCAGATACAAAATTATAACATTACACTGAATTCATTTATCTCTTCTGGCCACCCCTAAGAACATTTTCTGGGGGCGCCACTGGACCCCATCTCATCACTATGAGGCTAAATGGCTGATTTTCAGGGAGTAATGATTCAAGTGTACAATACAAATATAACTGAAACATTGTGTAAAAAAAGCAACATTTGCTTTACACAATGTTTGTTTTTCAACTATATTTGTATTGTACACTTGAATCATTACTGGGCACTATATTTGTTACTTGCTGAAGGACAAAGGATACTTTTTCTGCCTTATATGAAGACACCCTACCTGCAGCCTGACCCAGAGGAAACCTCAGTGACCCAAGCAAACCAAAGAGATGGAAGAGTGATAAGAAATATAATTTGTCAAAAAAAGAGGTTTAATTAAATAGTTTAGTCTGAAGCACAGTTCATTTCTTTATTTCCTGAAATAAAATAAATAACATTTTACACTGGTTTATACACACTTTTCAACGTGTAACATGTTTTTCCTCTACATTTCTCACCTTAAGGTGACGCTCATGTGACTTTTTTGTCTTTGAAGATGGACCTTATACAGCTACTTTAAAATTTAAATAAATAAATAAAAGATTGTTCTGTGATACAATAGTGAAATTCAAATATGGAAAAGTGCAGACAAATTCTTACACTGTTTGTTAGTTGAGACAGAAAGAACTTCATCTGCATGGAAAACAAAAAGCATAAAAAGAACCTAAAGCTACCTGACAACAATCACTTACAACAGTGACAGATTGTGTGGTTTAACGTCAAATAATTCAACCACTGATTAGCCTTTATTAAGGGACAGAGCAGCTCCTCTAACTGGTGTTAAATCCTCAGCGTGAATCAGAAAAATACACACACACACACCCAGCTTTCTCAGTCTTCACTTCTCTCTCTTTATTCTACCTCCCTTTTCACTTTTACTACAACAGCTCCCCCTTGAGGAACTTCTTTGTAACTGAACACAACATCCCCCCCTTAATTATGAATAACACCTGTACGTTCATAGACTTATCCAGCAAATAGACTAGGAAACCAAAAATTTTATTAGTCCTGAGATATTAATGCTTTATCCTCTTACCAAACAATGTCTTGTTAATCCAATAAATACCATAAAGATAGGTATTAGAACAGTTTAACTTAACCTTACACCTATCTTGTTTCAATCCTGCTATTTTAGTCAAATTTACATCACATAGTCCTCCAGCCACATCGCCTTTCTTCTGAAACGCTACTTTATTGGACTAACAACATTTTCTGTTGTTGTGGCAGAACTTTGTAGTTCCGCCGACCTGAGTCCTGTATGTAATGGTGCCAGGTGAGACACGTCCCAGGTCCGTCCATCATTCAGTTCATAGCTGTGCTTCCCTTGTCTTCTGATGATCTGCATAGGACCTTTCTTAACACGAACCGGCTTTCTCACACATACACAGTCCCCTTCTCTTAGCTTTGGAATTTCTGCTTTCCGTTTTGTATCCACGTACGCTTTAATTTTCAGTTGTTTCTTCTTTATTATGGTTCTCAATTTCCTTGTAGCGGGGGTTTTGTTGCATGGTGTGAGAATTGACAACATTGTTCTCATCTTTCTTCCGAACAGGAGCTCAAAAGGAGACGTTCCTGTAGTGGCATGAGGTGTAGCTCTGTATGTTTGCAAGAATTCCACTACAAAGGAAGTCCATGACACTCCTTCTCTTTGTGCAGTCAGAACAGCATCTTTCAGCACTTTATTCCAACATTCCACTGCTCCATTTCCTTCAGAATGATATATGGAGGTGCGACTATGTTTGATATCTCTCACTTGCAGAAAATTGAGGGCAGTTGTCTGTAACAATCTCCAGTGGATTCCCTTTTTGGCTGAAGACAGCTGTGAGAGCTCATAACTGTACCCACGGTCACGTTCGATGTGAATGCTACTTCTGGCCATTTCAAGTAATAGTCGATTAGTGTAATAGCATATCGGCAGTTTGCAGGACCTATTTCGAAAGGACCCACCACATCCATGCCAAGCTTTTGCCAAGGGCCTGCCGGATACTGAACTAGAGTCAGAGGTGCATGTGTGGTTCCAGCAGTTTTATCATGAAGCTGGCAGATGACACAGGTTGATATGGTGGACTGCTCTTGTAAATCCATTTTAGGCCACCAATATAGCTCCCTCAGCCTTTTCTTGGTCCTTACAATTCTTTGATGGCACTCATGAGCAAGAGTAACCAATCTTGAACGCACACTGAGTGGTGCAATTAACCTTTGTGTTCCTCTCAACACATATGCATCATGAATCGACAGTTCGTTTCTTAGTGGAAAGTAAGGAATCATGTCATCAGGCAGAGTTTTAGCTGTTGTTGGCCAATCATTCTCCACATACCTCTGAAGTTTGGTGAGCTCAGGGCAGGACAAGCACTCAGTAGCAAATTCGGTCAGCGGCACAGCTGATAGCAAAGTGCTCACAACAGCTACAGTTTCTGGTTCAGTGTCCAAGTCTGGGTTAGTATCATTTAGCAGGGGTAATCGGGACAAGCAGTCCGCGACCTGGTTGTCAGCACCACGTTTGTACTCCATATCATAATTAAAGCAAAGCAATCTGGCAGACCATCGGGCTACTCTCAATCCAGCCCTTCCCATACCCTTAGTAGTCAAGAGGGTTGTCAGTGCTTGATGGTCCGACCTCAACTTGAATTTTATGCCCCACAGATACGTTCTCCAACGCTTCGTGGTCCAGACGCAAGCAAAGGCTTCTTTTTCAACTACTGAATATTTCCTCTCTGTAGCAGTCAGGGCTCTGGAAGCAAAAGCCACTGTCCTCTCCACTTTATCTGGGTGAAGCTGGGTCAGAACACCCCCAATACTGTAATCCGATGCGTTTGTTGTAACGATTGTGGGCAATGCCCGGTCAAATTTAGCCAGAGCAGGGTTATCAACAATCAGTTCTTTGACTTTCTGAAAACTCTTCTGAGCGTCCTGAGGTGGTTGAGCATTACATATTGCCTCCCGGTGACTGTTGTCTGTCATAAATCCTTCTTTAGAAATTGTATGACCCAGAAATGTTAGCTTTTCCAGGTGGAATTTACATTTCTCCTCATTTAGGCCCAACCGCGCTTCTTGAAGTTTATGCAGTACTGTTTTAAGGTGAGCATCATGACTTGCGATAGAGTCACCAAACACAATCACATCGTCCAGGTAGCATTGAATGCTTGGAACATCTTTAAGGATTGTGGACATAAATTTTTGAAATGCTGCTGGGGCTGAAGCTAATCCATAGCAGACTCTTTTGTAACGAAACAGGCCCTTGTGTGTAATGAAGGCTGTAAGGTCTCTGCTATCTTCATGTAAGGGCACCTGATGGTATGCATTTGTGAAATCAATTGTCGAAAACATCACAGCGCCTCTTAGCTGCGAAAACAGTTCTTCCATGTGTGGAATGGGGTAACTGTCCACAACAATTGCTTTGTTCGGTTCCCTAAGATCCACACACATTCTGATATCTCCAGATTTCTTCTGGGTCACTACAATAGGTGATACCCAGGGTGAAGCATCTACTCTTTCGATGACATTTGCTGCTAGCAAACGGTAAAGTTCCTTTGACACAGCATCTCTCACAGAAAACGGTAATCGATGCAGTTTTTGTTGCACAGGTGTCACATTGTCACGCAATTTCACTTTATGCACAAAGTCCTTTGCACATCCGAACCCTGCTGCTGTGAAGTTTGACACCTGAAACACAGATTTATTAGCTGAAAGTACTGTGTTTCCCTTTATACACAGATGCAAGGAAGATATTAAGTCCATACCCATCAGTGGATTTCCACTTTTCACTATATAGAATGTAACAAGTACTGAGCGATGTCCGTGTGTTGCCTGAGTGTTAATGCGTCCCAGCACAGGGAGATTATCCTTGGAATATGTGACCAGACGCACATCAGCATGTTCCAGAGGCAAGTCAGAAAAGTATTGCTTGTATATACCCTCTGGCAACAAAGACACAGAGGATCCTGTATCCACAATCAGTTCCTGCATAGTTGTGCCGGACAGTGTGCTCACTTGAACATTGCATAAAATTTAGTTTGGTGCTGGAGATGTGCTAGTCATATACAGAACAGTCAGCTCAGGGACTTCAATTTGTCTGATTTCTTGTTTCCGTGTTGAGCGGCATACTTTTGCAAAATGTGCAATTTACCACATGCTTTGCATGTTTTACTTATAGCTGGGCACTGTTTGGAATTTGCTAAATGACTGCTTGAATTGCAGCTGTAGCATCTGCGTTCATGCTGTGCTCTCATCCGACTCTGTTGCTATAATTGTGTGTTCTCATGCGCATTCGCTTCTCTTTTTTTTACATACAGTCTCTGTACAGGTATTTCAGCATGTTTTGTAAACTCGCTTGCATTGGCCATCGCATTTTCCAGCTGATTTGCGATTTGTATAGCTTTATCCAAAGTTAAATCCGCTTCAAGCAATAAACGTTCCCAAATTCGGCTGTTATGCACTTTCTCAACAATTTGATCCCGCAACATTTCCTCTTCTTTATCAGCAAATGCGCATAAAGACACCATATCACGGAGCGCAGCCACATATTGCATAATATTTTCGTCATGTCTTTGCTCTCTCTGTCAAAACTTGTGATGTTCTGCAGTAATATTAACTTTCGGGACGAAATGTGCAGTGAGTGTAGCTAGTGCAGATGAATATGTCGTACCCGCATTTGGAAGAGTGTAGAAGATTCGCTGAGCTTCTGTTCCAAGGCAATGAAGCAGCGTAGCATGCTTTCTAGTATCAGGCCAGTCATCCCCCTCAGCATGAATCGCCAGCAGATAATTCTCAAACATTAGTACCCATGTACTGAATGGAATTGCAGGTTCCCCGGGGCATTGCAAATATGTAGGAGGAAGATGAACTGCCATCCTCGTCGCCATTTTGTTAAATCCTCAGCGTGAATCAGAAAAATACACACACACACACACACACACACACACACACACGCACGCACGCACACACACACACACACACACACACACACACCCAGCTTTCTGTCTTCACTTCTCTCTCTTTATTCTACCTCCCTTTTCACTTTTACTACAACAGCTCCCCCTTGAGGAACTTCTTTGTAACTGAACACAACAACTGGTGGCCCACAGCAGTTAGACAGGCCTCATCCTCCTTTCTATTAGCTATATGACAGAAAGAATATTCTAAAGTGTTTAAGACATAGCTCTAGTAACCAAATCTTACCCTTTAAGAGAATGTTTTTTTGTGTTTAATTATGACTTTGGACAGAGTTCTTCTAGCTCTAGAAGGATTCATTTCTGTAAGCCCTATACCAGTCAATACACATTAGTATTGTGGGCTTAAGAAATTAATTGCAGGAAAATTAAATGCATGAATGGTTACAAAACATACTCTAAAAGCATGTTAAAGAGAAGTTTAATTTTTCATTACAATAAAAGGGAGGGTGGCATGTGTAATTGAATGAACTAACACATTTTCTTTTTATTTATTTTTTCATTTCTTATCTATTTCTTATCTTTTGTTTCTTTCTTTTCTTGATGCAGATGTGTAATCTGACTAAAACCTCCAACTCTGCCTCTGTAAAGTGCATTGCCCTTTTTTTCTAATCGTGACTTTCTATGGGGACTTGTGAATTCGCCGATCTACTGAAAATACGTTCAGGTATAGGCCGAGCGCATGCATTAACCCGCGATTATCTTCAGGAGGTTGATTTAACTAACTCTTTTCAGCTGTTTTGGAACCAACATACTCTCGGTAAGCAGGTTTTGGGTAAATCAACCGAGAGTTCAGGGTTTAGCAGATGGTAAATTAACCCAGCTTTCCCCCAGGTGACTTTTCGGATAAATTAACAGATAATCTAAACTTTGGCTTCTAAAAACATATAGCAGCCTATTACTCAGCTGGGCTGCACAATAAATAGAAAAATTATCGTTATTTGGATATGCATTGTATCACAGAAGAAGTGAGATAACTTTGATTTTATGTGAAAAGCATTTGTGTAATGCAAATTTAAGTTGATTATCTAAATATGACCAATCAGATAGCTGCGTTACTATTTTATACCCGCCTCCACAGTAGGTGCTATTCTGCTATTGGCTAGTGGGCAAGGTTATTGTAGTTAACGAAAACGAACGAGAAAACTAAAATGTAAAATAATTGTCGTTAACTGAAATAAAAATAAAAACGTGAATTTTTCAAAAAACTAGAGCTAACTTAAACTGTTTTGTGTACATACAAAACTAACTGAAACTAACGAAAATTATAGCAAAAACCTCCTTCGTTTTCGTATTTGTAAATGTATTTAATACATAATCTTACTGTAAGTCTTTTAGAAGTAAATCTACTCCGCGCTGCGGGTGTTTGACCCGTACGGCACCTCAGAATCTGTAGTCCTGCTGGCCATTGCCAGAACGAGCCGGTTCTCCTCCAGTCATCCTCGCTGTTGCTCTCGTGACAAAAACAACGAGTGGACATCACAGCAGCACGGTGACAACATTAAATACAGAGACTTAAAACTATTACTTTAACACGTTTGTGCCCAATAATGGGTTTTATCTCTGTATCGCGATCGCGAATTAATCTTTTTAACAGGATCTTTTAAGTGAACCAGTTGAACTAGTTCACCTAGTTGAACTGAAACATTTGAAAGGATTCGCGTCTCCAGTAAGCACTCATCGAAAAACTACTTACTTTTTAACAAGCCTAATACCCCCTCTAACTCTAAATAATCCAGTTATTCAGTTATTAGAACAGTGACATTATACTAAGATCAAATTTGAGAAGCGAAAATCGTAATGGAGTTTAAATAGATAAATCATGCTTCAGTTGGGTTGCAAAACTTTACTGTAAGACATTTTTCAGATAATGGTGATGTTTTGATTGACTGAAATTACTATTGCTGACTACATAATGTTGAGTCCTAACATCCGCGATAAATATCTGAACTTCCCATCACTACTGTGTATCTAACATCAGAATCAGCCTTGCACACATATTGTACTTAATGCTGCTGTCTTGTGGGCTGTTGTATTTGAATTTGAGGATGGGTAGATGATAGTGGTAGATGATAGTGTTCATGTGTCCTCTGAATACAGGTATCAAAAAAAGTTTTTATTATACAATATTTATTCTGTTGATTTTGAATCTTGCACCTAACAAATATCCTCATCCTCAAAAAAAAAAAAAAAACTAAAACTAATACTGTCATTTCAAAATATAGAAACTAATAAAAACTAGTAAATCTCCTAACTAATTTTGAAAACAAAAAGTCAAAACGAAATAGAAACTAAAACTAATGAAAAGTCCAAAACTATTATAACCTTGCTAGTGGGGCCCAAAGGTAAACCTAGGTCTGAAAATAAATACTAATGGCGGCAGTGGAGAAGAGAGAGGAAAATGTCAACAATGAGGTTTTCACTCATGCATAGTATTTTAATGTCTAAACATTGTTAGTTTTAATATTGTTCTTTGTTTGTATGTTGTTATTTAGCTTGAATTTGATTTAGTTGAATAATAAAAATTTAAATTGTCTTAATAGCTAATAAAAAGAGAATTACTAGGAAAATTTTAAAACACAAGACATTTTTATCACAATACTCAACAATAATATTCCATATCACATATTTTCTCAGTATTCAAGGGTATATGATGTTTCATGGTTAGTTTAGTCCAGGTATCAGCATAAGTTTGTTCTACTGTATGTGTCAAAATCACACATTGTAATTGTATTAGCCTACTGAAATACAGCTTATTATAACAAATGTAGAAAAACTCATTTAAAAGATTTTGAAAAACATCACATTTAATCAGCTGCTCATGCTTGTTTTCCTTCTTTTAAATGAGTTAATAATTATTACTTTAATATTTCCTTGAGTTCAGCAGTTTTTGATATTTTATAAGCATTTTTGTATATTTTGAAATATTAACATGACATAGTAAAATGCAAAAATGGAAAACTTTACTTTCATACCTACTTTATGTAATCTTTGTTTTTCAAAATATTTGATTATGGTTATACTATGCTAGTAGAGCAGTTTTAGAAAATAACCAAGGCACATTTTGTGGAAAACAGTGATCAAAGTTAGACAACAGCAATATTAGTTGCAAAAAAAGCAACATTACAAGTAAACTTCTGAAAGTTGCAACAGTCAAAATAAGTGGTAATTAAATCCTAATTTGTTTAAATCTTCATCTGTTTTATGACACAGCTTATAATTCAACCAGGAGTCTTTTTTTAGGATTCTTTAGCTTTGCGGAGTCTCAAATCAAACAAGCTTGTTCTGGAAAATAAATGTGACATTTTTTACAATATTGTGTTATTGTATTTAATCCTTTTTTGCATTTTAGTATATTTGATTTTTATAACATTGCACTTCAGTAGTTAGTAGTTAGTTAGTTAGTTACAGTTGAGTTACAGTTACAAAATTATTAAAGCCCCGTTTTTTTCCCCCAATTTCTGTTTAACGAAGAGAAGATATTTTCAACATATTTCTAAACATAATAGTTTTAATCACTCATGGAATAACTGATTTCTTTTATCTTTGCCATGATGACAGTAAATAATATTTGACTAGATATTTTTCAAGACACTTCCATACAGCTTAAAGTGACATTTTAATGCTTAGGTTAACTAGGCAGGTTAGGGTAATTAGGCAAGTTATTGTATTGTTTGTTCTGTAGACTATCGAAAAAAATATAGCTTAAAGGGGCTAATAATTTAGATCTTTAAATGGTTCATAAAAAATGAAAAACTGCTTTTATTCTTGCCGAAATAAAGTAAATAAGACTTTCTCCAGAAGAAAAAATATTATCAGACATACTGTGAAAATTGTTCTGTTAAACATAATTTGGGAAATATTTGAAAAAAGAAAAAAAAAATCAAAGGGGTTTAATAATTCTGATTTCAACTGTGGATTCATGTTTTCATTTAAGTGTTTCTTCCTCTAGAGGGAACACTTTAATAATCCATATACATTCATCCATGATAATCAATAATCTCTTTCTCACTGCATTTTGTACCAAGAACAAGCTTTAAAAATAAGATAAAAAAGTATAAGCGTGTTTCTTTTTTTATGAATATAATATAGACTTAATCTATAATTGCATAAATGCGTTTATGAATTTCAGCCTTTGGTATTTAGGCGCACATTGATTTAAGGCTTGACTGCCCTCTAGTAGAAGAGAGAATAGTGATGGACCACGATTACAAATTAATACATTTATTTAAAATGATAAAATTGTCATCTAGGTGCTTATTATATTATTATGCTATGCTTTAAACTGCGAAATATCATTATTGGTGTACAAAGTCATATACTTTATTTTATCTGCTTTATTTATATGCACATATTTTATTTTATCTGGGATGGACTCTTTGTTTAAACATTTTTCATTTTGTATTTAAATTTTTTGTTTTAAAACTAACTGCTTATCTTATTCATATTTCAAAACTGTAGCAGTCAGGGATAAATACTGTATAGGGATAGATCACTGCTATAGATACTTAGTGTTGAAGACCACTGATTAAATGACACACAGGTCTAAACATTCGGTTTAAAATGTCCATTCATGAACATATACAACATTAAGATCTTAGCAATGGTCATATTTTACTTCTGTATTATGCACAGCAGGATTATAAATGAGTAGTGCAGTAACATGTCTTTACATCTTTTACACAGTTTGTACAAATCCTCTTGTGTCCACTAGGCTAGCATGATGTTAAGCACGCTAGAGAGGTTGGTAATCCTGTAGTGATCGGTGACGGGGTCACATGTTGAGGTAGGTGTGTGTGTGTGTTTATGTGTGTGTGCTGCAGAGAGAGATTAGCCATGGCTGGCACTAATTAAATACTTAAGACTCAGCCATAAGCAGTGAACATGCTGACTAAAACCTCGGCAGCACTTGGAGACTCCATGAAGCAAAACAGCAACTCAGTAGCTCATATGGATATTGTATTATTTTAAATTATTGACAATATTTTTTGTTGTTAAATACAACATCATATATATATATATATATATATATATATATATATATATATATATATATATATATATATATATATATATATAAAATTTGTGTGTGGCCAAATGTAATACATTATATCAATTTATGCTAGAGTTTGACATAATATATAATTTATATCGCTGTTAAACAACATCATTTCTATTTGTGAATAAATAAATATATTGAATAAATAAATAATGTTCTTTATTTATACATTAACCTGACTACAGAGATTACTAGAGATTGTCAGCTTTGAATATAATAAAATAACATTGTTTTAACCACCTAGTTTTGCATCATTACACTGGTAACTAACCCTTTACGTTCATCAAATATAACTGTATAATTATGTTAGAGTAAAAAATAAATAATCCACCATATGGATGAACATTTAACATTTATAGCATAATATCCAATCTGCTCTTTCCATGCATTGATACTGGTTGCTTTAAACCGACTTAAACATAAGAATGAAATTTTTATAACTTACAAATGAATATGAAACCTTATAAACTTTTTGTTATTATCACAAGTGTTGTTTAACCAGAAAGTAGGATCCAGAAAATTGGGCTAAAGTCAATAACATTGTGACATTTTTGCTCCTTTAGTTGTTTGATCACCTGTGGACCCCATCCACTTCCATTGTATATTAGAGAGCAGCATAAACGCTCTTCTAAACGCCCCCTTCTCTGTTTCAAAGTGGAAAGAAAATGTAATGAGATAAAATAACAAGCTAATGATGAAGGAATACTTCCTTTGGTGTCTTCTTTTGAGGTAAAACACAAACAAAGACAACATCAGCCAATGTAACCAGCCAGGATTAATGTCTTAAATTCACCATCTTGTACCATATGTTTACGTTCCGCTCTAATTACATTTGTCCGTCGCAGGCCTTTAAGTGTGTGAATTAGATAGAATGAGTGGACAGACAAATCAGCCACATAAATTCACACAGCCAAGCACCGCTTACCCACAATCCTATTATGACATATAAATCTCCAGAAGATCTGGCCAGTTGTCGAGAGCCACTTTTCAATGTGCACTGGCCTTTTACCACCTCTCATACATGTCAAATTAGACCATACGGCCAGATAAATCTGTATTGATCTTCAGACGGCCTCCAGTACCACCTGCTCACACTGAACGCCATCAGCTCGTATGGCTTTTTTTCACAAAGCAACACATGGAAAAGGGATAGTTTGAAAAGATTTTGCTACAATATTGTGTCTTGTATGGAGAACTGAAATCTGAGGGAACCGATCTGATGTATTTTTAAACTGTCCAGGTTTCAAATAACAGGAAGTAGACATGAAGTGAATCGAGTCAGTGAGATGTTCTGAAATGTTTTTTTCTTTTACAGTGTATATATGTGTGTGTGTGTGTGTGTGTGTGTGTGTGCGTGTGTGTGTGTGTGTGTGTGTGTGTGTGTGTGTGTGTGTGTGTGTGTGTGTGTGTGTGTGTGTATGTATATGCTCTGTTCACTGACTATTTCATCAAAGTGATTTTTATTGACATTTCTATTAGTTTAAAACTACACTCACCGGCTACTTTATTAGGTACACCTGTCAAACTGCTCGTTAACGCAATTTCTAATCAGCCAATCACATGGAAGCAACTCAATGCACACTGTAAAAAATGGCCATGATTTCAACAATAAACTAAAAAATGCTACAGTAAAATATCTGTAACCGAATAACCGTAAATTGACTTTCCCAGAATTCACTGCATGGCAAATCACTTTTTTTTTGCTTTTTGTTGACATTTTTATGGATCTTTTTAGTTGTTTCCCTATCAGTTATGTACATTAGAGATTTAGGTTACATCTAATATTGATAAAACAATGTTTATTTTATGACTTTATTTTTATGCGTGTTACCATACTGGTGTTTAGTGACACTGAGCACCTTCTATACACTGATAAACATTTCTGATTGTGGGAAAAGTTGTTTGTGATGAGCATTGGTTCGTTATGTAATTTTCTCATCACCACCTACATATGGCTGTGTTAACACGTCCATCCAACGCAATCTAACGGCAGTTCGTAACTTTTTGATTTAGTGGCTAATTCGTATGAATTTGTACGATCTAATTTGTACAATTTAGTACGATTTGCTCATCACCCAATGACTTGGGGTCAGGGGTGGGGTTAGGTGCCATGCCTCCTTTTTAAAATCGAACGATTAAACTCGTACGAATTTGTACAAATTAGCCACTAAACTGACAAAACGTAAAATACTTATGTTTCCTTGTGAGATCAGGCTGGTCCATCTATGCATCAAAAGATGTGTAGATGTTGGTAATTCAAAATACAGACATAATGCATCTATAAATTAATGAAATACAGTAGTTTACTGTAAAAATTAGAAATGACTTTTACGGTTTGTAGTGTATTTTTAACGGTGAAATACTGACAACCACAGCTGGCAGTTTTTTACAGTTTTTTTTACAGTAAATTTTACGGATTTATTTTTTACAGTGCATTTAGTCATGTAGACATGGTCAAGATAATTTGCTGCAGTTCAAACTGAGCATCAGAATGGTGAAGAAAGGTGATTTAAGTGACTTTGAATGTGGCATGGTTGTTGGTGCCAGATGGGCTGGTCTGAGTATGTCAGAAACTGCTGATCTACTGGGATTTTCACGCACAACCATCTCTAGGGTTTACAGAGAATGGTGTGAAAAAGAGAAAATATCCCGTGAGCGGCAGTTCTGTGGGCGCAAATGCCTTGTTGATGTCAGAGGTCAGTTGGAGAATGGCCAGACTGGTTCCAGCTGATAGAAAGGCAACAGTAACCCAAATAAATTGTTACAACCGAGGTATGCAGAAGAGCATCTCTGAACACACAACAGGTCCAACCCTGAGGTGGATGGGCTACAGCAGCAGAAGACCACACTGGGTGCCACTCTTGTCAGCTAAGAACAGGACACTGAGGATACAGATCTCACAGTCTCATCAAAATTGGACAATAGAAGATTGGAAAAATGTTGCCTGGTCTGATGAGTCTCGATTTCTGCTGTGACATTAGGATGGCAGGGTCAGAATTTGGTACCAACAACATGAAAATATGGATCTATCCTGTCTTGTATCAACAGGTTGGTGGTGGTGTAAAAGTGTGGGGGATATTTTCTTGGCACACTTTGGGCCCAGTTGAGCCAATTAGTAATTGAGCATCGTGTCAATGCCACAGCCAACCCGAGTACTGTTGCTGGCCATGTCCATCCCTTTATGACCACAGCCATCTTCTGATGGCTACTTCCAGCAGGATTACACGCCATGTCATAAAGTGCAAACATCTCAGACCGCTTTCTTAAACATGACAATGAGTTCACTGTACTCAAATGCCCTTCACAGTCAGCAGATCTCAAAGCAGAGATGCGTCATGGATGTGCAGCTGACAAATCTGCAGCAACTGCATGATGCCATCATGTCAATATGGACCAAAATCTCTGAGGAGTTTTTCCAGTACCTTTTTGAATCTATGCCATGAAGTATTAAGGCGGTTCTGAAGGCAAAAGCGGGTCCAACCCGGTACTAGTAAGGTGTATCTAATAAAATGGCCAGTGAGTGTTTGAAAACCAGAAAAAAAAACTTTTCACAGTTCCTAGAACTATTGGCAGGTGTATCTGCTTTTATGCAATGCAAGAACATGGGGACACCATTTAGAGGGAACTACATCCATCATAGAATTAGTTCTTGGCGAACCAAGCCTGGTCTATGAATAAATTCCTGTATCTATCTAATGCGAAATCCTTCATCTAAGCTAATAAATAAGCTTATATTTAAAAGTTTAAAAGTATAGGGAACAGTTTCTGAAACAGACAATTAAGGTTGCCAAAACATTGTGAAACCTCTGGTTGTAAAAACCCTCTAGAATTTAATTTCTAAGAAATTGTGATAACCACATTTGAGAATATATTTGTATGTGTTTTTGTATTGTTACTAAATAGGTTTGTAAACCATCATTTGCTAAACGTCTTTTGTAGATATAGATATTCATACATATGTTTGGAGATACATAGCCAACTTGACTGAACCAATATGGCAGACAACTTAAAAGGATAGTTGAAAATGATGTAATTTACTCATTCTTCACTTGTCACAAACTTTGTTTGAGTTTTTTTTCTGTAAACACACAAAAGAGTATGTTTGAAAAATGTTGTAAACTTTTAGCAATTGACTTCCATACTTGTTTTTCCTACTATGGAAGTAAATAGTAAATAGTTAGTAATTTTTTTTTTTATTCTATCTTTTGGGTGAACTATTACTATAACAAAATTTTTAAGTTCTTCATGAAATTTTTTTAATAAACGCAACCTGATGATCTGTCTTTTTATACTGGGCGTCCATGAGTTAGTAAGGCTTTGATTTGGTGTCACCGGAACTGTAAAGGTTGAAAACCCCTGCTTAGATGCATGTCTATTTCTGAAATTGTTGTTAGTGATGTTGATATGTTGTCCTGATATGGGCTTCCCCTAGAGAGCAGGTCAGACTGAGCTGGAGCAGTTTCATCAACAGGTGTCAGAAAAAATCTGAAAATGACATAGAGAGAATGACAGGGAGCAGTTTCAGAGTGGAACAACAAAACCTAATCACAACAAAATCGAGAAAATGAAAGTGAAAATCAAGGGAACCTAGAATGTTATCAGGCCCTAAGCAGAAAGGTTGATCTGTCAGAATAAAGGTCAATAACAGATCCTCATAGGAAAAGCCAAACACAGACAAGCATGGCTTCTAAAAGAAGAGGCTGCTAATCTGATGAAGTTGAAAAAGAGGGACATCGCTATAATGTTGGAGATATGAGAAAGCAATACTTTAAAATCTCTGACATTTGACTCTGAACAATTTTCTTTGATATTTACATAAAATTTTCCAATAGGTTTTGTATTGACACTTTGATAATCATATATGTAAAAAAAAATTTAAAAAATAAATAAATAAAATGTCATGTCCCTTGAGTACTTTGAATACGTCTTTGAATATTACTACTGTTATTACTATTTTTATTATTTAGTGCTGGGAAAAGATTAATCACAGTTAATCACATCCTAAATAAAAGTTTGCTTTTACGTAAGATAAGTGTGTGTATTATACAGTATATATGATATATATGATACACACAAACAGAAATAAAACCATGCAAAACAATTTTGTTTTGAATATAGATATTGAAATGTATGTTTGTCTCGTATACATATATAATTTATATATAAATATAAATATTGTCTTAAATATATACATGTATCTGTCTATATAATAAATATGCACAGTACAAATATATATTATGTCAAAACAAACTTTTATTTTTAAAGTGATTAATAGCGATTACTTTTTTGCCCAGCACTATTATTATTATTATTAAACCTATATTATTTTATTTAACATTTTTAAAAAATTATTGTTATAGTTTTATATGTATATTATTATTAACAGTAGACTTCTTGTATCGATGCTTTTGTAATATATGCAAAAACTCTTAATTAATTTATTATATTATATGAATTAATTATAATAATAGGTGTCTTGTTCTATTTTAACTTGTTTCTTGTAAAATGTTGTTGTTGTTTTAGATGTAATACTTATTTTTCAATATTATTATGTAATCTTATATGCAGAAAAAATGTTGTACATTTTTTTAATAAAATCAATAATAATATTTTTCAGTGAAATAAATACGGAACAATAAGTCCATATTTTCTATTAGACCATTTACAGTTCAATTAAAAAAGATAGATAGATAGATAGATAGATAGATAGATAGATAGATAGATAGATAGATAGATAGATAGATAGATAGATAGATAGATAGATAGATAGATAGATAGATAGATAGATAGATAGATAGATAGATAGATAGATAGATAGATAGATAGATAGATAGATAGATAGATAGTGTTCCTGAGTAAGCATAATTATAATATAGGCTAAATGCATACATACATACATAAAGCAAGTTACTGCAAAAATGGGTGAATCTCTGAGACAGATCGCCAGCTTGAGCAGTTGATGCCGAATCATTTCAGCTGTGATGTCATCGACGTGTCACGGAGGAAGGTAATCCTCCACTGACTCCCGGTCAGTTCTCGAGGGCTCCCGTGTTTCACGCCGGGACTGGACCAAGAGAGAGGTGGAGTCTTTGGGCTTTGAGCTCTAACTCACCCCATGCCAATCCCCCTCTCCACACTTTCTGCCTCCTTTCTCGCACCAGACTCGGACGGGATACACAGCCGCGCAAATGGAGCCTGAAGGCAGCCAAAGTAACCTGTCCTCCTCGGACTCACCGCACGACCCCTGGTAAAAACAAACGAACAACCTTTATCTGATACTAAACTTACACATATGATCGTCAGACCGAAATGAATTAAAAAGTAACTAGAAAGAGAGGGGGACGTGTTTTGGCGGTGTCCAGCGCACCTCACATCCAGTCGGATGGGAATCACTGCCGTTATTTGAATCTCTGAGGAGATTGAAGCGACTCTTCTGTGTTTTCCGATCCAAACGCAGCACTTGTTGATCTCTTGTTTTGTTGTTTTTACAGCAAAATGTTTATCGGTGGACTAAGCTGGCAGACTACACAAGGTGAGTAACACTTCACTTTAACACAAAGTATCTACATGTCAGAAGTAAAATAAAACACGTTAATCACCGAATTTACTGTGTATTCAATGCGTTAATAAAACCTTACTAACATTTTCTAACAACTACAAAGTATACAGGTTGCAACCTGCAAATTTAATGTTTTTTTACATTAAATGTGCTTATTTACAGTTTAATAAAATGCTGTTTATTTGGTTTTAAATATTTAAAATAATATCGTGACGATTTGTAAATCAAAGCCAATGATGAAAGCTTTGGTGTGTGTGTGTGTGTGTGTGTGTGTGTGTGCGTGTGTGTGTGTGTGTGTGTGTGTGTGACTCGTTCACATTGTGCATGCGACTAATAAGTATTCCTGGAAGAAAAAGAAAGTCCATTGGGTTGCTCTGTAATTTGGCTTGATCCTTTGTGCAAAGCCTATACAACAGGTTTAGCCAAGTAAATGCAGAAAGTTTCGCCAACTGCTGTCATGCTGTAGGCTGTCCTCAGTATGTAGGACACATTGTTGTTTTGAATTACGCCGAGGTATTGTTCACCACTCTTAACAACCTTCCTGTCATCTGATTCTGCCAGCTATTATGATCATTTAACAGATGAACGTTTTCATTAAGCTTATTCTCCCTGGCAGACACCTACACGCTGTATCGCTGAAGCTGGCAACTAAGTAGCATTATCTTCATGTTAGTCTCCATTTTAACCAATTGTATCAAAGATAAGCCTCGGATGATGTGATTCAAATCACAAAAAAACATCTACAAGATGATGACCTCACCTTGCATTTCACATCAGGCATCTTAGATCATCTCCACTGATGATGTCATTCATTCACTGTTGAAGTCATTGACATATACTCTCGGTTTACCACGCCGTTTAAGCTTTTCACCCATACTGTGATGAAATGATCTTCTCCTGCTTTTGCAGAGGGTTTGAAGGACTACTTCTGCAAGTTTGGTGAAGTGAAAGAGAGTATGGTGATGAGAGATCCAGTTACAAAACGCTCGAGGTAAGGGACCGACCAACCTGACTGGGAAGCGAACACAAACATACAAAGGCTTTTATTATTGACTGTATTGTCAGTTTAACACAGAATGGGTGGAGGTGTTGTAATTTTGATCTCTCTATTGTCTAGGGGTTTCGGATTTGTCACATTTGTTGACCAAGCTGGTGTGGACAAAGTCCTGGCCCAGACCAGACACGAGCTGGACTCCAAAACTGTGAGTTTTAATCATATTAAACTGCTGAGGAGCGTTGATACTTTTTGGCTCATTTTGTCACAAACAAAATGACGTAACACAACAGTTATGTAAAGTAACAGTGTGTTCACACTTGATTAAAACAAACTTTGGTGCAATTGCTATGTCCACTTGAGTAAGTGTGAACACTGATATTCAGAACTTAAGTGCTGTTTTTGTTTTAAAATGCATTTGCATTGTTTGGTTCTGCCTGCCATCCAAACTACTCTGATATCTTCGACCCACATAAACAGAGCATTTTAAAACTGCTTAAGACCCCATTTTAGTTTGGAATCTATGGTGATCTGTTTCAGTGTAAATAGACTGAAACACAAACTTTTGAATAAGAGGTGCGATGATCCACAATTGCTCTTGTGTCATGCCTTTTAGACTGTATAGTGCGAACGGAGATTGTTTTTACTGAAAGACAGTAAAAACATCAGTCTGGACAAGGAGCATTTTCATTCAAAAATGCCATTTTAAAACAAAAACAAAACAAGTGCATCGAGACCTTTTGAAAAATTTTAGATTTTAAATTTTTTCTTTTGAAAACTTTATTGCAGTTTAACAGAAATCAGAATTAAAGATGGTATAAATAAGATCCAAAAGGATATAAGATATAAAAATGACATAATGTTACAAAATTAGACTTTTTTTTTGATATGCAGTAATGCATTTATCATGATAATGATCATGGATGATATTGTGGCCACTTCAAAAAACCATAATCATTTTTTTGAATATGTATTTTACAACATTCAGATTGTTGTATATGCAGTGTTGTTCATGACAGCACCAAATGCTTGAAGACTTAATAGGCTATTTAATTTCAAAACATAACATTTCTGGCCTACGACATGGCCGGGATGTTGATTGAACATGTTCACTTACAGTAAGTGTGTGGCAGAGAAAAGTCCTCGACAAAGCGCATAGAAGAGCTCACCAAACAACTTGTTTGTTTAAGTTTGTTAAGTTCAGGGATGGAAACATATATTTCATAAAAGTATTTTTTTATTTGGTATTTTTATGTTTCATGTTTGAAATGTGAACCAGGACTAAATAGATTGGGGGTTTTGGTCCAAATAAACCAAGAGAAGTTTAAACAAAACATTTTTTTTAAATACATTGACTGTAATTTTTTTTAGCATTACTGAATATTTTTGCAGCATCTGATTAACTAAAATACCATGGTATGGTGATTTTTAACCGTTGGGGTAGCAGATGCTGTGTATGCATGTGAGGTTTCATGCCTTTTCACTTTGGTTTTTGGTCAAACAATTCTGGAAGATTTGGAGAGGGAATGAGAGAAAGTTCCCATCTCAGCCGTTGCTCAATGAGGTTGTCAGGGAAGCATTCCTATTCTGTGTCAATTGCTATGGTGACTAGGGGACCCGAGCAGGGTATGCTGGGAGTTGCTGGGAAGCCTTTGTGGTGCCTCGTCTCAAGAGTGCTCACCAAACACATTCGACTCAGGCGGAATTCAGATTTGTCCCCTGTGGAAACTAGTCTTCAAATCCTATGATGATCGAATGCTCTGTTTTTATAACAGGTGTACTGTATTTCAGATTTTTTTTTAATTTAAGGCAAGACACTACAGGTGAATAGGGTAAAAAAATAACTAATAGTGAAATGATTTGTCATAGAAATGTTTAACACTGCAAACAAGACGTTATTTAAAAGCGATAGAAGAAAATTTACTCACTATTTACTCAGCCTCAAGTAGTTCCAAACCTTTATGACTTTCTTTCTTCTCTGGAACACAAAAGAAGATAATTAGAAGAATGCTGAAAACCTGTATTCATTGACTTCCACAGTATGAAAAAAAACAAATACTATGGGAGTCAATAGTTTCAGGTTTGTAACATTCTTCAAAATATCTTCTTTTGTTTAATGGAAAAAAGGTTTTAAACAAGTAAAGTTTGAACGGTGTAGTACATGTAAAAAGTAAATGACAGAATTTAAATTTTTCAGTGAATAATTCTACAACTTGCATACATTCCTAGCATAAAAAAAATTGAATGAAATCAAAATTCTTGTTTCATTATTTCAACAATTTGGAAAATACTGGGAAGAGCCAGGAAAAATAAATGCATTTTTACAATATTTCCTGAAATAAAAGTTTGTATATAATCAGTCAAATTATGTGGGCATATAGCCATCTGCAACTCTCAGAATATAGATGTATGTAAGTGGAGATTTATAACTAAGTGCATGTAAAAAATAAGTGCAGGTAAAAAAATACTCATTTACAGAAAACAGCCTTAAAATGTATTGTAATTAAAATCGTAAAGATGGGCATTAATTAAATAAAACAATTTTGTTTGCTTGACACAAAAATGGACAGATGTTTTTGCTTATCGTGTCTCACCTTAATGTTTGGTCTATATTAAGTGACAGAAATGTAATTATCACTCATAATTTTGCATCAAAACTGATTGGAAGTATCAGTAAAGAGAGTTAAAAATGGGACACTTTGATGGGAGTTTTGGTGTGTTGCGGTGCATCTATTTGTGAAAGTCTTTGTCACTGTGCAAAGCAGGCGGGTCCTGGGACAATGGTGCCCGTTGGTTGCCATGGCAACGGTGGAGTCACCCCCCAGGGGGTCAGTGGGGAGGGAGGGTGAGGCTTCAAGGAGGAGAGGAAAAAAAAACTCTCCCTCTTCTGAAAGTTTGAACTAGTTCCTCTTTTGAGTGAAAATCTGCCTCGCACTATGGCAACAGGTAATACCCGGCAAACCACAACGAAACTGCGTGTTTCCGCACTTCAGATTCCTCAACACTTCAGGTAATTTGCCTGTAATGACCCCCCAAATTGAGCCGTTTACAGAGCTTTTCTGTGACGCTTGTTTCCGCCGCTGAATTCAAAATAAAATCTAATTGGAATTCCTAGTTTGTTTAGAATTAAGTTCACATCTCACAATTATGACTTTCTTGTCACTGAAGTTTTTACATCTCACAGATATTTGAGTTTTTGATTCTGCCACCAAATAAAATGTAAAAAAGGTTTTTATTCTGACACTTTCTCACAATTTGTTTTTAGAATTTGGAGTCCAGTGCAATTGCAAGGTTATATTTAACTTATATTTAAATTTACTAAAATAAAATATACTTAATAAAACAACTTTTTTCCAAATTCTCATAATTTTTAACAACATTTGTTAGAATTCAGAGACAACATCAGTATATATATATTTTTTTTGCAATTACTTTTTTCAATTACTTTTTTCTCATAGTTCTGTTTTGTTCTGTTACAGAATGATAAAAAAAGAGAATGTTTAAAAATGTTCGTTTCATATAAAACATATGCCAGAGTAGTTGGTGGTTCATTCGGCTGTGGCAACTTCTGATAAATCAGGGACTAAGCCGAAGGAAAATGAATGATGTTTATTTTTCTTTTTTTATTGCAAATTTAAACTCATAATGTTAACGTAACTCATTTCTGATTTTTATTTGAGATTTTTTTTGTCAGAATTGTTTGTCACAACTAGGCATGGGATGATAACCGGTTTCAAGCTTTTAATACCGCTAAAATGTTTTGTTATACCATTCCCAAGTTTTTTAATGTATCTTTTATGTGTTGTAAAGAAATCTGGGTTTTTTATTTAAAATATTTAGACCAACATGTTTAGTGCTACAAAATATTATAAATCTTTCTTAAAGTAAAATCAATTGGAAAAAAGTTTTTTTTTATTTTTTATTTTACCTAGTCCATAGATGCTCAAACTAGGGCCCGCGGGTCAAAGTTGGCCCATGGTAAATTTTGTATTTGGACTTCCATCCCATCTGAGAAGAGAGGTAGAACAATTGGGAATTTTGGGGGGAATACCTCTAACAGAGATTGTCATTTCTAATTTAACATAACCTTTTGTTTGTTTAACTGTTGAGCTACGAAAAAGCAAACTGAAATTAAATGTTTCAAATAAATGTTGTGAATCAATCAGATAAAAAAAAATTAAATACAGTCACTTGATGATGTCTTTGCAGAATTTTTTAGTGTTTGAAAAAATAACACTAAAAAAGAGATTGTTCATATTTCAATTATAAAATAAATTGTGATAAAACTATATAATAAATTATAATAATAAATTATGAAATTACAATGACAACTTTACAGTTTGGTAAATTTACCTCCAACCCACCACCCTAAATCAAGTTTGGTTTTTGACCCTTCATAAGAAAAAGTTTGTCCACCCCTGACCTAGACATTTAAAAAGAAGTTATTTTAGAGCAGTAATCACAATCCCTTGAAATGGTGGTATTTTTATCTAAGGTTATCATACCGTCAGAAACTTATACCGGCCCATGCTCAGTCACAACATCTTACAACTCTAAACATTTCTTTAAATTTTTTAATTTAACAGTTCAAAATTGCCATCTCACAGTTCAGACTTTTACTTATAATTGTATGTTTTTTGTTTCGCTACAACACAAACAAAATAAATAGCAAAAATAGTGTGTGTGTATATATATATATATATATGTAATATAAAAAAATAATAATAAAATAAAAAGCAAAAAAAAAAAAAAAAAAGTTCTCACAATTTTGACCTTTTCTCACAATTCGCAAGTTATCAGAATTCTCAAAACTAACCTAAAGGCTGACAGGGAGCTGATGGAAAGTGACTGTGAAATAAACCCAACACAACAACTCCAGAGCACATTCAGAAGTGTCTCTCAGCTCCAGTCTTCTACAGCACGGCCGCTTGTGCTGTTTTTGAGTGCCTCCCCCCTCGAGAGAGAGCCAGGGGAACATGGAGGCCTTTGTCCTGCTTTACCTCTATGACTGTGCCCCTGTGAAGGTGCCTTATGGCTGCTCGCCTGCGCCGACTTTAAACTGGAGATTAGCTTAACGAGCTCAGCGATGGGCCGGTGGAGGAGGGGAGAAAGAAAGAATGAAAGAAAGAAATGTGTGCGGCACAACTCATAAAATATCATGTTTTTAGTTGGCGGTGTTGGGACACAATGTTCAAGCGGATGAAGCGGTTTGTTCTTTATGGTTGTATGATTGAACGTTTGCGATTGATACACACCACTAACAGGTTTCTAGTGGCTGACCCTAAAGGATTGACCTGGTTAGTTAAGTCCATTGACTTAAAATAGTTTTGATAGGGATGGCAAGTTTGTCTTTTAAAGACACGCTGTTGTCAATACCAGTAGAATGTATCTTTTTATCTTACTGTATTTGAGAAATCGTGTGAGTTTGAATATTTGTATGTTAAAGAAAGACAGCTGTGTATTGGTAGATGTTTATATTTCCACCAAATGGAGAGAACTTGTCATTTTGAGCTACAGAGAGGTATTGACAGCATTTTAAAACACCCTCAAAATAAACACACAAATCACAATCTCTATACAAAGAGTGCGTCTGTAGTGTGTACACTTTAAAGTGTACTAAATCCGGTAGGCATACTCAGAAAAAGTGCATAAGATTAGGAAAAGGAATTTTGAGGAAACATAGCACTGCTGTCAGGTACTTAGGAGATTGGTATTTTTGTATTCATGTGTGTTACATATGGATTTGAAAAACTTTATACATTTTAGCAGAAGTTTAAATTGAAAAAAAAAAAAGTATTATATAAACTCAAAACATGGCATAAAAATCTATTTAATACGATATTTTCTTTGCACATTTAGTACATATAAGAATATAAGTGCTGTATCTTAATTATTAAATGAAATATTTTTTACACAGACAGTTGAATCAGAATTATTGCCCCCCCTCTCTATTCCTCCCCCCCAATTTCTGTTTAACAGAGAGATTTTTTCAACATTTCTAAACAAAACAGTTTTAATAACTCACTTTTAATAACTGATTTATTTTATCTTTGCCATGATGATGATTATATTTTGATTATATTTTACTAGATATTTTTCAAGACACTTCTATACAGCTTAAAGTGACATTTAAAGGCTTAACTAGGTTAATTAGGTTAACTAGGCAGGTTAGGGTAATTAGAGAAGTTATTGTATAACGATGGTTTGTTCTGTAAACCATCGGAAAAAAATACTGCTTAAAGAGGCTAATAATTTTGACCTTAAAATGGGTTTTAAAAAATTTCATTCTAGCCAAAATAAAACAAATAAGACTTTCTCCAGAAGAAAAAATATTATCAGACATACTGTGAAAATGTACTTGCTCTGTTAAACATCATTTGGGAAATATTTAAGAAAGAAAAAAAAAATCAAAGGGGGTTTAATAATTCTGACTCCAACTGTATACAGTGATAAATTATTATTTCATATATTCCAAGGTTTTGGTCAGCAGCATCGCATGAGGTTTAGCTAATTTTATCAAATTATTATTTTATTTTAGGAAGCTAAATTACTTTCTTGATTATTTTTGCTATGATTTTTGCTCACACAACATTTAGTTTTCAATTAGGAGAGTTTTATACACAAGCAGATTTGTTCAACTGCATCAGTCAATTTATTGAACCATTTATTTTAATTCAATTCAACAAATGATGTAAGAAGATTTTACAGACTAAAAAGGTGTCAAGTTTAATAATTAAAAACTCTTAGGCTGCGTCTGAAACCACCAACTACTCAGTAGGTAGTGCATTTGAATTTAAATGTACTACTCGGCCGTTAGAAAAGTACATTCTAGACGTACTACATCCACCATTTTGTCATGATCACATGATCTACCGCATGAGTTGCATCACTTCACTCCATGAATGCTCTTGTGGGACATCATGGGATAGCACAGCGTGCATCGGGTGCACACTTCAGAATGTTGCCGGAAGTAGTAAGTCATCAGGTTACTTCTCGCATACTGTATTTCGAATTCATACCACTAGGCTCGCATACTGTTTTTAGCATACTATATAGTATGGAAGTATGTGATTTCGGACGCAGCCTCATTTATCAACCATAGATGTGAATTTAGACAATGTCTGTATTTGCTTTATATTTATAGTCTGCATGTAAGAAACCTACTCAGAATAGGCTGTCACATCAATAGCCATTTAATGCATTTCTGAATAATAAATAGGCAAAAAAATATAAATTTCAGTCATTTCATTGAACACTTACTTGATAAAATGCAAAGTATACAAGCAAATATTCAAGGATGAAAAGTGCAAAAGTTGACCACTAATCTGAATTTAGCAAATGCCACGTGGTGGTCAAACACACCAACCACTAACATTTAAAAAATCTAATCTTATAACAAGATTCTGTCTTACGTGACCATCCATTTTATTGTCAGTTGCTTTCCTCTCATGTGCGTCGCTGGCTGTATGTTGATTTTGTTTGTTTGTGTGTGTGTGTCTGTTTGTTTTTGATTGTGCGCAGGAGTGGTGCGGCCTCAGCAATGTTGTGGACTGGAGGTGACTATCAGAGTAGTCTAGAAAAACTAGCCATAAAACCGTAGCCTCTGCATCAGATCTCTGTTCAGATTAGCCTAGCCTCTTCATTTTTACTTTCTATAGTTTCACAAAAGAAACTCTCGTAGTCTGGTGTATGGAAACGACGCTGGACAACTGCTGTCGTTTACCTCAGCGATGCTAGCTCTTTAGCGTAGCTCTATTTGAAAGAGACTAATCATTATCGCTGCTAGCGCTGTACTGCCTTCACTGTCTTCTAGAGTTTAACCTCAGTACAGCATGACGTAGACTAGCGTTTGGTCAATAGATGGACTAGACTATAGACTAATATAGAGTATCTTGAGTTTCTGTAATCTAGCATTCTCTACTGTTGAAACGGGCACCGATCAACATCAAGTTTTCTGCACTTCTGAAGGTGTTGTTGCTACATTTACACAAATATGCTAGCTTTTAGCGACTTCAATGTTTTCAATTCAAAAAGAGAGTATTTTTAAGAGTACTTGATATACTGTTTTTGATGATTTACTGGTCATTTTGTCATGTAGATATATGTCGAAAGTAAGAAAGACATGCAAAAACAAACAAACACAAACAAACAAAATAGTTTTGTTTGGCTGTCAGAAGAGTGTGTGGGTCAAGGATGTTTTTTCTACTTTTATTTTAATTGTGGTGTTTTTTTTTTTCTTTTTCTGTCGTCCGGTGATGTTTGCACTCACAGATGGTCATGACAGCCTCGTCTGTCTAGTCAAACTCCTTTATGTTCACTTGCCTCTCATAGAAACCTGTACACTTTTCATTTAATTTGAATATGTACTCTCTTTGATTTAATGGTTGTTCACACTGACAGAGATCAAGCCAGATTGAGTTTGCTGGATGATAAAGTGAAAGTGGAACGTGGTACATCTTGTTTATTTATTCATTTATTAAAAATGATATACACTCACTGGCCACTTTATAAGGTACACCGTACTAGTACCAGGTTTTTGCCTTCAGAACTGCCCTAATCCTTTGTGGCATAGATTCAACAAGGTACTGGAAATATTCCTCAGAGATTTTGCTCCATATTGACATGGTCTGGCCATTCTCCTCCTTTTCTGCCACTCACTGGACATTTTCTCTTTTTCGGACCATTCTCTGTAAACCCTAGAGATGGTTGTGCGTGAAATTCCCAGTAGATCAGTAGTTTCTAAAATAATCAGAGCCCGTCTGGCACCAACAACCATGCCACGTTTAAAGTCACTTAAATCACCTTTCTTCACCATTCTGATGCTCGGTTTGAACTAAAGCTGATCATCCTGACCATGTCTAAATGTATAAAGTTGCTGCCATGTGATTGGCTGATTAGAAATTTGCATTAATGAGCAGTTGGACAGGTGTACCTAATAAAGTGGCCAGTGAGTGTGTGTGCATATATATATATATATATATATATATATATATATATATATATATATATATATATATATATATATATATACATTTTTAAAGATAAAGATGCTTTTATTGAGCAAAAAAACTCATTCTGATGATGTAAAGTGACAGTAAATAAATGCTAGTGTTTACATTTAATGCGCCACACTTGTGTTAATTGATAATATCTAAACTTACATTTTGGTATGGGTATTGTTTAAATTTTACTGATATCAATATTAATTCCAATATCACTTATCAATACTGGTTCGTATCAGTACAGTTATCATTACTATTGTCTTTTATTTGATGCAAAAAGATTTCAAGCCATTTTATTACTGTGAGCAAACAGAAGTTCACGCGTAAAATACGAAGACATAAATAACTAATCACAACGGTATTTACAGTTGAATGGCATGTTTTGTACGTTTTTCATACTACTGTTGCCATGTTTGTTCACTATTACACTACTGCATGTTCATTTCCAGACATCCCACGCTGCTAAAATCCCTAATACAACATAAACAATTAAAATTCATCAGCCACATAATGACATATTTCTGCTGCTTATCAATGACATGTAAAATGATAAGCAGCAGCTTCTAGTTTGCTATTCACACCAAAATATATGAAGTCAAAGCAGCTAGAGTATCAATAACAGTACCGTTTGTCCTGAAGATTACTGGGACTTCAGTATCGACTCATTTACGTACCGTTTTTTGGTACCCATCCCTACTTACATTTAAACATCTTTCCATCGCCTTTTATGCTTCAACAACTGAATGAATGCTATTTAACTGACTGGATTCTGATCACATTACACTGTCATTACTTTTCAAAAAACCTCATGAAAATTTAAGATAAAGTCACGCCAGCCCTTATACCAGACGTTTTTCAAAGACCTCAGTTGCGTCCCGTACATTAAGCCTGTTATGAACATCTGCAATTCATATATATATATACCAAAAAATATCCATTTTTAGAAATACATTTTAAATCATTATAAAAGTAGTTACATCTTATTTTTACTTGCTTTTTATTTCAAAATGCTACAGCCAACCACATAGGTCACCAAAAATATTTTGAACGCCAACAACAGCACATCAACCTGATGACATCCAGCAATAAAATCACTGTCAGTGTGAACGGAGCGTCATTCCCATCTTCATAGCTTTTCTCTGTCAGTGTTGTTCTCTCTTCAGATGAATCTGCATCTCGTTTCACTTCTCTCATCAGTCTTGTCCTTCCCTCATCTCTGCATGTATGAATGTACCATGATCACTCTTCACCGACAGTACAGTTAAAAAATAAAATTAAAAAAAAGAGTAAAGAGAAAGCAGCAGAGCTTCTGACTGATGCTCTCATTTACAGTCCCAGCCGGCTCTGTGCTGCTGTCAGTGTTCCTCTTTCTCCAGAATTTCTAAACTTAGACCTTCTCCTCTCAAACTCTCCTCTAGATCGACCCGAAAGTTGCCTTCCCTCGGCGAGCCCAGCCTAAGGTATGTATGTTTCCGTTTGACTGGTCAACATGGTGGTCAACAGGATGAAAGATCATATCAGGTTTATTGTTGTTGTTTTTTTTTGGAGGGAGAGATTTTGGTTTCTCTTCAGCTTCTCTTTTGTTTTGCAGTTGGTGACTCGGACAAAGAAGATCTTTGTTGGAGGTCTGTCAGTGAACACGACTATTGAAGATGTGAAGCAGTACTTTGACCAGTTTGGAAAGGTAAGTCGTCTTTGTGTGAGACAATTGAAGGTATTATGGGATAGCATGGCGATGGAGGAAAGCGATAAGAGTTCAGAGGCAACTTGTTTTGGTGGTTTTACTATGGGTAAGTGATGTTATTAGGGCTGGCAAAAGGAATATGAGGAAATACAATGCAAAATGGCTTTGGCAAAATAAATTGATGTTAAAATAGTTCTGACTAAATTTCATAGTATAATTTCAGCAGAATTAAATGTCAAATTTTAAATTGAAGCATCATTCTAAATAGGACTTCACGATATTGGACAAAAATTGACATTGCGATATTCAGTTTGTCTATATATTACGACATGAATATAATTTCAAAAGATGACATAACTCACTGTATTTTGAATGAATTCATCATTTTGTATTGATTGGGATTATTTCGTAGAGATGTATCTGCATACAATACAATTCAGTTGAACAGATACAAATGGATTTGATGGTTTCCTGTGGAATTCAATAATAATATATAAAATAACACTGTATACAGGGTATCTGTGGGTATCTGTGGCATTGTGTTGTAGGTCTTTATTCTTTTTTTAAACGGGTCTTAATTTTCATTTGTTAATGTATAGCTACCCAACACTCATCCAATAAATAAATAATAAAACTTTTTATTTAAGAATGTACTTTTTGACTCTATTTACCATAATGGTTTCATTATTTTCCTTACAGTAACATTTGTTTAAATGTTTTCCATGTATTTTACTGCTAAGGAAGCTGATCTGGACAAACTGTTGTGTATACATTTAGTTTATTATAGTTTTAAAACATTTAAAAATTATTTAATTTTTTTTAAGAAAGGTTATGTTGAATAAAATATGTATGTTGTATGTATACAAACTAGAGCTAGATTGTTTTGACAATATTTAAAATATTTTGCTCAGAATTAACTAAAATATTAAATTATTAAAATATTGTTATTATATTATCACATTTATTAAATGATAAAAGTTTGATAGGGCAAATCATAATCATTTCCAACTGGGACATTCGAAAAACTCCTTAGTGTTGAGCCCTGAATTAGTGTATAGTCTTCATTGTTTAGATAATAAATACAATTCATTTTGGTTTATCTACCTTTATAACCTCTTGATAACAGTTTTCTTTAATCATACACAAGTCACAAGTTAAAAACAAACCAAGTGAACATCTTTCACTCTATTTTAGGGTTAAACTTGTAAGGTAACCTCTCAAATTACATTTTCTGAACTGTGATGCTGATCAACTAAAATTCCAACTTGACATTGCTGATCCTGACTATTGCAGATTCGCAAATTGCGATATCGATGCTGAAACGAAATATTGTGCAGCCCTAATTCTAAAATATAAATTATTAATAAAGGGTTTGAAATTTTGTGCTTTTATTTGAATAAAAATGCAATGAAAACTGCAATAATGTTAATATATATATATATATATATATATATATATATATATATATATATATATATATATATATATATATATATGTATATATATATATATATATATATATATATATATATATATATATATATATATATATATATATATATACTGAATTTGGACAGTTATCAAAAGTGATTTTATTAGATTAGTTACAGATTTGGCTTTAGTACAGACTAATGTATATGCACAAATATTGTCAAGCTTCCAGTTGAAAATATTCATATATGCTGAGCACTATATATATATATATATATATATATATATATATATATATATATATATATATATATATATATATATATAACTTCCATACATAATTCATATGCTTTCATATATTCCATCTGCTGGATAAGAGGGCTACTTCATTTTTTTTCTCAGATATTTCAATTAAATATTAAAAGTAAGAAACATGTTTATATCTCGTAATTCTGAGGAAAAACATTTGAATTAGAAGAAACAACAACTTTAAGAAATATGATCAGAATTGTCAGAAAGCCTATAATCTTTCAATCACAAGAAATAAACCACAGTTCCCTGAAACAAAGAGAGAATTGAGAGACAAATAGTTAGAATTAACATTTACGTGTTTGTATAACTATATATTATATATCAGTTAACATTTAAAGTGGATTAAAAACTTTAAAATATATGTATTTTTTTACTTCTTTAATCGACTTCAAATCTTGTCTATTGTATACAGTGTGTCTGTGGGGTCTTAATAAGTCTTAAAATGTCTTAAATTTCAGAAACTAAATTTTAGGCCTTAAAAGTCTTTAAAAAGTCACTGAAATATTGTGTTGTAGGTAATAAAAATAATTAAATTTAAATAATTTTAAACCGGTCTTAATTTCCCTATGTCTAAGTAAAGCTACCCAATCTGGAAAATACCTAATCACATTAATCATCTCAAAACTTCTTTATTATATATATTTTTAAGTTTGTTTTTTTATTGCAAAGATATACAATTCTCAACAACTGTTAGACATTTATACAGCAAATTCTCCAAATTAAATTCCCTAATCACGAAAGAAAACTAAAGCAACACATCCCTTTACATGATCTTCCATTAATACAGAAACTATTTACAGAAGTAACCGGGCCATTAGAAAAAATCCTGTTTAACCCTGTATAAGTCTAAATTTTGTTCATGATGGTCTTAAAAGGGTCTTGAAAAGTCTTAAATTTGATTTTAAGAAAACTGCAGAAACCCTATATATACAGTTGAAGTCAGAATTATTAGCCCCCTTTGAATTTTTTTTTCTTTTTTAAATATTTCCCAAATGATGTTTAACGGAGCAATTTTCACAGTATGTCTGATAATAGTTTTTCTTCTGGAGAAAGTCTTATTTGTTTTATTTTGGCTAGAATAAAAGCATTTTTTAATTTTTAAAGAACCAATCAAAGGTCAAAATTATTGGCCTCTTTAAGCTATATTTTTTTCTCTGTAGTCTACAGAACAAACCATCGTTATACAATAACTTTCCTAATTACCCTAACCTGCCTAGTTAACCTAATTAACCAATTTAAGCCTTTAAATGTCACTGTAAGCTGTATAGAAGTGTCTTGAAAAATGTCTAGTAAAATATTATTTACTGTCATCATGGCAAAGATAAAATAAATCAGTTATTAGAGATGAGTTATTAAAACTATTGTGTTTAGAAATGTGTTGAAAAAATCTGCTCTCCATTAAACAGAAAAAAGGGAAAAAAAACAGGGGGGCTAATCATTCTGACTTTAAATGTATATATATATATATATATATATATATATATATATATATATATATTATATGTATGTATGTGTGTCTGTGTGTGTATATGTATATATATATATATATATATATATATATATATATATATATATATATATCTATATATCTATATATATATATATATATATATATATATATATATATATATATATATATATATATATATATATATATAGTTCAGTGAAAATCAAACATGACTTAACAGATCAGAAATTACAATGGATGAGGATGAGTCATTTTAACTTTACATCATACAGCTGAAGGTTTTACAGAGGTGCGCTGAGTGAAATCTGAGCCAGTTCTTTGGGGAAGCATGAAAAAGAGCAGAAGAAGGGCTCTGAGAGAGAGTTGAGCTGGAGTTGGAGAGTTTTAGGGTTGAGTTTTGTTTGCAGGGGAAGGTGGGGGAGATTACTTGAATCTGAATTAATTTGATGGAACAGCTGCTCCTGCTCTCCTACCCCCCCCTCCTACCCGGTTACCACGGTGACCCTGCCCATCTATTGTCCCCAAGTAATTTAGCGGGCAAAAGGTTTTGTGTTTGGGGTGTGTGTGTGTGTGAGGAGAGAAAACGAGGGAGAGATTGTGTGTTTAGGGGAGGATGAATGTTCATAACTGAAGTATCTCAACAATACGCTTCAACGACTGATGGGCTTCTGTAATCCATCATCTGGGGTTTCTTTGCATCGCACTTCAGTTACTGTCAACGTTTTGGGTTTTGAACTTTGTCAGAAAATAATTCATCATTCTTGAGCCATGCTTGAGAGAGGAATGCGGAGAGAGAGAGAGAGAGATGATAGTCGCAGGCACCCGGGGAAGTTGCAGATTAGTTTGCCTCACTGGTCACTTTGTGTTCTGGCCTGGTTTGAACAAGGGATGGAGAGAGAAAAACACATCATGAGAAGAAGCACACAGAACAAGAGGAGACTCAGTTTAGAACTCCTTTACAAAAAGATTGTTATGACCAAGATGATTTTTGAAGTATGAAATACAAAAAGTGTGAAAGTGAGAAGAGAGTGCGGAATATTAACAGATTAAATTGTTTGAAAAAATCAGGCAGTTGTAGTCATTTAGTACGCTACTCTGTGGAATGCTTGACTCTGATTGGTCAGTCGCTACATTCCAAAGTATGTTATGCCCAGATGACAACCACTGAAACTAATAACAACAAAAGTGTCATCTTGACTTTTTTCAAAACTATATTTATGCTTATCTGTGTGTATCTGGCCTCTGTTTTTGAAATTTTACTGCCATTTTGTGACTCAATAATATGTAGGGTTGGGTAGGAGGCTTTCAACCATTTTTATTTTCTTTAATTCTTTAATTTCATTTTTATTTTATTTTAAAGATTCACTTAAAGTGCTTTTAAAAGTAAATTTTGTGTGACGTAATTTGAAATTAAACATTAAGAGAGGGTAGGGCTAGGCATTGGCCGGTATAAGATTCTAACGGTATGATAACCTTGGATATAAATATCACGGTTTCACGGTATTGAGATTGCTGCTGTAAAATTTATTCTTTTAAATGTCTGGGTAAAAAACAAAACCCTTTTCCCCTTTGAACACAATATATTTTAATTTGGGAATAAATATTTTAGAACAGTAAACATGTCAGGCTAAATAATTAAAATGATCCATTGACTTCAGCTGTCTTCATTTGTTTCAAAAACTTTTTTTACAATTTAAAACGGCATATTTGGATATCTTTTCTACACTGTTGTCCTAAAAAAACAAACAAAAAAATGTAAATAAAAATCTCACTGATACCTTGAAAATGGTATAGCAGAAAAAATTGACGGCTTTAAAACCTTGACTTTTCCAAACCGCGGTTATCGTCCCATGCCTAGGTGGGGCATATAGTAGCCCATCCCCCTTTAAAAAAAACAGCCAACAGCATTTTGATTTTATCACAGCTCTGCCAGTGAGAGTGGTTGAAGTCAAGCGCATATAGCAATCATGTCTTGAAGGGGGAGGGGCTCGTCAGATAATAGAGAGCATTTGATTGGTCTGAAGTATGAGATGATGTCAAAAGAAGTGACTAAATGCAAGGTTTGGATGTTTATATCTTTTTAATGACAGTTTTGTCACTGTTTTAGAGCACACTGAATATCCTTTAGACAACCATACTGATGCTAACATCTGAAAAAGCTTGATTTTGATTTCACTGGGACTTTAATTAAAGATTTAGTGATAAATCACATTCAGGTGAATGTTTTGTTTAATTGTTTGTTTTTATGGCAAATAGTCATGTAATAAGTGGAATAATGTACATCTAGCCGGTTGTTCTCACAGAGTAAAGCATATAGAGACCAACCAGCTGAATATACATTACATTATTCCATACATATCGGCAGTTTAATCAAAAACATTTTTTTTTTTGCTGCTTGTTTAAACTACTTATTTAAAAAGAGCTGAAACAACACAATTCTGGATATTTCTTTGGCAAACTTAATTGTTTTATGTTCAGTCTTCTTAAAATTAGTTACATTAACTTAATGCATTTGTGTGGGGACAACATGAATGAATTGTGTGGAACCCTCAGTGTACTCCATTTTCTCACTGGGGCTGCCATTTTGGGGATTATTAAAGACCCGTTCACAACGAAATGTAAACTATTTCTAAAACTATTAAGATATTGTAACTTGATATTGAAAATATCCTTATATCAATTTGATGTGCTCTGCAGTTTTGACTTATGCTGCTTTAAATGCTTGAGCAGGTTGGATTCTATTCTGATTGGCTGTTTGTTTGTTTTTTGTTTTTTTATAATTTGCTAAAAAAAACAACAATATAGTTTGCCTGTGTTGTAATGTTGAATGTGGTACTTTTTTCAATTCAGAGAATTTTTAGAACTGTATTTTATACAGTTTTTACAGTTAGTTTATATACTGTATATTGTTACAGTCGTTTCATAACTTTAACAGGAGGCAATTTAATGCTGACTTAATGTTAAAACAGCCGTCATTTATCAATATGTGGCTTTTTTTGGATTCTCGGAAGCTATAGAAATGAAAAACATAAAACAGGAAATACGTTGGGACCATTCTTTTTGTTTACATCCCTCAAAATGGTCTATTAAACAACTAGGCTAATGGATTTAGGCGGGTACATTTAAAAGGGGTAAAAGGAAGCTGGGAAAGCACACCAGTGTCTTCACTAAAAGAGTGTGAGTTTGTGCACATAAAGTGTTGATTGGTCAGGCTGTCCACTTGTGCTTCATATTCTAGATTGAATATGAAACAGATTTTTTTCCCTCTCTCGCTTAAAAAAAGACCTTTAAGTTTGACCTTCACCTTTGACCTTTAGGCTAAAGCTGTCCGTCAGTATGCGCACAGTGATGCACTTTTGCACTAACACACACACACACGCACACACACACACTAAAATGTAAGACAAACACACTTTCAGACGCTTTATTTCTAAGAGACACTATGATATGGCTGTTATCAGTCAAACTAATGTGAATTTAGTTCACCTTAAAAAGGAAAATTAGATTTATAATTTACTCACCCTCTGGCTCATTTTTGTTTCCTTCAGTAATTTTGGGCACAAACTGTTGTCCTTGGTGTTCATAAAATGAAAGTTGTTGGCTACTAGCACTTTGATATTCAAGAAAAGCAAAATTACATGAAGGCAAAACAAATTATTACTCATGATTTCTCAGGTCTCATGCTCAAGACCATTTGCTGAAACTGTGTAATAAAAAGTCCGTTTTAATGAGCTACTGATAAAAATATATATACTTTTTGTGTTATTTGTGTTATATTTATGGTTTATGTTTCTTTTCTTCCTTTTTTGTGTTGAACCTGTAGTCAAGTACAAGTATTCAAAGATTTTTAACTGTGCAAATCAATGTCACAATTAAGGATAACATACATGTTTACAATCCATTAGGTTTTGTTTATTATTATTATTATTATTATTATTATTATTATTATTATTATTATTATTATTATTATTATTATTATTATTCTTATTATTATTATTATTATTATTATTATTATTCATGGATGTGATGTTTCTAAAGCCTATTGACTATTTACCAAAAGATATGTTTGTGCCCCAAATCTGTGGGCACTTTTGGCTTAGCTTAGCATAGATCATTGAAGCAGATTAGACCATTAGCATCTTGCTCAAAAATGACCAGAGTTTTGATCATTTCAAATATTTAAAGCTTGACTTTTCTGTGGTAATATTGTGTACTAAAACTAAGTTGCTATTATTATATTGTAGACCTATATGGCTGGGAACTTTATTCTCACATGGCTGCAGCAGGTGCATTGTTACATGCTTCCTGAGCAAACAGGTGGTCACTTGATTTACCTTGCGGGCTCTGCATTATTTCATTGCATCTGCTGCAGCCATGGTACAGCAGCAAAGTTCCATGATTATTAAGCTAAAATGAGAGTATAGTTTCTAGCCATGCCTGTCATTTTTGAATGAGAGGCTAATGGTCTAATCTGATTCAATGATTTATGCTAAGCTAAGCTAAAAGTGCTACCGACAGACCCGAAGATCAGCTGAATAGATTTAAAAATGGTACAACTCTTTGTAATGGTGAAGCTGTTTTTAAAGGGTTTATTTGATATTTGGTCGCCAGAAAGAAAAAAAATTTCGAATGTTCTCAAAACATTTTCTGTTAATTAATCACGATTTTTAAAAATGAAAATATTATGTTTTTATAGAGGGAACATTTTACTAACATGAAGAAAACTTTACCAGAATATTCAGGTTTAGGTTGTTAAAAAAGTTCTAAAAAATGTTCCCAGAACTTTACTATTTCTTACCAAAAAAAAAAAAAAAATTCAATATATATATATAATAAATAAGAACCGAATGGAGATCATTTTAGCATTATTAGAAGCTTACAAAGATAACAAATAATAAATGCATGTAATCTCTCTGTTTCTGTCCTACAGGTGGATGATGCCATGCTCATGTTTGACAAAACCACCAACCGCCACAGAGGTGAGTTTCCCTTTATCTTCTGTTGGTTAAAATGCTCAGAGTGGCAGCCGTTCTCTAGCTCACTTCTTCCTCCCTTCTTAAACCTAGTCCAATCTGTCTCCGTCTCCTCTCCATGGCCCTCCATCCTGTACTCTGTAGGATAAGCGGTAGGTGAGGAGAGAGATTGAGTAATTAGTGTGTTCGTTAATCAGGGTTTAGTCTAAAACCCTCGTTAAGCACCCTTCCCTCCCCCCGTCGGTTCGAGAGCTCATCGATTATGACAGCTTGCATGGCTTTCAACCCAGCGGAGACGTGAAGGAGAGGAGACACGTGGAGAGACAGACAGCAGAGTAGGCCACTGAGAAACCAGTTTCTGGAGCGAAACTCTAGTAGCATGTCTTTTTGTTGAGATAGTCTAGCAGTGTTTACAGAGCTGAAGTGGACGTGTGGGTGACTTCAAACACTTCAATTAGAATATAGGGCACAGGAAATCGATATAATTACTGTATTAAGGGCGAACCTTAAGGACACTCACATTCACAAGTATACAGTCTTGGAATGTGTATATATATATATATATATATATATATATATATATATATATATATATATATATATATATATATATATATATATATATATATATATATATATATACATACAGTTTTAAACCCATTGAACATTTCTATAAGATGCTATATGATAATATATTTGTGTTTATAAAGTACATTAGTCAATACCAAAGCCAAATCTAGAACTAATCTAACAAATAATTTAGATTTTGGTGCAGATCTTTGTACATCCTAATAAATATGTTAGGGAAATTTATTAAATACATTATTAATAAATAGGAAAAATCAAGACAACCAAAAAAAAAAAATAATAATAATTGGATTGTTAAAATTTTGTAGTTTATAATTTTTTTTTTGTTTTGGATCACCTCATTTGAATAAAATTTTTCTATTGCTAAAAAGGTAAGGTAAGACCACACCCTTATTTTAATTAATATAACTGTTTGATAAAGCTGTTTTTATTAAATGCACCAAAATATATTTTCTATATTTAAAGATACAGTGCTCAGCATATTGCTCATTTAAGTGATTTTTTTCTATAGGAAGGTTTACAATATTATTGTGCATATACATTAGATTAGTCAGTACTGAAGCCAAATCTGGAGTTTATCTAACAAAATAACTTATAATAACACTTTAAACTTAGCACACTGAAATTTATATATTAGGGAAAATATTAAATAAAAACTTTTAAAAAGAGGAAAAATCAAGAGAAACAAAAAATGTATAAGATATTGTAGTTTGTAATTCATTTTCCAATGTTTTTGCAGGAATTTAATGGTATTATATTTTTATTTCTAAAGATGTTTGGTGACTAAAATATCATTTTAATAAATAGATCTGTTTAATAAATCTGTTTTGTTTAAATGTACCCGAATATAAATATATACACTGAGAAATAGATAAAAATAATCATATTTAAAATGGGCTGTACTTGTCACACACAATGTCATTACAAAGTTCACGCACACACACACAGCAAGGACACAAACACATAGCGCAGACATACACACACACACACACACACACACACACACACATAGCTCGTTTTGCACGCATATGTGACATGATACTGGTAATATCCACTGCTGTATGAATATCTCTTATATTAATGTACAACATAAACCCGATTTAACGAGTACAAACCGCAATTGAAGCGTCTTCCTTTATAATTGTTCTGACACGCGGCTGTGCTGATTAAGTGCATCTGAAGTGAATCGCTATAATTCATTACACACATGCTCTCTTTTAAAACATTTTAAACTTGTTAAACTCACTCTTGATCACGTTTGATGATGATTGATGATCCTAGCGAACTAAACACACCTTTTATTCCCGGCTGCTTTGCCAAAAATGTTAGAATTGTGTCAATGTCCCAATGTTTATGGACCTAACTGTATTTAAACCTGGATGATAGAATGGTAAAATACATGAGAATCCTATGAAAAAACAGGAAGATTGATAGATATGCATTAAACTGTATAGGACTTGTCATAGCAACCACTATCGATTTGATTTTCTTCTATTGTGCTCAATTTGTGAGTTGCTCTGTTAAACAATTAAATGTAACTATACAAGTAACAGCAACAACACAGTCATGACATGTCTACAAAAATCATGGTGAGATTATAGTACTTTTTAGTGACTCATTTTGGTATTTCTTGAAGTGAAAATGAAAGTATTGTTTAATGGTTTCACATTGGCAGTTTAATCTGAACTTCTCAGCTGAGTTTGACCTGAAGTATATGAACTGTAGACAATGTTTATAATGACAGCTGAAGTGGAAATCCAAAATGTAAACTACGGTCTGAGTGTCTGGACTCTTTCTTCCCTCAGGGTTTGGCTTCGTGACCTTTGAGAATGAAGATGTTGTGGAGAAAGTCTGTGAGATCCACTTCCACGAGATCAACAACAAAATGGTGAGATCGGGATTCTCACACACTGTTGGTTTCAGATGCACTATTATAATTTAATGGCTGATCTCCTTCTCCAATCACAGGTGGAGTGTAAAAAGGCCCAGCCCAAGGAAGTGATGTCACCAACGGGCTCTTCTAGAGGTCGGGCTCGTGTCATGCCTTATGGGATGGACGCCTTCATGCTAGGCATAGGAATGCTAGGTAAGAGTGTATATCTTGAAGAGTTCGTTCACCGGAAATGAATTCTTTCATTCTCATGTTGAGTCAAACCCATCAGACTTTGATTGCACATCTTTGGAACTCGAATGAAGATATTTTTAATAAGTTCGGAGAGATATCGGTTCAAAATATTCGCGAAGAGATCATAAAATAAATCATATAAATCATGTGGTGGAATCCAAGTCTTTAGAAGACTTCATAAACCAGGGCTATTCAATTAAAGTCTCAAGAGGCCATATTTCCATCCCAGCGGAGGTTAATAGCTTAAATACCAAAGCAGTGGCATGTTTCATCAGTTGAGTGAAATTGGACACGAATTCTAAAGTTTAAGAGCAGAAGTTTTATCAGGCTATTATTATTTGTACGTTTCGAGATGAACAATGAAACAATGTTGCATTGGGGTTTATTTTAGTCTTACCATTTTTTTTTTAAATAAGCAGGCCTATCTACTATAAGGAGGCTGCATAATTAATAGACACTAGCTGTGCATCCATTAAACTGTAATAAGCATTTTAAAGTATTACACGTGATATAAATCCTGAATTAAAACAAAATTAATTCATAAAAAAAGTTTTTACGCTCACTTGAGTTGGTTTTGGAACCCACAAAAAAGGGTTATTGTGAATAACAGGAGATGAATATGCATTTGTCGAATAAACTCTGATGTGGTGAACATTAAGGACTGTCCAATGGCCTGGAGCCAGCGTGAGAGAAAACCATCCTTAGCCAACTAAGGTCGCAAGTTGCGTCGTTACAAACATAGTTCGTTGATTTGGCGTTTCCCAAATCTATCGTTCCAATGAACAGTCGCAAACTGCATCGCAAACTTGTGCACTTGCAACTACACCTCTAGAGTTGTAGTTAGAAACATAGTTCTTGGCTGTGTTCTATTCCCAGATATGCCCCCTATGCCCTATTTGTTTAGAATATTGTAACATTTAAACTTGGAATTATAAAAAATAAAAAAGAATTAACGGCATCTCTCGTAGGTGTAATTTGCTTTCAAAGTATTTTTACAGTTTTGTTTTAGCGATCTTCATGTTTACAATTGTGCTCCCTTCGCAGTGCACTTTGAAAACATTGATGTCATTTTGAGCACAGCCGTGGCTCATGACGAAAGCTATAGGTGACCTATTATTTAAAAGTGGAATTTACGTTATGTCTCCAAAGCTTGTGAAAACAAAAAAACATAGCATTCGTTCATGCTTTTAATTTATAGTAGGTTATTTATTAAGGATCTGTACTGTATATGACATGGGCCTGTTGGTTAGAACGTTTCTGCAGTAGTTTGCATGTGTCAAATTGTAAAAGTAGACTTTTTAAAAAAGAAAAAATTACTTAATAAAATACTTAATAATAATCATCATCATTAATATTAATTATATTATTATTAAAGTATGATTTTTTTTCATTTCCTAATAAATAATTAATATTACATTTCATTTAATAAATAGCTTAATTTTTTTATGATTTATTTATGATATTAAAATACATGTTAGTTTTGTAAGTGGTTTTATGTTTTAGAATAGATTATTGAATATTCTCAATAATATTTGCAAAGGAAACAGGCCCTATATGTGCCACCCATTTTACTTATCAGCTCTTTCTATTATGCTTGCCTTGTTTATTGTTGGTTGCTAGGATACCAATACTACAGTCGGCAGCTCTAACAACTTTAGACAACTTTAACAACTTTTTTCTTTTCTTTTTTTGTGCAAACATTGAGAAAAAAAAAAAGATTTGCTTCGTGTTAGAATGGAAACCCGGCTAGTGTCATCATGAGCAGAATTCAAAGTTAAACTATTTAAGAGATGAAGTTGTTTTTTCATCTACACTCAAAAATGATTCTTTACTACTTATTACAAATGAGTTAAAACAACATTCTTTTAGATAGACAACTTAATTGTTTCACGCTCAATCCGCTTAAATTAGTAAAAATGATTAAGCAGCGTAATTGATTTGGGTTGGGACAACATGAAGGAATTGTGTGGAACCCAGCATTTTTTTACAGTGTAGCTGCTCCCATTCACATTGTTTATTAAGAAATGCTCTAAACATCGGGATTTATAGTGATTGTCACAAATCTTGTCCCAAACTTTGTTATAGTTTTGTTTTATTCTTATTTGAACAGTCAGAAAAATTGTACTTATCAGGTTTTTAGCGTAAGTACCAGTGTTCTGCTATTCAATGTGTTTCTGCTACTGCTGTTAAAATAACCGAGTCATCTGTACTTCTTGTGACTCGTATGAAGTAGATTTGGCTCTACATAGAAATATTCAAGCATATAATGCCAAAAACTCATGGCCGTACATGACCCTGAGCACTTGTGGTGTGTATTGATGCATTGTTATCTTTAAACTGTAGAAACTGTCAAGTGTTACCATTGTCTCGCGGCTCTGTTGGAACCAAGAAGTTTTATCTCTTTATGAAAGTTTAGAGAGACAGAAACTACTCAGATTAAATGTAATATATTCAGTTGTGCCCTAAATGAATTATTATGGGTTTGTATTGACATAAAAGTGAGTACATTTTGGGGATGAACTAACTTTTTAATTGCTGATTTCAAGGAACATTCAATTAATAGTTCACCCAAAAATGAAGTTCATTCTCTGCTGACTCAAAAGGAGACATTTTGAAGAATGTCGGAACTCGGTAGCCATTGACCTCATTCCTAGAGGGGCCGGTGTACTCCATGTCCGCGTTTGGGCACCCTTTTTTAAGATGAACCACATGAGGGAGAGTAAATGATGAGTTTTCATTTTCGGGTTGACTATGGCTTCAAGTAAAGCAAAACAAAGTGTGGCCTCTTCCTCCCCCTGCTGTTAAGATTGAAAAGTGCAATCTGTAAAGGCCATGAACTTCATACTGTTTATACAAATCCTACAATTTGCTCTACTGATATTCAGTAAGTCAGTGTATCGTGATAATGAACATGCACAATATTGATATTGTGGACACTTAAAGATACTGTGAGCCATTATTCATTATTTTATAACTTTTATAGTGCTTTTTAGAGATTTTCACATTGTATTTGCTGTGATGTTCATAACAGTGCCAAATGTTTGAAGTCTTAATTTACAAGTTAAGAGCTTAATTAACAATTAAACTTGTTAATAAACAATTTCACGGTAATCCGACCTACTGCATGGTGAAAAATTGATTGAAAGTTCGCTGACTATTTATAGAGGTTTATACGTTAACACTATAAAAAATGTATTTTGTCATAAGCCTACTATTAACTATAGGCTATTATGTTGACTGATATTCATTAAAAGTGAATAAATAATTACTGATATATTAATAAATAGTTAACAAATTACAGGTAATTATACTAAAATATTGTTTTAATAACAATATATATTAAGTACAGTAGACTCTTATTACTTATTATGAATAAGATTATACATTTTTTTATATTAATTTCTATATATATAATTTTTTTTGTTTTCTCAGGGTATCCAGGGTTCCAGGCAGCAACATATGCCGGCCGCAGTTACACTAGTCTCACACCAGGATACACATATCAGTTCCCCGGTAAGATTGAGTAACTGCATCATGCTGTAATACGGTATCAGTGTATCTCCATGACTATGGTTAACTCTTTCCTTTGCAGATACTAAGAGTATGATCAAAACTCGAACAACTTTTTTAAGCCAGAAAATAATAACTTCTCAGCATATAATTGCAAATGATACACAATGGATGATGTTATAAGCAACATAACTAAAGTGATGACCTACAGTATATCCACAAAAAGGAATTTAAGATTAAAATTAAAAGCAGCATCAAAAAAAATAAAGCTATTATATGATTATTAATAATAAAATTATTACTGTTATACATTTTTAGCATGATTTACAGAAGACAAACACTGAAATGTCTAAATAATTAAACTTGTTGGCATACTCACAACAAGAATTATTTCCTGACATTTTAAACAACTCCAAAATGCTGATTCGTTGTCATTTTAAATGTTTATTATTTCCACTATACTGTAAACTACTCGGCTTTACAGAGATTTTTATTTAATCTTTAAATTAATTAAATTTTTTAATTTTCAGGATCTCCAATTCTTTTACATATTTTAAAAAGTCTGAATAAGCCACTAGCCTGAATATGCTATTTCGTATATAGCTATGCTGAATGAATATTGAACATTATTTGCCCCGTAATGTTTTCACAAAAGTAATCTGAAGAATTACACACGTTACAGTCATTTATACTTCTTATGCATATAAAATCACTATTCCAACTCAAAAATGGACATTTTGTCTTTGCTGGCTGCATTTATTTGATGAAAAAACATCATTAATTATTATTATTATGGCTATTATTATGGCTATTATTATTATGTCACATGACCTTTAAGAAACAATTGTGATTCAACAATTTGATGCTCAAGAAACATTTCTGATTATTCTTAGCATTGAAAACAGTTGTGCTGCTGCATGTTTTTGTGAAAACTGATTTTTTAAGGATTCTTCAATGAACAGAAAACTAAATATTTATTCAGATTGCCATTACTGTCACTCTTGATTAATTGAATGGATCCTTGTTAAATAAAAGTATGAATATCTCTAAAACAAACACAATATATTGTCATACATGTCAACTGTATTTAAATCAGTCATTTAGACAAGAGACTTTGGGCTGCTTGTAAACCTCAGATGGACTTTTGTTTTGTACGTGCACTTGAACCCTAGTCTTTGCTCAGTATTGCTGCTGTAGGCCCTGTAGTGCGTGTCCGTGTCTGTGTGTAGTGTGAACAGCACTTGTGTGTTTGTTTAAACCGCTTTCTGTGTTTGTCTTTATTCTAGAATTCCACTTAGAGAGGACCCCCCTTCTGACATCACCCCACCCCCCTGAACTCACAGGTCAGTTCCTCCATGAGCTTTACAAGCAGCTACTCAACAGGACATATGTGCTCACTGTTACCGCACACTGGGGCTGAAAATATTAGTTCACATTACCGACAACAACAAAAAAAGTTGTATGTTGTTGAATGGACTTTTGATTTCTGATGGACTCAAAGTGGCATGGTTTAACCAGTGAGGGCACTGTAGTGCAAGATACTAAATGCAATCCAGTAAACATGATGGTGCTTCTGAGAAGGGCTGCTTCTGAAATCGCATACTTCTCTACTATATAGTTTTAAAGCAGGATATGACAATAGAAGTATGCCAGAATGTAAATGAGTACATGGAGATGGGTTTTCTATATACCAGTAGCTATTCTCTAGGTCAGTGTTTCTCAACCACACTCCTGGAGAACAACCAGCTCTGCACATTTTCCATGTCTCCTTAACCAAACACACCTGATTCAGACCATTAACTCATTAGCAGAGACTGAAAGACCTGTAATTGGTATGACAGACAAAGGAGACATCCAAAACATGAAGTGCTGGTGGTCATCCAGGAACGTGGTTGAGAAACATTGCTCTAGGTAACAATACTTATTTTTTTACGTTTACAGTTTTCATTTATCATAAAGTGGCAAATAACCATGAGAAGTGTTAGCAATACAATGTTTTTAGCCATTGTTAGAAAAACTAAAAGACAGGACGGTATTATGAAAATGGCTACCTTTTTTTCTTTCCATTTGGCAAATTTTCAATATGCAATTACATTTTAGACAGTTTGAAGGGTAACAGAAAAACAGCTACAGGCACATTCTCAGCAACATCTACAATTTCTAAAATGTCTAACTAGTATGCACTGCTTCAGGGCAGAAGCTGGTCTATGCAGCTGGTATGAATGAGAAGTGAACAGTGAAAGTATGGTTACATAACAGTAACAACAACATAGTACAGTAAATGTAATAAATCAAAATTCAACTCAAATTGCGTGCATTCATACTTTGCACAATATACTTTGTTTGAGCATTCATGAAGTAATTACTTATTGTTTATAAGTAATAACTTATTATAAGCACCCGCACACTTAATATAGCCTATTTTAAAGAGTGAATTGAATTGCATTATTTGTATTATAGCCATTCAACTGCAATAGTAATATATATTTTCAAAAGTTGAAACACTTTGTTTTATTTATTACTTCAAACTTTTAGAACTGACATTTAAGTGTACCGATTAAAGGATTAGTTTACACAAAAATGAAAATTTTGTTTTTAAATACTCACCTTCATGTTGTTTCACCCTCCTGAGTTCTTTGTTTGTCTTCGGAAGACAAATAAATATATTTTAGATGGAATCCAGGAGCTCTCTAATCCTTCATAACAGTGGTTCAGAGATGTGTGCTAATCATACGAATAGGGTTGTCAATATTAATTGTTTCTTCGGTGCACCACAATGCAGACGCGGACAATTCGGTATCTGTAGAATAGATCCTAACTGGTTAATACGTACTGATGTCATTTATCCATCTCATATGCGCTATGTTGCGGTAAATACTATGGCGAGGGAGGCGAGCACGAGTAATTAAAATGCAGAAATTCTGCACAATTCACTGCGTGGTTGCTGGACATTCTTTCACTGACACTGAAGTTACAGCAGAAGACCCTAATTCACTGCCATGGAGTAAATGAAAGTAAACTCAATTTCTCTCTTTCTCTCACTGTGGCCCCTTTTTGACCTGCTGGTGTGACGTTTCCTCTCCTCTCAGCTCTTACAGAGGTACTTGTGAAGTGAGTTTTCTCAACTGCGTCTTTCATGGATCAGCTGATCACCACGTCTTTTTATCAATGTCACTTATCGGTAAACAGCCCCAGCGCATTCGAGCCAATCGCAGCCCTTTCTGTTCAGCGCATGACCAAGCATAGGCGTTTAACAACTCGCTCGACAACACTCAAAAAGCAAGCGGGATAATATTTACATTTGTTTATTGGCTTTAAATGCTCATGTTGTTCTGTGCACGTACTTGAGTTTTGTTTGATACATTCTAAAAGAGTGTTTTCTTTGAGCAGGTCAAATTAAAGGTACAGTTCATATATCTGACTGCTTGTTTTAAAGCAGGGGTCACCAAACTTGTTCCTGGAGGGCCGGTGTGCTGCAGATTTTAGCTCCAACCCTAATCAAACACACCTGAACAAGCTAATCAAGGTCTTACTAGGTATACTTGAAACACCCAGCCAGGTGCGTTGAGGCAAGTTGGAGCTAAAACCTGCAGGGACACCGGCCCTTCAGGACCGAGATTGGTGACCCCTGTTTTAAAGGACAAGTTTGTATTACAAATACATGTAAAATGTATTTAAAAATGATACCTTTTGATACAAGAATTATTATGCTGTGAAGTAAAGTATAAAATTGTGTTTGGAAAGCATCGTTAATGCACTGTGATGCACAGAGATGTCGAATTGAATCGAATCGGTGGCATGATATTCATAACCGTGAGAACCAGTGTAGGTTCACACCTATACATACGAAGCACAATATTGGAAAAATCTGACATTGCAATTTTTTTTTCCATTATATATATATATATTGCGATATGATAATTTTACCAGATGATTTGAATAGCTCTATTTGAAAATATTTCATTCTTTTAGATTTAGTGGGGTGATCAAGTCTCTTTTTATGCAGTGCAACTCCATAAATTTATTTTATTGCAAGCAAAAATAAATAAATAAATAAATGGTGCTTTATGGTTTTCTGTTTTTTTTTTTTTTTTTTAAGTCCATCAATTGAACAATCAAATGTAAAATAACATGGTAATCATTGTAGAAATATTAAAATTTATATAAATATTTAATAATATCTTTATCTTTAATAAACAATCTACTTCAGCGATGACTATTGCAGATATTACAAATCGACACATTGCCATATCGATGCTCGAGCGATATATTGTTCAGCCTTAGTTCACATCAAGTCAGGTTGCACATTTACTATTAAGGAATGACATAATGGCATTAGAATCAGCAGTGCTACACACAAACATTGTATTTCCTGTATTAAACACACACCCTGAACTTACGCAGGGGAAAATTGGCAAACAAAGTAGTTTTTAGTTTAATTTAGCACACAAAATTATCCATGGAGCTTCATATAATAACAGTTGAACCACTGAAGTCACATGGAATGTTTTGACCTTGCTTTTGGTTGCTTTTCTGGACTTTGAACAACTTTGGACTCTTGCTGTCCATAGGATAAGAGAGCTCCAGGATAGTGAGTAATATTAATTACTCGCCCTCATGTTTCATTTTGACATTCATTCATCTTCAGAACACAAATGAAGACATTTTTGTATGCCTTTTTGCACACATGTTGGTGTGTGAGGTGTGACATTATAACTTAACATCGCCGCTCAGGAAATCCTGCATAGCTGCTTCACCACACATTATCAGGCCATCGTTTCATGCTACATGTGACACAAGCGCTTTTTTCCCATTGCTCTGAACCCAGCGTTTGTTGATAATGATTGCTTTCTCTTTCCTGTTTGTTTGCTGGTTCTGCGTGAATGTTTTTCTAGCCATTCCACTGACGGCGTACAACCCGATGGCGGCAGCCGCAGCAGCAGCAGCTGTGGTCAGAGGTACGAGAGATTTCAGTTCTTATGCATCTTACACAAGACCCAGACTCAGGAAGCGAGCATTCACACTTGTGCTGGCCTATATAATGTAGATGCTCTGAGACTGAGATGTTGTGGGATTTCATGTTGATTCATTTGTAGGCTCAACTCCTTCTCGCTCAGCGGGGTTTTTAGGTACCAGCAGCCCTGGGCCGATGGCAGATCTGTATGGGACGGCCAATCAGGAATCGGCTGTGAGCAGCTACCTCAGTGCCGCGAGTCCCGCTCCCAGTACTGGATTCAGCCACAGCCTCGGGGTGAGTCAATCACATACAGCGCTGTTGGTGTCAACCACCACAATTAAAAATCCTTTTCAGTCTCTGAAATCAGACCCTTGATGAAAACCAGCCCACACGTTTACAACTGTCAATTGAAAATTGTGAATGTTACCTTGACAGTTAATTGAAGTCTAATAAATACTTGAATTACTACATCTGATCAAACTTTAAAAATGTATAATATCATGATTTGTTAATTATTCAGTTATTTTATAAAACATGTAGTTGTTTATAATCTTAAATAACATATTAAAATAGTATATAACATATTCATTCATTAAGTTCTTTTCAGCTTAGTCCCTTTATTAATCTGGGGTCGCCACAGCGGAATAAACCGCCGTATATAACATATAATAAACACAAATGAATGTTTGCATGGCATATTTATAAATTTTTAATATGTATTTTTTCTCTGAAATAATAATAATAATAGTAAATAATTTTTAAAAAGTATATATAGTAAATATAAAGTAAATATAGACATTTGAATGTAATTATTTACTTTAATTAGGCACATTGCGTTGTACAACCTGAATGAACTTTGTCATGTCAAAAAGAGCAACTATATATGTGTATGTGTGTGTGTGTGTGTGTGTGTGTGTGTGTGTGTGTGTGTGTGTGTGTGTGTGTGTATATATATATATATATATATATATATATACACACACACAAATATATTTATATATATATATATATATATATATATATATATATATATATATATATATATATATATATATATATATATATATATATATATATATATTCCAAGAAACAATAATATTTTTTATTATTATTGATATTATTATTTTATACAATTTTAATTGAATCGCGATAAAATTTATGTCATAAACAATAATAAGCTCTGGACTTTTTTACTTTATATTGACCTAAGAGCCAATCACACAGCAAAAACTGTGCAACAATAGGAATCTAAAAGTGTGTTGATATTAGAGATGTACTGAATTATTAGCCACTGAAAATTTATTGGCCGAAAATATTTTATGCTATTTAATGGACCCTCTAATTTTTTTGGGCTGTGTAATTTTTAAAATCTATTTATTTCTTTTTACAATTAGGGCTTTATTTTTAAGGATCTAGGCGCAAAGTCTAAAACACATGGCGCAAAAGCATTAAGTGCGTGGACGAAACCACTTTTGCTATTTTAAGGACGGAAAAATACAGTTTGTGCTGCAGCGCATGGTCTAACAGGGTTGTGCTTATTCTCTAATGAGTTATGGGTGTGTTTTGAGCATAACGTGCATTAAACCAATCAGTGTCTCATCTCCCATTCCCTTTAAAAGTCAGTTGCGTCACATCATGGTGCATTTGCTATTTACATGGCGGATTTTGTAAGTGGAAAAACTGAATGCTTTACTAGCGAGAAAATAGTTAAACAGACCATCTGCAGCATGAGGATGAAGAACGAGCCGCCTCCATTCAGCCACTTTACTTTCTCTGTACTTTTACTCTTTACTTTACTCCTTTACTTTCGTGGAGGAAGGAAACGGTGGAAACTCACTCCACTGAAGACATCTATCTAAAAAATAAACCTACATGTTTAATTTCATTTGTGAAGCGCAAAGATTTGTTTCAAAACTATTTCTAAATTAAGTTCTAATTTCCAGCAACCGAATAAATAATTTAAAAAACTGAGTTATGTCCAAACACACGTCCTATTCTTATGCCCCATATGGTCCAAAACTTGACAGGTGGACAAATCTAAGTTTGGTTTTAATAAAACAAATATAAATATGCATTTAATAAATACTAATACTACTAATAGTAACAATATACAAAAGCAAATTGTCATGAATAAACTGAACCCCCCCCACCCCCCCACCCCCCACCCCAAAATGAAGATGCCATGGAGGCAGTAGTTTTTATATTTATGTAGAAAATAATAATTTTGTAATATTTTAATCCTTTAATTCTGTTTCATTTGTAAAGATATTTGTGTATTGCTGTACACCCTGTGTGTATTAAGCAATGTGTAGGTGTTTAAGCACAACTAATGCCATCTGCGCTGAAATTTGGACCTGCTTTCAGCTGGTCAATCGCACAGTCTATTTTAGTTCCTCAAAATAGCAACGCGCCAACAATGCGCCTTAACACACCTGTATTTTAGACCAGCACACCCAAAGCCGCGCAAATGGATTTACTATTTAAACAACAAGGTGCAAACCTGAAAAACTAGGGTTGCGTTGGTCTGAAAATAGCAACAAATCACGCCAAACACGTCTTGTGCCTTATTGCGCCGGGTGTATGATTGGGCTGTGCATTAAATCCTGTTTTCTTTATACATTTACAGGGTCCTCTGATTGCCACAGCATTTACTAACGGCTACCATTGAAACAAGTGACAGGTACAACGGTACAGTATCGATCGCCCGGACGTCTTCCCCACATCTGCAGGAAGGATTGATGAAGAATGATTTGAAGTATAATGGTGATCTCAATCGAATACAATGGATGCACTCGACGTGCTGCAGGGTTTTATTGTTATTTTATCAAGCTCTGTCTTTAAAGAGACGAATCAGCCCTAAACTGACGAAACCACGGCTGCAACACTATTAATATGACATGATGTTTATTATTTTTGGAATTACTGTCATATTGGTTTCTAAACTAACCTCCTACTCCTCTAAACTAGAGCTAAACCTGTAAATAACTAGTTCGTCTCTCAGTTTAAGACACTAACAGGTGTATTTTTTTTGTCTTAGTTTTATTTTCTCTCCCATTTCTTGTCTTTGTGATGAATGTATGTATATGTAGGTTTGTAGCTTCAATTTTTCGGTTTAATACTTTCATAAGAGCAATAATCTGTGTCAAATCTCTTTGTAGCGGATTTAGAAAAAGACTAAATCGCTCTCAGATGCGTTTGGTACATTTTCTACTGAAGGATATAGTGTGTCAAAATGTATATTTTGTTAGTTTTGCAACTGGATTTATTACACTGATCATGGAAATAGCAGTAATTATAAGGAGAACATATTTCTCAGACTTAGATTTGACTTTGATTGTGTAAAATATTGTACATAATGTCTTTTGGATCTGATGAGGTCTGGCGGCGTGATTAAGAGAGTTTTTTACACTCAAAAACGCAAGTGCATGATATTCTTTGTCCAAAAATTTGCTTTGTTTTGTCTTTTTTTCTGAATTCGATCAACTTGAACTTTGTGTTTTATTTTGTTCAGGTTTTTTTTTTTTTTTTGCTGACAGAGAGCAATGTGAATGATGCTTCTAGTGTGTGTGTGGGAGTGTGTGTACGTGAGCATGCGTTACTGTCATGATTTAATGTATTATCTTCAGTAAGATGATTTAAAATGTGAATTGTTACCCCTTTATGTCCATGCTGTTGCATTGCTTTTACCAAGTGTTTGTCCATAACACAGTTCAATTAATCTCTTTTAGAGGTTTTATAACAATTGGAATATGAATATACTTCAATTAACTGAAGATCTGGTACTGGTAAAATAATAATAATAGCAACACTAATATAACACTTTTTATGAAGTAAACTGGATGGCTGTTATTATTGGAAAGTTTTAATGTTTCTTGTTTGAAGCTGGACCCTCTCTGGAAAAAAATGAAATAAAAAAATAAAAGGTACATTTGGAAGTACGGAGTCAATTATTTCACATGTTAGAATGTCTACATGCTGACGTAAACTGCATATTAACATGCTGTGACGCTGCTTTCATTGGGTAATAATTGGTAATAATACTTTTACCTAGATTATATACATACATGATTTTGTTCAGCTTAAATTATTTATATATATATATATATATATATATATATATATATATATATATATATATATATACATATATATATATATATATATATATATATATATATACATATATATATATATATATATATATATACATATATATGTATATATATATATATACACATATATATATATATATATATATATACATATATATATATATATATATATATATATATATATATATATATATATATATATATATATATATATATATATATATATATATATATATATATATATACATATATATATGTATATATATATATACATACATATATATATATATATATATATATATATATATATATATATATATATACATATATATATATATATATACATATATATATATATATATATATATATACATATATATATACATATATATATATATATATATATATATACATATATATATATATATATATATATATATATATATATATATATATATATATATATATACATATATATATATATATATATATATATATACATATATATATATATATATATATATATATATATATATATATATATATATATATTATAAACAGTTGAAGTCAGAATTATTAGCCCCCCTTTGAGGTTTTTTTTTTTATATATTTCCCAAATGATGTTTAACAGAGCAAGGAAATTTTCACAGTATGTCTGATAATATTTTTTCTTCTGGAGAAAGTCTTATTTGTTTTATTTCGGCTAGAATTTTAACATACAGTTGAAGTTATTAGGCTCCCATGAATTATTAGCCTTCATTGATTTCTGTTTAGCGGAAAGAAGATTTTTTCAACACATTTCTGCACATAATAGTTTTAATAACTCATCTCTAATAACTGATTTATTTTATCTTTGTCATGATGACAGTCAATAATATTTGACTAGATATTTTTCAAGACACTTCTATACAGCTTAAAGTGACATTTAAAGGCTTAACTAGGTTAATTAGGTTAACTAGGCAAGTTAGGGTAATTGGGCAAGTTATTGTATAAGGATGGTTTGTTCTGTAGACTATCGAAAAAAAATATAGCTTAAAGGGGCTAATAATTTTGACCTTAAAATAGTTGTTTAAAAAATTAAAAACTGCTTTTATTCTATCCAAAATAAAACAAATAAGACTTTCTCCAGAAGAAAAAAAATATCATACTGTGAAAATCTTGCTCTGTTAAACATCACTTGGGAAATATTTAAAAAAGAAAAAAAATTCAAAGGGGGTTTAATAATTCTGATTTCAACTGTATTACCTAAATTAATTTATGTTGAGCACTGTATATTCAATTCAGATTTCAATTAAGATTTAAATCCAGCATAGATATTTGGTTTGTTTGTTTTTTTTATTAATTTATTTAAGGTTCAAAGTCTTTAATAATTTGAATGAATAGATTCTGAATAAATACTATAATATAATAGTCATTTTATGAAATAAAATAATGCCTGTGAATATTAAATTGTTCAACTGAATCGTGCACCTTTCTGATATAAAAGAATCAACTGAACATTTGAAACTCCCACGAGTTCAACTGCATATTTCCATATCTAAAATATTATATTTCCATATTTATGAACTCCAACGGGGTTTAAAAACGACACATTTCCATGCTGTAGCAGCGCTTTTGCCGAATTGATTTCCATAACACAATGACGTCCATCTTTATAACAGATTTAAAGATTCTGGTGCTAAAAAAAATCCTATAAGAACTAATAGAACACGTTTTATGAAGTAAAATAATGAGTTAATAACTGAAAAGTTTAACGCATGTTGTTTGATGCGTGACCTTTTCTATAAAATGAATTATAATCATTTGAAAATATAAATTATTTAAAATTTCAGAACACCTACATGACCTGAAAACAGCACGCATGACTCACTTGACTCCAGAGGTTGCGTGTTAATTTTGTTAGTCGTTTTTTTATGCTCGTGGTTACACAGCATGTCAAATCACCCACGGTCTTTCACTGATTCTCTCTGCTCGACACCTCTGCACCAAAATCTCTATTCACGGGACATTTGTAAAAATTCTCTCAATGAAACTAACTATTCTGCTCAGGATGAAACAGCATTTATCTTGTCGTTCAAATGCATCATATGACTAAAGCATTTACCGTTAAGTTGCTTTGTAAGGTTATGTAGGTGGCAGCACGATTAACATCTTTTCTTTCATAAACATCTTTTTTACTGTTCATTAATCGTACATTTCTTGTCATCCTCTGACATGTATTACAACAACAAAGTCCCTTCATTTCCAATCAGCTGATATAATAATATTAAAATAACATAAATGCTTTTCATTGCGCTGTAGCTGCTGCACACTACCTTTACTTTCTTTCAAAATAGTTTACTTGCTCAAAAAGTGTAGTTAAATTCCAATACAAAATCATCTAGTTCACCACTCGGAAAACATTATTTCACACATATGGGGTTGCACATCAGTTTTTCCAAACGAAAGGTTTTAAAGAACCTTATAAAATATGTCTAAGCATTACTCAAAAAAAAAAAAACAAGAAAACTTGATCTCGGAGGAGAAAAAAATAAAGTTTATCTTAAATATTTAAATGCACCTCTTTACAACAACAACAACAAAAACATCTTAAATGTGAGTTCCCAAGATTTAACAATTCCATCTTCATCAGTACATGAAGATACAAAAACTTATTTACTAACATACCTTTACAAATCAGTGTCATACAGGGCAAGAGAAGTCTCTCAGTGGCACCCTGTCCCATGCGCAGGGTAAAAGAGATTATAGAATGAATAAAATTCAGTCAAAAGGTGATCAATCTTCATCCTCTGGTCTTTACTTGATGTGGACCTCAGAGTATGTCACTGAATCCTCTGTGTAGCTTACTGAAGAAAGATCCGGAGCAGCACAGATCTGAAATTAAAGTCAATGGTCATAACGTGATGTAAAAACTGTATCTGGCTATGTACTCATTCACAAAAGCAAATCAAATCTCCTGTTTGCTTAATAAAATGTTAACCATGTAATTAAAATGATTTCGTTTTGCTATTAATATTAAACTTTACAACAAGAACTTATGCTTCTACAACAAAAAATAAAAATAAAATAAAAAGACTATCTATATTTGGTTTATATTTGCATTTAACTTAGTTTGAGGTCTAATTAAGTATATTTGGCTTGTAGTTGTGTGTGCTCTATTGATTGAGCAGCCTTTTATGTACTTTCCCCCCATATAGTTCTGCATAGTCTAATAAACATCCATGTTCACAGTAACAGTTCAGCTCTGGAGTGGAATAATTCCAATAAACATGTCTAAAACAGAACCAGTTTTGTTTTGACTTCAGATCTTAGGACAGTTTCACATATACAAATCTATACCTAAATAGAAGCATACAGCACAGTAGTTTGCTTTCATTGCAAAAGTAAATTCTCCAGCCTCCGGCGCCTAGACTGCAGCTCTGCACAAGAATTTTGGTAGAGTAGAAATAGTCTTGCCCAACTGAGCTCGGTTTCTCTCGAGGTTTCTTTCCTTCACTTGGTCAATTGGTGAAGTTTTGTTCCTCGCCACTTTTCTTGCTTGGTTTGGAACTTGTGGAGCGGTGCATCGATGGATTTGCTCTTCAGTGAAAATTAAACTACACTGAACTGAACTGAACTTAAACTCTGAAAACTGGACTGACACAGTTTCAGTTTACCAGAACTTCTATGTTAAGCTGCTTTGACACAATCTTGATTGTACAAGCACTATAGAAATAAAGATGAATTGAATTTAAATTGCCAACTATAAGATAATAAGTTCTTATTATTAGTAAACCAAGTATACTAGCATATAAAAACAACAAAACTGTAGTTGTTTACTGAGAGAATCCTTTAAAGTGTACTTTCATGTTTAAAAAGTTATGAATTCATCTAGTAAATCAGTATTAGTTCAAATGTTATAGTGTTTACACTTGAAGTATACTTATATAAATGTATTGATGAGGTGGATTTCTGTCTTTTTCTGTTCTTTTTCCTCAATACTTTATTAATATGATTATTTGAATCAGTTTTGAATCTTTGAAATGATTTTGACTAATGAATAAAGTTAAACATTGCCCATTTGGACTTGTCTATTTTTGCTTTAACCAATCAGAACTTTTTTTCCTGAGTCAACACCATTTTGTTTTTGTAAGATTATAATTGCTGTGTTGTATTGTAAGGCAGAAGATCGGCCATCGAGCTCTACGAGAGTGTGAAGCCCTTCTGCCATAAAACTACAAACTATCTTCAGTAAATTGTCTTCATTTTTATTGAATTTCCCACTCTGAATCTTCTCTAGATCTGACACACCAGGCATTTTGTTTTAAACTGTTATCCCCAACAGTATAAACTATACCTGAACTAATAGTATACTGATATTTGCATGGGTAAACATCCCTTAAACACTATAAACTAACAGAGGCTCTTTTTAAGCACTATTTACCTCATTTCTTGATTTCACACTGTCTTGAGGAATGTTTAATGCTGCATAAACAACGTCTTCATTAGCATCAAAACAGGGTGATCCACTACTAGCGGCAATCTGTTATAAGCAGTAACAAATGTTATTTGAAAAGTACATACTATAGTATATAATACATGTATACTTGTAAAAACAGCTCAGATAATTTCCACAATCTAATGAAAATAAATAAGTGAACAAACATCACTCACTAGAGCATCTGTTGCTGCATGTTTTGTTTTGCTGTGTCCTAATTCAGAAAAAAAAACAATCACTGGAGTTTTTAACATTGTAATCAAATCAAATCACTGTTATTGTCACATCATCAGCAGCACGTGTGCTAGGATGAGTGAAAAGCTTAGGTGCTGGCTGCAGACAGTGCAAAATACAGTCAGTGCAATATACTACAACATACAACAACATATTCAAAACAGGACAATGTAAAATGTAAAAAAAAAAAACTATGTGTACACATAGTTGTAGGCAGTATTGTTTTAAGTATAAATTGGTTAAAGTAATGTACACTTCTAAATCACGTTCTTACCTTTAAAATGTATGTGAATTAAACAAGTAAGGCAGATGACCAGAAGGGCAAAACCTAAGGCTGAAAGCAGAGACCACATCACTGTGTGTCTGAAGGGGTTTGCAGGATCTGGTGCGGGAGTTGTCATCGTAGTCGTTAAATCAGGCACTACAAATGCAACAAGTGTGAATTTTAAATGTTTATCATTTGGATTGTTTATTAGACATTGTGTACTGAACTACCTGTTAACTTGAACTGTACTGCCACAAACTGTAAATATATATTTGAATACATCCTTACAGCTTTTCTCAGTCACTTTAGTACATTTCTCAGATCAGATTTGAAATTTTCAAACCACCTGTTCAATCTTCACAACTTTGTGTCACTTGTGCACATCAAAAAAGCAGTTTGTCATTCTTTTGAACAAGCTGCAAATACTTTTGTACATCCATGCATATGATTATGTGCAATTCTCCTACATTAGCAGCTTATGTCATGTGGATCAAAATGTATTATAATGATTTCTCTCTGAATAGTCTCACCCTCCACAACATTTATGCATAAGTTCATCGCATTAGTCTTTACATGCAAAATGCTTGAACACGTTGTCACAATATATTGTCATAACACATTTCCATTAGACTTTTTTTTTTCATCTGTGTAGAATTGGTAATTTCCCTCGGGTGAATCTTGACTATAGAGATGTTCACATTTCTACTTTTGTTTTGTTTTTTTTCTTTGAGCTATACAGTCCTGTCTTTTCCTTTCAGTATCACAATTACACAATCTGCCAACAAATTACAGTACAAACAGCAAAAAAACTAAATTAACCTTAGTTTACACCAGAACACCCTTCCAGAGTTATATTGACAACATGACTAAGTAATTTGACTGTCTTATCCTTATGCAATGACACAAGGACTTGTCATTCTGACCGTGCAGACACATTCATTAATCCAAAAATGTAGTTTTGAGAGAGAAACTAAGGATTTTGAGCAAGAGACTGGCTTTTGCAGGTAATCCATGGTGTTTCGCTATTTGTACGCGTTGTTTTGAGAAATTCACTTACTGTTTAGCAAATTTCAAATCTGATCTGATAAAGGTACCAAAGCGACTAAAAAAACGTAATATGAATGTTTCACCCAAAATATGTAAGTTCTGTTATAATTTACTGACTTCTTACCATTAAGAAAATAACTCTTTAAATATATATATAAGAAATTTGGCAATCAAATGGTTTTAGTCACTGTTAATTTAACCCCACCAGAAAATGAAAATGAACCACAGACGTTTTTAGACTGGAACTAATGAGTAAATAAGGATGTTTAAAGGGAAGTTTCGCCCCAAAATCACAATTACGTCATTTTTACACACTCTTGTTCAAAACCAGTTTGAGTTTTTGAGTTAACCATTGACTTCCATAGTCGGTAAAACTGCTATGGAACAACATTAATCAAAATATCTTATTTTGTTTAGTTATAAGAGTGTGTAAATATTTTGGGATGAATTATCCCTTTAAAAAGAATAATAAATACAATAAAAGAAAAAGAAATGCAGCTCACCCACATATACATGCGTCCCATTTCCATACTCATCAGGTACAAGTAAAGGTAAATTCCCATGTGCTTTGCAGTAATACACATAACTATGATTTGATTTTACTGACAGCAGGTTCAGCGTTGTGTTAATTAACACAGATCCACTTGGTGATCGATAGGTGGATGTGTTAAACATTTCTTCCTTAGCTATAGTTTGATTGTCTAGCAACCATTTAACCGCAATTTTTTCCACTTGTGAATCAGCTTCAATGTAACAGGTGATGCTGACATTTGCGCCTTCTTTAGCTGTTATATGAGGTCTTTGCCGCACAGACAGTTTTGGAAATCTCTCTCCGTTGACAAGACCTGCAAGAAAGTAAAAAAACTTGAGCAATTAGATTGTCGAATATCGTCAACATCATGTTGTTGACATCATGTTATCAGTGTTGTAATGATAAACAATATTACCTGTAAAGCAGATGGTTAGGATGAGAGCAGAGAGTCTTGAGCGTGTCATTTTATGCGAACTGCAGAGACAGCGGTTTTCTCACGTTGAGCAGAGGCAGGTGTTATTCATTTTTCCTGTGTGGTGTATCCTGCAGTTTGAAACACAGCAGCTCCTTATCTGCATAAAGTCAGACGCTAGTGACACCCACAGACAGGCCACTTCAGCACACTGTGGCTTTCAGCAATTTTTTTATAATTTTTGCCAAAGCTACATTATTTGTTTAGCAAAATTATTTTTAAAAATAAAATCAAGATTCTAAAACACTTTAACCTTCTATTTAAATTTTTGGAGGGAACTATAAAGTAAAATCTTGAAAAGACTACCTCATGAACTCAAGATTAGTTTATTATGCATAATCATTCATTATTTCGTCTTCACAAAAATAATAACTGCTTATTTAAATCAGATTTGTTTTGTCTATCATATAAAAAAAGCATAAAGTAACATGCAGAAAGGAAAGAAACAAGCAACAGGAAATTACATCAAAGGAGCCTTGACATATATGTGAGTTAAGGTCAATAAGTCTCTTAAAATGTCAGACAAGTTCTTGTTGTAAAACGTCATATGGTTAAACTATCACATAAAATAAAAATTAAAACAAAAATAAATACATTTACTGGTTAGTTGTGCTATATAGATTTAAAAGCATGCTATTTGAAACCTAAAGAAACATTATTTATAACATTATTTTAGACAAAAACATTAAAATAGTTTTAGATTATTTGGTAATACTTAATTTTACGGTGTATTTGTTGCCGAGTGTAATCAAACATTTCAGTCCTGAGTAATAACAAAGTCCCTTTAAGGCAAGTCATTTCACTCTGCGCCCATCTTTAAACCGCCTCTCGGGCGGTATGCTCGGGCATCCTGTCTCAATGGGGAAACATCAAATTCTCCAAAATTGTTAGCCAAGCTTACAATTACATTACATATTTGGAACCACCAATAAAATTAAGCAACAACTGTCTCATAAGTTTCATTTCTAAACGTTCAAATCAAACAAAATCTGCATATTTTTCAGGTTGCAATCCACATCTTGGTCTTGATGGTGGATCTGCTCCAGAGATGACAGCAACTCTTTGTTTACAAACATGTGATGTGCGTTTGACAGAATGGACTGTACTCGATTTCGCTTCACAACAGGCCCGGCGCTTCAGGGGGACAAAGGGGGGTATTGCCCTTAGAAAGAATTTGTGCCTGCTCAGTTTTCATAAACGATTAGTTCACTCAAAACTGAAAATTCTTTCTGTCATTAATTACCAACACTCCCGTAACCTTCAATTCCAAATTTTGAAATTTTATACTATGAAAAAGCTATTTAATTCTGAAAATGTGAATTGAAAACTGTGATATTAAAGTAATAGTCCAGACATCTGGTCCGCGCGTCGGTGTGTGCCCGCATCAACACACACGTGGCAGCGGAGGCGCACTCTAAACTCACACGGGAGAAAGGTGGACTAGTGGATGACGTGAAGGCGAGCAGCCTAATTCAATTCACGTTTTGGTTAACTAATTATTTAAATACAACTCTGTTGAGCTCTAAAGGGAAAAAGCACAAAAGAAATTTGCTGTCAAATAAATTTTAACAGAGACGCAACTGCCAGTCATTTTATATTAGTTTTTAGGGGTTAGTTTTACAGTAGCCTAATAACGTTTTTAGTTAGACATTGTACTGTACCACAGTAGGCTACACTATAATTCACATTATAATTTATTAATAATATTATTAAAATTAAGCTTTACAAGGGTCACACTTTACAATAAGGTTCATTAGTTAATGTTAATGCATTTACTAACATGAACAAACAATGCACAATATATTTACTACAGTATTTGTTCATGTTAGTTAACGTTAGTTAATGAAAATACATGTGTTCATTGTCAGTTCATGTTAACTCACGGTGCATTAACTAATGTTAACAAGCATGGACTTGGTTGTTAATAATGCAGTAGTAAATGTTCAATCATGATTAATAAATGCTGTCTAAGTGTTGTTCATGACTAGTTCATGTTAGTAATTGCATTAATGAACCTTATTGTAAAGTGTTACCTTTACAAGTGATAAAACGCTGAACGCTTCGAGTGTTTGCTTTTATTTTGACATCGCTAAAGCGCACTTTTACAGTGGAGAAAAGAAACATCTCATTATACAGCAGCAGTCTCAAGCTAGGACACTTAAAAAATGGCTTTAAAGATGATCAGTCTGCAAAGTTTACAGTGTTAAAAATGAAATAGGTAGGCTTATAGGGCATGAGTAACAGCAGGTACGGCTGAATGATTATCTTTAAAAGATATGTAATTTAGGCTATACCGCTATTTGCTCATGCAAAATTAACACCAGAAAATACATTGTAGGCCTATTTTAACGGCTAAAATACAGTTAGTATGTTGATTTTATTTTGATTTGTAAGCTTGTGGCCTAAAAATTAAAATGTAACCTGAAAAAAAGTTATTACAATCGGCTAAATAAATAAATAAAATGAAGAGTAGGCCTAATGGCTTATGGTGGCGTTTTTACAAATGTCAAACAGACAATTTCATGAAAAATTTAACACTTATGACAGCCTATAGCCTAATAAAGCAGAAGCAAGCAAGCAAGAAGAGAAACTTCACAGAATGTGAATTGGAGGTAGACCGGAGAAAAACTGTGTTATTTGCAAGTTTGTCCTCCGTAACAAAGTGGGAGAGTTTAGCTGACGCGATTAACGCAGTGGGGTCTGAACATCGCACTGTGAATGAATTAAAAAAGAAATGGTTCGATGTAAAGGTGCAGGTTAAGAGGAAAACAGTGGCGCACCTTCAAAGTGTGGACCGAACAGGCAGGGGAACAGGGGATGCTGAAATAACAACCTTTGAGGAGAGAGTTGCCTCAATTGTGGGCAACATACAATTTTAGAGTTGATTTGAATATTTTATCTCAAATGGTGTCAGAGTTTAATTGACTTTTACAATTTTTACATTAAAAGATATTTTTAAAATATTATAAATAAATAAAGCGCTAATTCCAAAAACAAAGTCTTAATAAGCAGGATGTTTTTCTGAACACTTTGGTACTGGTTTTATTGTATAATTTCATATGGTTGAATTGTTTAATTCATTCGTATGGTTAATTTTTTTAATCTAGAAATTAAGCCTTGTGCAACATAAAGAGCATATATGTATGCCTATCTGATTTTTGGCTCAAACTATAACAGGAGCAAAGAATTTCATTGGTTTGAAATCGAATGTCTAATAAATGTCACATGTCAAACTAACTTTACCGCGGTTCAACAGCATGGTATGGAAACCTAATATACCTGCTAGACATGCGGATGATCCCATGCCATACAGCTGCCATTGCACAGCTTAAAGATACTTTATAGTGTGCAATTTAACATAATAGCAATTAGGAGTCGCCAATGGAAATAAAACAAACACACACAAGAAATGCACGTACGCCAGACATGAAGTTGGCGTGGACCAACGCACATTCTCACGTTAACTTAATCGTTAGTAAATCCAAGCGTAAGCGTGAAATCTGGCATTTTTGTGCAGACGCAGCGTTGATACATGAGGCCCCAGGTCTAGGGCCCCCCTATGGGATTAAAATCCCCCTTCAGCTATGACATCCTGGGGATATTTCATACAGATTACAAAATCATAAACTTTTGTTTTCAAGTGCACTTGCATTTTTAAAGTACGGATTTCAAGCTTTATTTGAAAATAGTTCTTATGTTTGTGAAGCAAGTATTCGCAGAGATTCCAGTGTGTTTGTTGAGCACCAAACTGTCATAAAAAACGTCAGTAAATAGTGATTGATGATAGGCTCCTGTACTAGTAGGCGGGGCTTCATTCTCCATATTGACTGTTACACTTTTTCCCATTGAAAACTATAAGAGTGACACGTCTTGTGTATTCTATAATCTTTGGTAATAATGATGAATGACTCAACTGTTATTAGTACTAATGTAATATTGGGCTGCTGTTGTGGAGATATGTACACAACAAAAATGCAACACCTTTGTCAGTTTGGTCAGAAAACCAGTCTGGTGTGACCACGATTTGCCACACAGTGCAATCACCTTTGCATAAAGTTGATAAGGTTGTTGATTGTGGCCTGTGGAATGCTGGTCCACTCCTCTTTAATGACTGTGCGAAGTTACTGGATATTGGCAAGAACAGGAACACGCTGTCCTTTATGCTGATCCAGAGCATCCCAAACATGCTCAATAAGTGGCATGTCCAGTGATTATGCTGCTCATGTAAAAACTGGGATGTTTTCAGCATCCAGGAATTGGGTACAGAGCTTTGCAGCATAGGGTCATGCATTATAAACCTGCAAACCACTCATCCAATCTCCACACTGTCTTCCATATGCTCTGTACAGTGAAAACCAGGATACATCCATGAAGAAAACACCTCTCTACAGCACCAGATGCCATCGAATGTGAGCATCTGCCCGCTCATGTCATTAAGGATGAGCAACTGCAGTCAGGTCAAGAGCGCAATGAGGATGCATGCAGATGGGCTTCCTTGAAATGGTCTCTGACAGTTTGTGCAGAAATTCTGTAGTTCTGAAAACCAATTGTTGCAACAGCTGACCGTTAGACAATATTGGAGATGAAGATGCTGGATGTGGAGGTCCTGGGCTGGTGTGGTTACACATAGCCTGCAATTTTGAGGCCAGTTGGATGCACTGCCAAATTTTCCAAAGCTCCTTTGGAAACAGCTTATGGTAGAGAAATAAACATTTAATTCTCAGGTAACAGATCTGGTGGACATTGCTGCAGTGAGCATAACAACTGCATGCTGAAGTAAAGTGAAACAGCTATAAACTCCAGCAATATAAAGTCATTGTGTGCAGAGCCATAAACCTTTATCTATAAAGTATAATTATGGAAACTGTGTTCATCTGAACTGAAAGCTACGTCGTGTTTGGTAGCATCACGCACCTGTCAGTCAGTTAGCATGTCACCTTAAAGGGTTAAACAAATAACGCACAGCACTACTACGATTACAAAATAGTCCACGCTGTTATAATTCACTAACCTTTTAGAATCAGAATCAGAAAAAGCTTTATTGCCAGGTATGTTCACACATACAAGGAATTTGTTTTCGTGACAGAGCTTCTACAGTGCAAGAGGATAACAGAGACAGGACAAAAAACAGATAATAAATATATTTTAAAAAATACAAGTAAGTAGTGAATGCAAATATACATATTGAAAAGTGTATGTAGAGCTTTTATTACTATATACAACGTTATATGTGCAGCTGTTATGTGCAGATTGGCATGTACAGTGTGTTGTTAAATAAGTGTTAAATAAGTGTATATGTGTATAAAAGTGTATGGCAAGTAGTGATGTTGGTTTCACAGTTATTATCATCAAGTGTTCATGAGATGGATTGCCTGAGGGAAGAAACTGTTTCTGTGTCGGGCTGTTCTGGTGCGCAGTGCTCTGTAGCGTCGACCAGAAGGTGAAAGTCCAAAGAGGCAGTGTGCTGAGTGTATGGGGTCCAGAGTGATTTTGGCAGCCCTTCTGCTCACTCTGGATAAGTACAGTTCTTGGGCAGTAGGAAGGGTTGTACCAGTGATTCGCTCAGCAGTCCGAACTATTCGACGTAGTCTTTGGAGGTCGTATTTAGTAGCTGAGCTAAACCAGACAGTTATTGATGTGCAGATGACTGATTCAATGATGGAGGTGTAGAACTGTTTCATCAGCTCCTTTGGGAGGTTGAACTTCCTCAGCTGACGAAGAAAGTACAGCCTCTGTTGAGCTTTTTTGACAATGGAGTCAATGTAAGTGTCCCACTTCAGGTCCTGAGAGATGGTGGTGCCCAGGAACCTGAATGACTCCACTGCTGCCACAATGCTGTCCATGATGCTCAGTGGGGGGAGAGCAGGGGGGTTTTCTCCTGAAGTCCACTATCATCTCCACTGTTATGAGCGTGTTGAGCTCCAGGTTGTTGTGACTGCACCAGACAGCCAACTCCTTAACCTCCTGTCTGTAAGCAGACTCGTCACCGTCCTGAATGAGGCCGATAAGTGTGGTGTCGTCTGCAAACTTCAAGAGCTTGACAGAGGAGTCTTTTAAAGTGCAGTCATTCCTGTACAGCGAGAAGAGCAGTGGGGAGAGAACACACCCCTGGGGGGCGCCAGTGCTGATTGTGCGGATACTAGATGAGAATTTTCCAACCTTCACCAGCTGCTTCCAGTCCGTTAGGAAGCTGTTGATCCACTGACAGACAGAGGTGGGCACAGAGAGCTGAGTTAATTCGGGCAGGAGAAGTTTTGGGATGATAGTGTTAAACGCCGAGCTGAAGTCAACAAACAAGATCCTCACATAGGTCCCTGGTCTGTCTAGGTGCTGCAGAACATAATGCAGTCCCATATTTACTGCATCATCCACAGACCTGTTTGCTCTGTACGCAAACTGAAGAGAGTCCAGTGAGGATTCAGTGATGTCCTTCAGGTGGGCCAGTGCCAGTTTTTCAAAAGACTTCATGACCACAGATGTTAGTGCCACCGGTCTGTAGTCTTTTAGACCTGTAAGTTTGGGTTTCTTTGGGATGGGGATGATGGTAGAGCGTTTGAGGCAGGAGGGCACTTCACACAGCTCCAGTGATCTGTTGAAGATCAGGGTGAAGATGGGGGCCAGTTGGTCAGCACAGGATTTTAAACAGTGCTGATATGTTTAATATGTTTTGGTGTGGTGTGATTATTACCCGCTATTAAAAAACACAACAACAACTGAATATTTTGAATGAAAAGCTGTAATGTAGCCGTTGCGGGATGAATTTTGGTGTGGTGTCCCGCCATGGAAGAATGAATGTAGCGGAAACCATGCAGGTGGATTGGATGTGACCTGACTGTGCTAACCTTGTGACATCTATTCTCTGAGGCCAGGGTGCTGTATTCAAGCAAACCTGCCTAAACCTCTGTGTGACCTGTGAAAAGAGCAGACCATAATCCAGATCTTCTCTACTGGCCGGATGGTAAAAGTCTCCTTCCATTTCAGCAGTGTAGTCTGTACTTTAAGCAGTAAGGGGAGACTGATCCCATAGTGCTGTGGGCCCAGGACACAAACGAACATCAGAAAACTAGTGCAAATCAAATCCAGAACTAGTGCTTAACACATTTTGACAGTACTATGCCAACCACCAAAGAGGGATTCACTCGTGCCATGCAAATATGTCTGATAATCCATATAATTTTGCAAATATTGCAAATATAAAACTGATGAAACTGATTCCTAGCTGAAAAGCTGCTGAGTTGTAACTGAAAGGCCTGTGTATACTGGGTGATAGACAATAAAAAAAAAATCACTTTCTTAAAAGTAATTATTATTTCGCAGCAGCACGAGTGGTCTTTGATGAACCCAAAAGAGCACGTCACTCCGCTACTCACCCGTTTGCACTGGCTGCCAGTTGCTGCTTGCATCAAATTCAAAGCTGTCTCTTTAAGAAACGACTAAAAACTCAACTATTTAGTCTCCACTTTCCTTCCTAATCTGTAACTGCCTCTCTGGCTATACCACTAACTGTACTCTCTCTCAAAAAAAAAAAAAAAACATTACTAATGCTTTGCTTCTTAGACTTTACACACCTGAAACTTGTCTATGGCACTTGTTCACTGCTGCTCTTATAGTTGTGTAAATTGCTTCCTTGTCCTCATTTGTAAGTCGCTTTGGATAAAAGCGTCTGCTAAATGACTAAATGTAAATGTAAATGTAAATGTAAAAAACAATTGATTCTCAACAGATGAAATGAGACAACAGGAATTCCAGTTTCATTTCTCTAACATTTTCTCACATATGCAATACATTAGCATAGAAACTGCTATACAAGAACTCTGAAGAAAGAACTGCATCTATGAAATTACTAGGGGTGTGACGAGACGCTTACTTAACGAGATGAGACAAGACACGCGATTGGGTTCACGAGACAAGATTTTTACAGTATTTTTAAGAAATCGTCTTTTATTTAACTGAAAAAAAAAACAAAAATTACATCAAATCAACTTGTGATGAATGTTATTTTACTTCTATTTTAATGAATTCTATAGAGTAAAGGGCATGCAAACACTGCAAAAGATTTGCTAATAGCCTATGTGAATGGAAAATAGTTTTTAAATAATTCTAAATATTAACAAAATATTTGCTTATATATGAAAGGAAAATGGATATTAATTTAACAACAAAAAAAAAACACACAAACTGCAAACAATTTAGGTGCTTTTTAAAAAAAAAAATTATGAATGGTATTTTACTATTATTTAAATAAATTCTATGCCATAAAGGACATGCAAACACTATATTTAGCTATAAACTCTACTAATTGGCTTCTCCCCCAAGCAACCAAGTGTGCGTGCAACTCCGAGGCCAGCCTGGGTTGCGAGGTGTTCAAAGCACTTTATCTGCAGTTCAAATCCAATCCTGCCTCCAATCTTCAATGCCAATTTCACCCTCCTGCTCCATCATAACGTCACAACACACGAGACAACTTTTCACCTCGACGAGAACTCTTGTCGCGATTTGATCTCGCGAGATCTTGTCATACAAGATCTTGTCACACACCTATAAATCGCCATGCGTTCATATGAATTCCTTTAAGTGAAGTTTCACAAACTAATTTCGAGAGGAGCACGTGATATGATTGACTACAGCTGATCCTCATTGCTAATCATTAGCTAGCCTATCAGATCATTCTAAAACTACTATAAATATCCTGCCTAAACTTCATTCCTTATCTTCGTTTTTGGAAATGGAAAACTGCTCCGCATCAGCCAACTACATCTACCACCACCACCACAACAACTACTTCTTCAAAAAACAACAATAACCATATCTCCAACTATAACTTCAACAACCTAAAAAACCTTCCTCTTCAACTGCCTCACACAACACATCAGCCGGGTATCCAACCCTATTCTCCAGCAAGATTAATCCAAAAACTCGATCACCGTCCACGAACTCTGCCTAAACTCCCAAGACGCCGACAATATACACCATGGCAACAAAGCCAAACTCTCACTGCTATCCTAGCGGTGCACTTGTGGTAACGTATATAGCATGCTTAAAGGACAAGCCTCGCAAACAATAACTAACTCATGTATAGAATGATTTTAATGAAAGAAACTCACCTCTCAAGCCTCTCGTCTGTCCGCAGATCCATAACATTCCAACAGCTTATAATTTGATTGCAAAGGTCCAGGCAATCCGTAAAACATTAGTCCACAACATCTTTATTCTTTGATAAACATCCATGGAAAGCCATGTCATCAAAACTAGTCGATGGAGTGCGTTCACTAAAACAGCCTTCCAAACATACACACTAGTGAAGTTTGGTCAACAAAATGGCCGCCGACCTTTGGGAGTTTTGATTGACACTCCATTGAACCAATAGCTGAAAGAAGTGCCACCATCCAATGAGCTACCAAAACTTGCGACGGTCCAGCCCTCACCCTCGACTGCTATGAATGACTCCAAAAGACTTTGTGAATATAATAATAATAATAATAATCATATATATAAAAAAAATATATAAAAAAAAAAATAAATAAATAAATAATGATAATAATAATAATTATATAAAAATAAATAAATAAATAAAATAAATAAACTTCTGAAAGTTGCTTATTAGCTAGTGGAAAACACAATGAGCATAGAAGTTCAATCGTAATACGCCATAGTGACTCATCACGTAAATACATAAAGGTTGTTTCTCATTACCAAGTACGCAAAAATCGGACTTGCGTCATTGAAAGTTCAGACTTGCCAAGTTCACACTTGGAGGAACGAACTACCAAGGACGTAAGGACACAAGGCGTACTTCTTCAAATGGAATGACAGTGTACTTATAATGTCACCTACCTAACCATGGATTCATCAGTTTCACTGTACATTAACAATAAAAACATTTAATTATATAAAGCATGGCACTACAATTAATATTGTTATGAAAGAATATTTATGATTTAAGAAAATATAAACGTAAATAACCATAAATGTAAACTTAATTATACAAAGTTATTATACAAAGACTCGTGTCTTTGACTATCAGATTTATTAAACTACACTTGACATTATACAAGTACAAAGTACAAGATGCGAGTAATAGGAAACAAAGATAACGTTAAGCAATTTGGTAAACAAAGACAAAAAAATAAAAATAAAAATTGGATTTAAAACACTAAAAAGATGGACTGTCTGAAGTAAAGCTGCTCTCGGCAGGGGAGGTGATGACGAAGCTCCTGCTGGCATTCTGGGAGTCAGAGTTCGCATAATCCGAGGCACATCGTCAAAGACGCGCCATCTTTGTGAATAACTGCAGATTCGAGTTTAAATCAACTACGTTCTCGCCTAAAAACTGTTAAAACTTTATTTTGTGACACCGTAAAGGAGTATTTTAAAACCTTGAGTTTTCTCCTCCGCCATTAGCTTTCGCTGGTTATATATGCAAGTTTATAATGGCAAGTCGGTTGGATGTGAAAACGACAAAGAAACAAACTTCCCGCTTGACTGCTATGAATAGGAGGAGAACTTTTCTAAAAAACGGAGTAATGTTTCATCCATTGACTCCGTATTAGATATATTAGTATTTAAAAAAAAAAATCTATATCATAAATAGGGTTTACACTCCACTTCACCTACTCAGTCTTCAAGAGGCACTTCCAGGACCACCAGACAAGTCACACCCAATATTCTCAGCTCTCCAGCCAGCTGCCATCTTGTGGAGGGACAAATGCCCACCTCTACCATCCTTGTACACTGTGATAATAAAGCTTTCATACCATGTATTAACAAAAGGCACTTCCATTCACAGTTTCCCATGCCCTTATTAAGACGCCTCGCATGGATTTCAGCTAAAACAATTCATTATGCCTGCTGTACATGTACAATGTTGTAGAAAATTTTTCATTTCTGATTCTTTCTTGTTTCTCATTTCAGAGATCATGGCAGAAGCTGCCCTACATTTGCCTCAAGCACTCCTAGCATACATGCATTAAAAGAAAACCCTCCAGCCCCCTCTCCCCCTTTTTTATAGATGACTCATTCCACCCAGTTACACGCTTTAGTTTCAAAAAACACCTAAAAGCAGTCCTTCGCATATCAGGCTTTTCACCAGAATCATACTCCAGACACTCATTTAGAATTGGATCCGCCACCACAGCAGCACACAAAGGATTATCACAACAGCACATACAAACACTAGGAAGGTGGTCTTCTGACGCTTTCAAATCATATATCCGCCTCAACCAAAGCCACCTCAAGGCAGCCAAAATGACACCTTCCAGATGAATTCATCATCTTACACCAAGAGTCTAATTTGCCTAGATTGAAGCTTTACAGCTATTGGCTTTAAAGAAATGGGCAATATAGCCTATACTCCTTTTTCCTTCCAACTATGCTTCCTTCTATCCAAACTCCTTAGTTTCCCTGCCACCCAGTGCTCCCAGGAGTCTCCCCTACTCCCTGACTCCCGTAAGAGCCAGCCTTTGATAGCTCATCTTACCTGAGCTGTGACTTCGTGCTCGAGTCATGTCACTGCAACATTCGCATGTGTATGCAGCAAACGAGTACGCATCCGCGTGCACTTTTGCACATCAATGCATGCACATGCGAGTGACGTGGACGTACATCTGTTTACATTCACGTGTTTCCGACAAACGTTACACACTATATAAAAAATAAAAAATAAATAAAAATGCTGACGCCCCTAAGCGAACCCTCTAGTGGGAGTCTTTACTGCCAACCGACTCCCGCTAGAACCCGCCTTTGATAGCTCAATTGCCCGAGCTGTGACTTCGTGCTCGAGTCACGTCACTGCCCCCTTTCCCGGCCCAGCTACATTCGGATATGCATGCAGCAATGAGTACGCATCTGCGTACGCTTTTGCACATCAATGCATGCACATGCGAATGACGTAGATATGCGTCCGCTTATACTCACGTGTTCAGACACACGTCATACATTATATGCGGGCACCCCTAAGCTCACACTCCAGTGGGAGTCTTCACCACCAACCGACTCCCGCTAGAACCCGCCTTTGATAGCTCAATTGCCCGAGCTGTGACTTTGTGCTCGAGTCACGTCACTGACCCCTTCTCCGGCCCAGCTACATTTGTATGTGCATGCAGTAAACGAGTACGCGTCCGCGTGCGCTTTTGCACATCAACGCATGCACATGCGAATGATGTGGATATGCGTCCACTTGCACTCACGTGTTCGGACGCACGTCATACATTATGCTGTCATTATGCTAAGCTCACTCTCTAGTGGGAGTCTTCACCGCCAACCGACTCCCGCTAGAACCCGCCTTTGATAGCTCAATTGTCCCAGCTGTGACTTCAAGCTTCGAGTCACGTCACTGCCCCTTCTCTAGCCCAGATTCATTCGCATATGCATGCAGCAGGCAAGTGCGCATTTGCATGAGAGTCTGCATGTATACGCTATTGATGTATATATGCGATCGCATACACCCATATATCTGGACGCATGTCATACATTATGCTGGCCTCCTCAATCTCACCCTCTAGCAGGATTCTTCACCGCCCACTCCCTTCTCCCTGACTCCTGCTAGAGCCAGCCTTTAATAGCTCAACCGCCCGAGCTGTGACTTCGAGCTCGAGTCACGTCACTACCCCTCCCAGGCCCTAGACTAACCTGTTTTATGCATACGTGCCCGTATGCATGCGTGTGTATATATGTTTGTGTGTACGTGTGTGTGCGTATGCATGGATGTATGTATGTGCATATTTATATGTACGTGTATTTATTATACATCTCTATTTTTCCTCGTTTCTTCCTTTCCTACCACTATATCCAGCAACCGGATATACCATCCTTTTTGCCTTCGAGGGGCGTTCTCCGAATACGCGGCTGCTGTCCCGAGTTAGGTAGCATTTTGGGGGGCACTCGAGAAACTCCTGATCTCGTATCCCTCCTAATGCTCATTGACCAGGCGGGAACCTTGGGCTCATCTATCTCCGAGCTCAGGGTTCTCTCCCGGGACAGCATGCCAAACCTGCTATCATAGTCGAGCATTATCTAAGTGTGAACTCTTGAAGTGAAGTTTCACAAACTAATTTCGAGAGGAGCATGTGATATGATTGACTACAGCTGATCCTCATTGCTAATCATTAGCTAGCCAATCAGATCATTCTAAAACTACTATAAATATCCTGCCTAAACTTCATTCCTTATCTTCGTTTTTGGAACCCCCCCCCCATCCTTCCCTTCTCCCTCTTCCTCTTTCATGATCGGGCAACACGGTGGCTCAGCGGTTAGTACTGCTGCCTCGCAGTAACAAGGCCACAGGTTCAAGTTCTAATTGAGCCAGTCGGCACTCCCTGCGTGGAGTTTGCATGTACTCCCTGTGTTTACGTGGGTTTTCTCCGGGTCCTCCGGTTTACTCCCACAGTCTAAAAACATGTACATAAGTGAATCGTAATACAGTCACAAGCACTTAATACATACATAGCAAAAGGGGGCACTCGAGAAACTCCTGATCTCGTATCCCTCCTAATGCTCATCGACCAGGCGGGAACCTTGGGCTCATCTATCTCCGAGCTCAGGGTTCTCTCCCAGGACAGCATGCCAAACCTGCTACCATAGTCGAGCATTATCTAAGTGTGAACTCTTGAAATGTATTAAACTGTTTTGTTTGTTTGTTTTTTGCATGTAAATTGCAGTTAACCTCCAATACAAATGAGGAACTTTAAATAAAGCAAAACAAAAAAGTGTTGCATATCCTCCATGAGTAATGGTGTTTTAGGAAGACAGTTGCCTTCTTTCCTAGAGAGTGCATAGTCATTAGCCCCTTTCACACATACAGACCTTTCCGGAAAATAACCGGCAGCTTTCTGAAAAGGGATCATGTGTGAACAGGCCCTTTTTGAAAATACCGGTAAATTTGTTGCGGCAATTTTCCGGAAGGAGAAGTTGTAACATTACCGGTAATTTGCCGGAATGCTGCGCTGTTTGAACACAGAAGGAAAATTGCTGGAAAGAGCACATTCACGATAAGAATGCGCTGATGTGAGATGTCTATTCCAGCCAATCAGAACATTCAGACGCATTCACATCCGCGCTGTTTATGAAAATAAAAGCCTTTGAATATTTTTCCAGACACATTTATCTGCTAGATGTTAGTCAGATAACGTTTCTATGTTTCTTTCTAATGGCAACTGTGTAAAACTGTGTGCATGTGAAGCAGCAGGTGAGCATCAACCAGCAACAAATGCCCGACCCCTTCTGTGTTTACAAATACAAGCGCAGCCGTTTGGAGGTTGTTTCTGGTTAATGATGTCAGAATTTACCAGTATTTTGGAATATATGTGTGAATGGTCTCTTCCGGAAAAAATCCGCAACGTTCTTGCCTGAGTGAACAGCGCTTTTTTGATTTTACCGGTAAAGTCGTTCCAGTAATCTTCCGGATATTTACCGGTATTGTTGAGTGAAAAGAGCTACTGTTGTCAAGATATGGCCATCCAGAATCAGTCAGAGCACCCCTGTGCTCACAAGTGCACGTGCAGTGTGCCATTTGGAACTCGGCCATTGTTTGTTGCATCATTCAATGCACAATTTTGCATTTACAATGTGTGATACAACTTTTAACCTCTAGGAAGCACTCTCTACACTTTCAGCACTATGCAAAAAACAGTGGGAAAATTGCCAGTGTGCATTTCTTGGCAGCATTGTAATGTGATTTTGGGGCCATTATCCATATGGCTGTATCAGTTGTAACTTTAACACTCCCTTCTCCCTTTGACAGATAATGGTAATATGGGCAAGCAGACAGACTTTTTTTTTTTCTTCAGCTTGCCTCTCCTCTTTCATCTTACATTTATTCAGCGTCCCGCACACAGTCTCCCTCTCTCTCTCCCTCTCTGAAGTGGGATAGTTTTCAGCCCGGGTGGTAATTAGGTCATAAGCCATCTCTGACTCACTCAACTTCTCATCCATTGCCTTTCACACTTACCCAATCATCTGTTCATCCCCCATGAGTGTCTTCATGAGCTCTTGCCCTTGCATTTCTCCTCCGGTTTTTCATTCAGTTTCTTGATCTTTCTCCGCACAGCTCTTGTAAATGTTCTCACCGTCTCCTGCTCCTTCATAACTCATAGCACTTGATACTCCTGCATCATGAGTCCTGGTCTCCAACGGTCAGATGGAAAGACAAACCACTCGATCGATGGAAGCTCAGACCACAGTTTGGGAAGGAGTGCTGAGGATCAAAGAGAACCGCCGCTGAAAAATTATATTTTTCTGACTATTTTTACATGTTTTTGTCCAGCATGGCCTATAAACATTGTGGCGTTGGTCTTTTCTTTGATGGTAAGTAAAAAATCCTTTATTTTTTGGTTATTATGAACAGTAAAGATTATGTGAATTCTTCTGTATATAAAAATTTGCAATATACAAAACGTCAGTTGTGTCCAAAACTACTTGGTTCTTTAAAATATCTTCTTTTGTGTTTCCCAAAGTTATTGGGTGAACTCTCTACTTAAATTTCTAACTTAAAACATATCATATTGTACAGTGTATCCATCATCACAAAATACTTTTTCTTATGGTATGTCTCTTCTGGGTTTAGTTATCCACTTGGCAGTGTGATAAACGTGTGGCTTTGAAATCTGACTAAACCTAATGTTCTTATGGTCCAGACAGACATATAAGTGTTATAAATAGATCTCAATAAATAGGCCTCAAGTATCTGTGCAGTTCACTTGGTAGCACTCCTACGCATTAAAACAGGATTGCATAGACTCTCCCTGACATTTCTCTCACACACCCTTACCCTACTCGAACATTCACACGACACGGTGGTCTGCAGGTGTGCTCACTTGCACAAGGCATGTTGTTGGCTGTTTTTTTTTCATTGTTCATGCTGTAGATAATCAGCAAAGCATTTTTGTTTGTTTTCAGTGGTTTTCTACTGACTTTTCACACACTGACCTCTAAGAGAATAGGAGACAAAGTTCTATGGTTTGGCTACATTACAGTAGACCCAACAACTCACTTCCGTTTTAATGTCAATGCATGTTGTTTTTGCAACGATTTTACTGGTTATTAAAGGCATAGTTCAGCCCACCAAAAAAATCTGCACCATCTTCACTTGTTCAAGTTTGAACTATCCCCATAACTAAGGCAGTGTATCTCATTCCTTCAGTGTATCTCATTCCATAAACTTAAAAAAAAATTAACAGTTTCCAGTGATTTGTTATTCACGAGTGCTTTCTGATTATTTATGCTTTATCAATTATGGAGCCAAGATTTTTGCTTTGACAATTTTGATATTGAAAAGTCTACTTAAATCACTTTTATTGACATTTTTGATAGCTTGAAATGTGTACAGTGCAGCATGTGTTGTTCATTACAGTCTATGTACAGCCATGAGCAAATCAATGAGGCTCTAGCATATTTAATATTATTATTAAAGATTATTATATTTAAATACTAATGGATAGTATTTTTTTTTAATAAAAATTGATATTGTACGTGAAAAACACTGAATGATAAAATTATATTATACATATACACACACAAAAGTTTGGGGTCAGTACAATTTCTAAATGTTTTAAAATAAGCTTCTCCTGGCTCCATTTATTTAATCAAAAATACAGTACAAACGATAAAATTGTGACATTATTTATTCTAAAGTTATTGCACTATAAAATAACTGATCAGAAGTAGTTTATAATTTAATTTCATAATTTATTCCAGTGATTTAAAAAAATTTCAGCTTCATTACTTCAGTCTTCAGAGTCACATGATCCTTCCAAAATCACTCTAATATTAATTATTATCATTATTATTATTATTAATGTTGTTGGTAAAAGTAATAAAAGCAATAATGACTGGAGTAATAATTTTATTTGAAACTACAAACAATAATATAAAACTGTTCATAAATATTTAACAATTTAAAAAATATATATTATTTATTAAACGCTGCCTTGATGAATAAAATAATTTTCTTATAAAAAAAACATGAAAAAACTAAACCTAAACTTTTGACCAGGAGTGTATATATGTTCACAGAATTTCCAACAATATTTTTCTTCTTCTAGTGAAAGACCTATTAGACCTTTTATTTTGGCTGGAATAAATGTGTGTATATATATATATATATATATATATATATATATATATATATATATATATATATATATATATATATATATATATATATATATATATATTAGGGTCAATATAAATTAGCCCAGTTACTAATTTTCAATTGTCTACAGAACAAGCCATTGTTAATTACCCTAGTATATATATATATAGTTGCCCCTGCATTCTGCAATCAATCTGAGCATTTCAAATGCTTGTGGGAGAGTGGAGGCGGCGGGGTCTGAATGGGGTAAAGTGCAGAGGTTTGCTGTGAGAGCAACACCTTAGTTTCAGATTGACTCTACCTCTGCTACACAGTAAAAGTTGAGGGCACTCTGACTACAGCAGCTGCAGCGGCCACAAGACCACACCGCCTGTGAGAAACTAGATGAGTATCAAAAATCACGCAAGCTGGCGCACTGCCCTCTGACACACTGGGGGCTTTATGCACAGGGTAACAAGTGGTTAACAGTAGGAGTTTATCCTAATAGGCCCAGGTTTAACAATTATTCATTTAGTCTCACTTTTGTTGTTACACTTTGTTGACACTTGACAAAAACATATTAGCATTAAATATGTATTATCATTAAAACAAGGTCACTGGCTTTTACATGTAGTAGGAAATGCAAAGTAAAATATAAAGCATATGTTTCTAAGCAACAACTTTGTCATTAAGGATTTTCACTCAGGTTTAGATCAGGACTCTGTGCTGCCATTCACTTCGAGAAACTGCTTTACTCATTTTGCTGAGATGAGCTCATTGTCCTGCATAACAATTCTGGCTGATTGTGCGATGAATGCATGGTAGGAATCACGTGTGAAAGAACTTTTAAGAAATATTTGCATTTACTTGATCAGTATTATAAGTCCAATTCTTGCTGCAGAAAGGGTTCAGCTTTTTCTTCAGTTTGACCCAGTTTGACCTTGCTTTAATGATAATACCAAACCTGAATAAATTAAACATGTTTTCATAACTAAATTTAAATTAGGACCAGTGTTAGTGACAAATGTTAATCTTGTCTTTTGATTGCTTTCTGGTGATGGTTTAGTTCCTGCAGGGCTTTCAGTTTAAATTCTCTTAAACATCAAGAAACATTGTGTGTATGTCAGGGTGTCCCGAGTTCGAATCCCGGCTCGAGGACATTTCCCTACCCTACCCTCCCTTTCTCCCTCTCTCCAACTTCGCTTCCTGTCTAAATACTGTCCTATCAAAAAAAGGCCAAAAATAAATCTTACAAAAAAGAAACATTGTGTATGGTGAAACAGATCCTTACCCTGCTCAGCCCTTAGCTGGTGAACACTTCCAATTGCATTGTTAACCTTGATTACCCATTGCAATTCTCCACAATATCGAGTCCTATTTTGCTTTTGTCTTTCATGCACAACCATTTTTTTTTTGTAGGATTTTAATGAGTTAGTGACATTGTAAATATGCAATGGCCTAGAAATGACAGCTTTGTAAAAACTAACTTCTCTTGCTATGGCTGAAAGTGTCTGCCATTGGGGTTACAGTCACTTTAAAATGGCTCACATTGGCCCTGCCCCAAATACATCATGTTGTCTTTCTATCTTGTGGCATTGCACATGCTTGCTTAGTGTACAAGTCCTTAGGTTGTTGCATCTGTCATTTTTATGCTTTGAAGTGTGCTCATTTTTTGCTTCTGAGTTTGGAGTTGCAGACGTTCTCTGTCACAATATTCTTAAACACGCCTCCCTAACCATTAGTTTCCTATGAGGGAATGATGAGCAAAAAGAAAGCCTCGTCCACTACTCAATATTCTGTTTAAGTTGGAAGTACATTAACATGCTGAAATAAATGTCTCAGCAACTTCTGGTTCATGACAACTTTATGCATGTTCCTAAACAACACTGTTTGGCTACTTTGTTTATGTGCTCAACAGATATGATATGACTGTGATTGGCTCTGAAGGTCATCGCTTCACCATTGTTCACCAAGTGTGAACAGATATACAGCTGCTCAGATGTGGGATTCAAATTCTCCAGTGTTCCAGTATCTGTGAAGAGCCCTTCAAAGCCAATCACAGTCATTTCTGTTGAGCATGTAACCGCAATGACCAATGATGTCATCAAAGTGTGGACTTTGTACACAAGTACTGAGTGAGCCATTTGGAACACTGCCAGTTAAATAGGGATTGGCAAATATTCAAGCAGATCCCCTATTTTTTTGCGAATTTTCGATGGCTGAATCCAATGCAAAGTCAATTTTTTTTGCGATCCAGCAAAATTTGTAATTTAAACTCAAAATAATCACAAAAAATTTTAATAATCTCAAAAAACATCCAATTCCAAACCATAAAAATCTAATTATATTTTTTCAGTTTAAAATGAATTGTTTTACATGACTTATAGATGTTGCATACGCAGCGAACATGATGTATTTCAGTGTCTCTCACCTCTCAAAAAATGATGTCTCACCTGCACCCTCACAATCCTAACATTACATGTAAGTGGGGGGAAATTGTTTTGCAGCCTGTGCAGTAAGCAGATGCAGATGAAGCGTCAAGCGCGAGTGATTTACATGTGAAGTCAATGCAAAGATGCAATTAAACATCCTGTGGCGCACTTCAGATTGCAAAAGAAAGTAGATAGAAACATCTAACAAACGGAGTAATGGAACAGACAGAAAAGCAAGCAGCTTACGATGATGGAGATTGGTTTAAGGATGATGGCTGTTGGACGTGACTGAATTGAAGGAAATTATTTTTGCTTTACATGTATGGCTGGTAAATCAGCCATAAAATATCATTTAAATATTCAACCTCAAGGCATAAAATAAACTCGCACTTGAGATTTGTGAAGCGCCTAATTTGAATGGGTGGATGAAAATCGTTTTGCTTCTGAAGTGTAAAACTATGTCCAATATTCATGTCAACATGACTGGAACAACTGACGTAAACAATTGAGAAATTATGTGTTTTCTGTAACCTTCTCAGATTACTCCATTCTGTGGATTGCCTTATATTAATAATTGCTGTCTGTGTTTTTAATATTAATCAAACAACAAAAGATAATGAGACGAAAGAATAGCTGTTGTAACTTCAATGTTTAAGCTTTCATTATATATGTTATATTTGATTATATGATTCAGTTTCTGTACCTGAAAACTACAGTTAGATACCTGAATAGAACTGTTTATTTTAGTAGTATCTTTACTTCATTCCTACATTTTCATTCGTGCTTTTGCTTGTAGATAGATGTTTTTTTATTGTGTCCTGTATTTTTAACAAACCATACCAAAACAACCTAAAACCATGATGCAAACCAAACCATGAAAAGTCTATACCATTGCACCCCTATTTAAAACAGCTCTTTTACTCATGTTAGGACTTCAATAGGACTAAGCAATGATGTCAAAATTTAGCAAACTGTAGATTCTCTAATTTTGATCTCCACTGTTATGAATAATTTTAAGGAATAAATTTAACAATGTTTACACTTGCTAAAAAAATTTAGACTAGACTCTTAAATGTTCTCCAACCAGAAAATTCATATTTTAAACAGTAATTCATATTAGAATTACAATTTAAACCATCTTTGTCATCGCAGTAAATGTGATTTAGTGCTAGTGATCCGTATGTCCAAGTCTCAGCTTGCTGTGTGATCTTATTAGGAGAGCTGAAATGAGGTTGGCATCATCACTATGCCCCTCGTTGCTGTCTGCTTTATGAGGTGTAGTTTTCTTTTGGAGACCTGCCACTGATGTTGCAATCAAAATATGCTAGACGCATACTTTCAAATTAATCTTAATTCTGTTTATCGTCAATCAAATAAATATCCATTCTGAAATTACTCTGTCAAATAGCCCATTTTACCAATCATATTTTTCTGTTTCTTTCAGTCTCAAAGCAGCTATGATGCTAAAGACTATGAGGGAGCTCGGCGACTGGGGAGGAAGGCTTTTCACATGGGAATCACTTCTCTAGTCATCGGCCTTATCATTATGGTCTTCTGTATTGTACACTTCACCACGGTATTAATTTGCACAAAGCCTGACTCATATTTTTGAGTTCACTGTAAATTGAAAATTCTGTCATTTACTTCCGAAAATATCCTATAGCGTTTTTAAGTGTAATGAACGCAGATGAAAATATTACGTTCTAAAAGTATTAGAAATGTGGTTCTTATGACCTGTGCAATATTTCTCAAGTCTTCGGAAGTCTTTATATGAGAAACTTAAAGTGAAATCATTAATTGCTAAAATTGTCTGCTTTATTACAGTTTTTCTCTATTGGTTTGGCTCATTTCTTGAAACAGGAATTACATTCTCGAACAATTGTTCACAACAGACTTGATTTTCTCATTCATTTCATCAAATTGCAAATGTCTAAGTACATCTTTGCAAAAGATTAAGTACAGAAGCCGACATTTAGCACAATTTCCAAGTGAATAGATCTAGTTGATCTAAACTGATTGTTGATTTTCAGTTCAATGGTTGTTCGCTCCAAAATATGTCAGCGTCATTTCATTGTATAAGTCATCACATGCACAATCGTCTATTCAATTGTCAAAGTTAGTCAAGAACATAATACCATGAATACCATATATGAATCCGTGGAATATTTGATACATTTATTACAGCAACTGGGCGTCAGGTGAAACTAGAACTTGACTAACAAAGGAGGAATTTCACACATCTTAGGTGACCAATCAAGCACTGTCGGCTGCACTAATTTTCATTGTTTTTTGTTTGTGTGTTTATATTACAGTATATTTTGTTTTATTCTGACGTATGGAAATTACTTTATGTGTGTGATTGATAATGGTTACAATTTCCTTGGCAGTATGAGTGCAATGTGTGATGTCAAACCTTGGAGGCTACTCTTACCCTAAAATTCTATTTCTTTTTTTCAGTTTTATACACAATTGTATTCTGTTGGCTAGAACAAAACAGTACAGTTACCATTGTCAATCAAGGACTGGGCTAAGACTGTAAGGTGGATATGAGGGTTATTTCAATGGTCCTCTGCGATAGTAACAAAACCTCTAAACATTTGACTTGCAGTGCTCACACAATGCCAAAGGAACAAAGCATTTTGGGGGCACTGACTGTTTTGACACAAGAGTGAACTGTTTTGGGAAAGGTATGAGCTGTTGCAGGTGAACCATGGTGTTGTGCTGAACCATCCACATTATTTTGGCAAAAGCACCAAGAGTGTTGAGAATGTCCGGTCTGTTTCAAGAAATGAGCCAGTGAACTGTTTTTGGAGAGATATGAGCTTTCGCAAGTAAGCTATAGTGTTGTGCTAAACTGTAGCATTGTTTTGCCAAATTATCTTAGAATTTTGAGAATGTAATTTCTGTTTCAAGAAATGAGCCAAACCAATAAAGAAAAACTGTAAAGAAAGCAGCAATATGCAATTTGTGACATCATTCTTTAAAAACCTTTATATGGAATATTTGATACTGTTCACAGTTACTCAAACTGATTGATAGTCTAATTACAATGATTAAATTAGACAGAGCAATTTATGTACTATAGATATTAAGTCTTTATAAAACCAAAGTTTTCTTGTCTAGATGGATGGATGGATGGATGGATAGATGGATGGATAGATAGATAGATAAGTTGACTTCAATTTCTTTTTCTTCCTCACACACAGCAATAGAAACCCATTTCCTCCATACTTCTATACTTTTTATGTTCATTAAATGTAACTGTCAAAAGGCCAAAGATCTGCACAGTTATTTTTAATAAGGCTGCTTCACAGACCAAGATTTTGCATTGTCACCATGTCTACTTATAAGGATCTATGGACTTGTTGTCAATCAAGTTTGATTTCATAGAATTTATAATAATTTTTTATTAATTAAAATATTTATTTGGGTTTATTTTGTATTATTTGGATTATTATTATGAATTTGGCAACACAAATTAATCCATGTTTGTGTGTCTTGCTCTGTGTAGTTCGTTATTATTGTGGATACAGACAAGATAAGAGATAAGAAAAGAGTTAAGATAAACAGCTGGGATTAAATCATCAAATACATCATTACTGGTATAGCGTTACTGAAAGAATACTGGTACATAAAAAATAGACAATTATATTGATTTTTCAGAGTAAAGAAACTGGAAACAGAACGAGAAGGGAGTCCACTTAAGTAATACGTTGAGATTAATGTTTAGAGTTGTGGGATATTGTTTTTTTAAACATGAATTAATAACTATTTGGCCTTAATGCAGACCCGTAGCCAGCCTGGTGAAAGGGGTGGTTCTTTTTTTCTTAAAAAACTTTTGGAAGTTATTCGCCTCATTTTCAATTTAATTATGAGATTTATATACTGCATTTTAGAGACATTTTAAGCACTATTTTAGCTGGATTAGCTTGATGGATGGTCATCACAACCACACTTTTTGATGTACCAAAAACATTTCCAAGATATTTACATCAATTATCATTTACATCTTATTTACATCAATTACATCATACATAATTAGAAAAAAAATAGGAATCTGTTAAAGTTTTAAATTGAAAACTAGCCTATTGTCATTTAAATATCATTAATTTAAAGAGCTAAAGCCTTCTTTGAGGGATTATTCTCACAATTTATTATGGCATTGCAGTCAAAATAGGACAAATGAGCTCATGTATGGGACAAACTCTGGACCTTTGTCAGTGAGGGGTGGGTCTTTCGAACCACCCCAAGCCCCCCTGGCTTCGTGCCTGTAATGTACACATTAAAATTGATAGACTATTTGAGCATAATATATCATTTAAGATGATATTATAATCATAGCTCTGACAAAATCAGTTGGCAATGGCTCAGTTGCCCATCCTAAATTCTGCCAATGTTTACTTAATAAATTCAACCCCAAAAAACGTCCCATTATGCGCTAAACAGTCACATTTAGCTTTTTTTTTTCCATGGCGGAAACAAACTTCCAAAAAAAAAAAAAGCTGCCATGTTATTTCTGAAGACTGTATCACTAGAATCAGACTGACATCTATCAAGTAGCTTTTTTTTGAAAATGACTAAATTATGCAAATAAACTATACTATTAATTTATCCACTGTAAATGTACTTCTCACCTGCATGGTATTTATTAACACGGTTTATATGCTGTACTCTTATTAAGAAACAACTTTCTTCTTTTATCTCTGTTTACATCAACCAAACAGGATGCAATCTGACTGTGGTGAAGCCAGTTGACAGCAGGAAGCTGCACTGTAAATTAGTGGCGATCAGTTCCAGTGAACGCCAGAGGACGCTGTGAGCTAAACCCTGAACGTGATTTCACTGTGGTGGCACCATGTGCTTAAAATAAACCATCCTGGGTTCATCAATCAGTATTTTTCAAATGGAATGTATAAGTGGGTCTGATTTGCTTAAAGCATGGCCAGAAAACACAAACCTACACTAAAAGTCACTTAATCTTCATACCACCTCACAGATATACTGTATGAGAGTGGTGTCATTTATTCCTGCAGGCAGAACAACTGCAAAGTCTGTATTTGCTGAGTATGTCTGACACTTCAAATGTTGTAAATGTGTAGTTCAGATGTGTACATTGTGCTTGTCTTTAAGCATACTACTAAAAGGATGCTTGCACTCAAATAGCTAACCAATGCTTTTACAGAAAAGTGTTATTATGTATGGATGAATGTAAAATAATAGAGTCTGACTGTTGTTATTTGTTTGTTTGTTTGTTTGTTTTTTTTAAGAGAAAATTTAAATAAATGCACAAAGTATTAAAAGACTCTAAATGCTTAAATGTCTGTATTTGTTATAATGGATCATAGCAGCACTAGCCACTCCCTCTTGGCCTTACATCTAATGTAATCCGCAGCGTTTGGAGGATCTTGTATTTTGATATGTAATATTATAGCCAGCTATGGTTAAATATAGATAAATTGGGCTCCACTCTTGGCAATCAGAACAAACAACTAGCTAGCTACACATGCAATGGTACACGGTAGTACTTACTGTGTGTTTCATTGATGAGTTTTCAGTGTACTTCAGTGTACGGGTGATAATATTAATAGTAATCAGTTTGTCCCGATCATCGGTCTCCCTTAAGTTACTGACTAATGTGCTTTCAAGATGTGCTGGTGGTCCATATCTGTACCACCCATGAGTGTGTTTATCGGAGTGTGCATTTGCGGATACAGTTCCACTTCTCTCTGTACATCATTGCCAGTCATGTCATGATGCTATGAAACTGGACAGCCGTGAGAATGTCGCAAGACTCTGATGAGCACACGTGTGGACTGTCAAACCCAGCTGGCTCACTCTATGACAGGACACACCCTCTGGCACAGGTCCTAAAATAAAATTAAATATTTAATTATTACACACACACACACACACATATACTGTATATATATATATATATATATATATATATATATATATATATATATATACATATATATATACACACACACACACACACACACAGTTGAAGTCAGAACTATAAGCCCCCCTAAATTATTAGCCTCCCTGTTTATTTTGTCCCCAATTTCTGTTTAACAGAGAGATAATTTTAACACATTTCTAAACATAATAGTTTTGATAACTCATTTCTAATAACTGATTTGTTTTATCTTAGCCATGATGACAGTCAATAATATTTGACTAGATATTTTTCAAGACACTTCTATACAGCTTAAACTGACATTTAAAGGCTTAACTTGGTTAATTAGGTTAACTAGGCAGGATAAGGTAATTAGGCAAGTTATTGTAACGATGGTTTGTTAAGGGGTTACGAGGGGCTAATAATATTAAGGGGGCTAATAGTATTGACCTTAAAATAGTTTTAAAAAAATTAAAAACTGCTTTTATTCTAGCTGAATAATATATATATATATATATATATATATATATATATATATATATATATATATATATATATATATATATATATATATATATATATATATATATATATATATATATATATAATGATTTTTATTTAATTAAAATGTGGACTCCCAAATACATGAATGAATGGATTAATGGATAAACATATAATGAGATAAAATTAAATTAATAAAACCAAGGTGTGGATTCAAATGCAGCTGGACACACTTCTATTCAAAATGTACCTAATTAAAATTAACTAATTGAACAAAAGATTAAATCATCAAGAACAAATTTATTCTGATTGCAACTGTATTTATTTATTTATTTACTTATATATTTGGACTTTAACTGGTATGTGATGGGTGAGCCATTTATTTCATTGTTGATGTATTTATTATTATTATTTTTATATTATTTTAGTAGTAAATAATAATAAAAAAAAATATGTTTACTATTATTTTTTAAAAATAGGCTTAAATAGAGCTAGACACCTAATCTGGCACAGAAGAAATTAATTAGTGAAAGAAAGAAAGAAAGAAAGAAAGAAAGAAAGAAAGAAAGAAAGAAAGAAAGAAAGAAAGAAAGAAAGAAAGAAAATGACTAATCTGACTGACAGTGTCTAATTATGTATAAAATTATATTATATTTCAAAAATATGAAAAATTAATTAATGGCAAAGCAATTAATTAAAAAGTATGTCAACAAATAAATAAATGGCTCACCCATCACATACCAGGTAAAGTCCAAAATATATAAGTAAATAAATAAATAAATAAATACAGTTGAAATCAGAAAATTATTAAACCCCCTTTTTATTTTTACATTTTTTTAATATTTCCCAAATGATGTTTAATGGAGCAAGGAAATTTTCACAGTATGTCGGATAATATTTTTTCTTCTTGTGAAAGTCTTATTTGCTTTATTTTGGCTAGAATAAAAGCAGTTTAAAAAAAAATTTAAAAACCATTTTAAGGTCAGAATTATTAGCCCCTTTAAGCTATATATTTTTTGATAGTCAGACAGAACAAACCATCGTTATACAATAACTTGCTAATTACCCTAACCTGCCTAGTTAACCTAATTGACCTAGTTAAGTCTTTAAATGTCACTTTAAGCTGTATAGAAGTGTCTTGAAAATATCTAGTCAAATATTATGTATTGTCATCATCATGGCAAAGACAAAATAAATCAGTTATTAGAGATGAGTTATTAAAACTATTATGTTTAGAAATGTGTTGAAAAAATCTTCTTTCCGTTAAACAGAAATTTGGGAAAAAAATAAACAGGGGGCTAATAATTCAGGGGGTTTAATAATTCTGATTGCAGCTGTATATAATAAATAAACTAACATAATGAATATACATTAGATAGATTTATTAAAGTTTTGAACTTAAACATTCCCTTTATGCTTTTAATAAAACAATTTAATTCCATTATTTTAAATATGAAACTGAATGAATAAGGCTTTCTTTTACTGACTTAAGGCTCTATTCAAAACAGCACGCTTTATCAATAATTTAAGAATAAGTAGCATATTTTTACATTGACTTGCAGCAGACAAATATGTGAATACTGTATCAAAGTTTGAGATTCTCTAAGTAAAAAAACGCCAAGTTACAGAAGTTGCAACAACTTGTTACAACACTCCTCGTCTCCCACTGCTTTAACTTCATACAGAGCTCGATGGTTATTTCCCTTGTCCAAAGCAGCAGGCGGAAGAGGTGTGCTTAACATTTAACCTTTTTGTGAGGCAATGTGAAAATGGCGTTATGAACGGAAACATAATCGCAGGCTACGGGCAAATAAAGTTTTCAGAGGTAAGATATTTAATCATAAGGGAAAATACCAAAGTCCGGCATGAAACGGAGGAAAACTGCGGTCTTTTACGTAGGCGAGCCCTACACGTAAGAACAGGAACAACGAAGTAAAAGATAAAACATCCCAACGTTTTAGCCTACGTCCTTGATATTTATACGTTCTTCAGCTGTAGAATTTCTCTTTGCATTCATAACTTTCAAAAATGTGTACAAAAGAGCCGTTTGGTTATAAATGTTTGTTTATGCGATTGGCAAAACAATTGTAAACAGTGGTCAAAATTTAACTTACTGTTACTAATGCGTACGTCGCATACTTTGTAAAACTGTTTGGATTATAACTACGTTTTTTGTATTGTAGCCTTCTAAAAAGTAACTATTAACATCTGTTAACGTATTTAATGTAAACATAACGCAAAACTATTTTTCGGATGCAGTGTAACGTTAGCTTAACGTTACCTTGTTCTTTGGCGCCTCTAAGTTAACACAATAAGCTAAACGTCGATTAATTGAGAAGGAAACTAGGTCTTTGTCATACATTTAAAAAGACTTTGATAATTTAATAAATAACGACCGTACTTTTTATGTCGTGGTCTTACCATAAGGGACCAGTCGCAAGTAACGTTAGTATGCGAAACGTTGTTATGGTTACCAGGTGTACTTAATTTTGCTAACTCACGTCTATTATTTAACGTTAGTCAGGTAAATAAACAAATGTCATAGTTACTAAATATTTAGTCCATTCATGCATAAAACTACTGAGTTAACGGGATAGCGCTTAGCTTACTAAAACAACCACTTTTATATTAGAAAGTAAGCTAGGCTAATCGTGTGTTTTGGCAGATTGAGTTTCATTTAACTTTATTCATTTAAAGCCATGGTTTAACTATGGTTAGTATAGAAAACCGTGCTTTGTTTGTGATTACCGTGGTTTAAAAGGTTGCTGTTAATTTATCTATGGTCATCCAAGTTAGTCATTTTTTTCTTCATTTTTTGAAATGAAGATTTTTAGCTGAAAATGTGGTCCTTGGTGATTCGACAAGCACATTGACAGCTACGGGCACTTGTATATGCTTTATTCAATTCAATTCACTTTTATTTGTATAGCGCTTATACAATGTAGATTGTGTCAAAGCAGCTTCACATAAAGGGTCATAGTAAATAGGAACAGTGTAGTTCAGTTTGTAGTGTTTAAGTTCAGTTCAGTTTAGCTCAGTTCAGTGTGGTTTAATAATCACTACTGAGAGTCCAAATACTGAAGAGCAAATCCAACGATGCGCAGCTCTATAGATCCCGAACCATGCAAGCCAGTGGCGACAGCGGAGAGGGAAAAAAAAACTTCACTAAATGGCGAAAGTGAAGAAAAAAACCTTGAGAGAAACCAGGCTCAGTTGGGCACGACCATTTTAATTTCTGCGCTGTATTTATGTATTGTGTTTTATTACAAAGACTATATATTAAAAATATTTTTAAAACATTACAATGAGGAAACATTTTTCATGTTTTCCTTTTTTCCTTTTTTTTTTTTTTTGCCCAAGTTAAAACTAGAACTAAACCAATGTTGGAAAAGTACCTCATAAACCCATTGGGAGCCCAGTAGTTGGAAGTAGCTGAATCTTTTTTGAAATTGTACATTAATAAAAAATGTCAGATGGGATGAATGTTGACCAGGTTGTACACACGATGTAGAATTGGCCACTCAAGACTACCCACTCATATTTATTAAAAGTGGAAGAGAAACCAATCTGATTGTGATTTGTGTAAAAAAATATTTTGACAATAAAACAGAATACAGCATAAATGAGAATATATCCTAGAATATATTTTAAACAATATTAGACAACAATTTCATTCAGAAAATATTTTGAAAAGAAAATGTTTTTTTAAAAAGTGCCTCTTTTTAGAATATTTATCACTGACTAAATTGAAAGATCTTATGTGACAGTTTATCGGTATTGTTGTCATCTGTATGTTTTTTTAATGCTACTTTTTAAAAAATACTGTTATGTTAGTAAATTGTGTATAGAATGTTTATTGCCAATATTACCATAAATATAAAAAAGCTGTTGTCTAGATCTGGAAGTCTCATTAACATGCATGTAAATAAGTCGCAGCATGGGCAACACCAGCAGTGAGAGAAGCGGAGGGGAGAAGACGCACCGGCGGGAGAGCCGTAGTGGAAAAGATGGAGCTCGACCCAAAATCCTGATGGACAGCGCAGAGGATGGAGACCTCTTCCAGTCAGATGATGCCAAGGTGATGTGCTTACAGTGAAACATTAGCTGTTACAATATGTTCCCACAACTCATTTATTACAGCAGTAGCTCTATTTCCTGTAGACACCTCATCCAACTTTCTCTCTGTCATTCTAGGAGTTCCTAGCCTGGCAACAAGATCAGGAGTCGGATAGTAAAGCCCCGCTGGAGGAAAGGCCCACTGTGTTCCGCTGGAAAGGTCCAGGGAAAGAGATCTACTTGTCTGGCTCCTTCAACAACTGGGCCACCAAAATCCCCTTGAATAAGAGGTGAGTGCTGACAGACCATTAAATCATTAGCATGACATGTTAGACTGTGTTTACACAACAAACATAACAAGAGGTATTTATCACCCTGAAAATCATAGTGTCCTGCAAGTAAGTCAGCTGCTTCTAAATAGTGGCTCTGTTTGGATAAACATGGACAGCAGGGGGAAAGGAATCGCTAAATATTAATATGCATTTAACAGTATTTTGGGGGCTTGAAAATTAAACACATGTGAAAATGGGATTTAAAGTGTACATTTTGAAAATATTGTTATTAAACTACAAAAAATGCAATTTTGTGTCAAATGTGGGGTTGTGCATATACTATGTTCAATGTATAGGACTGTACACTTACCAGCCACTTTATTAGGTACACCTTACTGGTACCGGGTTGGACCCACTTTTGCCTTCAGAACTGCCTTAATCCTTCGTGGCTAAAATTCAACAAGGTACTGGAAATATTCCTCAGAGATTTTGGTCCATATTGACATGATAGCATCAGGCAGTTGCTGCAGATTTGTCGGCTGCACATGCATGATGCAAATCTCCCATTCCCAAAAGTGCTCTATTGGATAGAAATCTGGTGACTGTGGAGGCCATTTGAGTACAGTGAACTCATTGATGATTTGCACTTTATGACATGGCATGTAATCTTGCTGGAAGTAGCCATCAGAATATATGTGGTCATAAAGGGATGGACATGGTCAGCAACAATACTCAGGTAGGCTGTGGCATTGACACAATGCTCAATTGGTGCTAATGGGCCCAAAGTGTGCCAAGAAAATATCCCACACACAACTACACCACCACCGCCAGCCTGAACCATTGATACAAGTCAGAGATGCACTTCTGCATTCCTCGGTTGTAACGAGTGGTTATTTGAATTACTGTTGCCTTTCTATCAGTTTGAACCAGTCTGGCATCAACAAGCCATTTACGCCCACATGATTGCCACTAACTATATTTTTTTTTCTCGTTTTCGCATCATTCTCTGTAAACCCTAGAGATGGTTGTGTGTGAATTTCAGTAGATCATCAGTTTCTGAAATACTCAGACCAGCGCGTCTGACACCAACAACCATGCCACATTCAAAGTCACTTAAATCATTTTGCTCGGTTTGAACTGCAGCAGATCGTCTTCACCATGTCTACATGCTTAAGTTTCTACCATGTGATTGGCTGATTAGAAATTTGCATTAACGAGCAGTTGGACAGGTGTACCTAATAAAGTGTATGTGTGTAATGTTTTTACAGTGACATTAAAGCATTTACTTTATTTATTTTCAACAGATGCATGTTAGTTTGACAACAAATGTTGTATGTACATTACATTTTAGTAAAAATTGAAAAGAAAACATTTCCATTTTTAGTACATAGTTTTAGTAAAACTGGCAGCACAAAGTTGATTAGCACTTATACATTTTAGAAAAAATATTTGAAGAAGTGGACTGAAGTGGGGCCAGTCTGTAAACTTTAAAATGCTTACTGTTTTACTGATTTATTTATTTTATTTTGTTGTAGCTATGACAATGCCATGACAATGTAACATCTAAAAACTATAAAATAGTACATTGGCAGAGAGCTTAACGTGCTGCAGTTTGAGAAAACACATGCAATTACAAAAAAACATCAGCAAATTGAGAAAAGATTTTCATCCGTTTGCAAATCCTCACAACGCAAACACATTTTTTAAAAATGTTCTGCATTTTCACACAACACAAACAAATTAATAAAACATGCTGCATTTTCTGACAAGGCAAACAATTTATGAAAGTGCGCTGCATTCTCTCACAACACTTTCAAACACATCTGAACACAACAGAAATGACCCTAAAATGTGACTCTGTATGTGTTGTGAGGATTTGCAGCACGTGTGATGTCAAACGGATGAAGATCTTTTTATAATTTGCTGATGTTTTTTGTATTTGCATGTGTTTTCCCAAATTGCAGCACGTTAAGTTCTCTCTGCCAATGTAAAATACTCCCTAAAAATGACAAAAAGTGACTTTGCTGCTTCAATAAAACCAGTGCACTGATGAAAACTGCTGTTCAAAAGTTTAGGGTCAGTCAGATTTATTTTTTTGCTTAACAAATGAATTACTTTTATCCATCAAGGAACAATAAATGGCTAATGATGATGTTATTCAACATTAAAAATTCAGCTAAACAATCTTTCATTCATTATTGTACATCATTAGGATAACTTCACAACCTTTGAGGAAAGAAAACACTTCCATCACAGAAAACTGAAATTTATAGGGATAGTTCACCCAAAATCATTTAGTCAAACTTCACCCAAAAGGTGAACTTTGGATTTGCTAAAGTTTAATGAATTTCTTTCTTCTTTTGAACACAGAAGATGTATTGAAGATTGTTAGAAACCAGCAGCTGTTGACTTTCAGAGATGGGACAAAATTTCCTATGGAAGTCAATGGCTGTTTCTTTTCAAGATTTTCAAAATATCTTCTCGTGCTTAGGATAAGAAAGAAACAGGTTTTTAACAAGTGAAGGGTTGTTATTATTTATTAATATTATATTATAATGGGTTAATATTATAATTGGGTTTATCATACCTTTAGGACATCACTTGTTTTTGTGCTTTTTTAGGTTCGACACTAGGGGTCAGTGTGCATTTACCAGAAACTTAAAAAACATGGTCATAATAACTGTGATCTCATGCTGTACACACACACAAAAAAAACATAATCATCACAGCTAGAAAAAGAGCAGAGCCTTCTGCTTCCTTTCCCTCATTATTTTTGTAACGTTCTCTTTTAACAGTCATAATAATTTCGTGGCCATAATTGACCTGCCAGAAGGAGAGCACCAGTATAAGTTTTATGTGGACGGACACTGGACTTTAGACCCTAAAGAGGTAAGAGATAGCCTTTTATTTTCTGATAATTCTCAAATACGGCCTAATTTGAATCATGCTTGCTTAAATGTAAAATGTTACTGTATTTGTTCCCCAGCCTGTTGTGACCAATAAGTCAGGAGTGGTGAATAATGTAATTAAAGTGAGGAAAACAGACTTTGAGGTTTTTGATGCACTAAAGACAGACTCGGAGAAATGTGCTGACATGTCAGGTAAATCTATATCATTCAAAGATCTTTGGCATTAAGCAGATAAAATATCCTACAGGTTGTGATTTTAAAGTCCAAAATTGACAAAGTTTGTTTTGCTAGAGCACATTATTAGTCTTTAGGTTAACAATTCATCGGTTCAAGTTAATGTAAGGTTAACTTATAAAGTAAGGCCCATCTCTGTTGAATTCAGTATGATGGCTTCAGCCACAATATTCTAAACCACACCCTTCTTACCGTTAGTTTGCACACAAAAAAAGCTCCACCCTCTGCTCAATATTCAGTTTCAGTTTTAAAGTACATTAACTTATTGAAATAAAAGTCTCAGTGACTTCTAGTTCACACGGACTTTAAATGTTTTTCGTCAGACTTGTCCAGCTCTCCACCTGGCCCGTATCATCAGGATCCCTACTCGACTAAGTCCGAGGACAAACTGCGCTCTCCTCCTATCCTGCCTCCACACCTGCTGCAGGTCCTCCTCAATAAAGACACTGGAATCTCTGTAAGTACTGCACTGAGATTTTCCAATTTAGGGCTGTACAATTACTCGGAAGTGATTTTCATGCGCATTTCAGAAAACTCAGAAAACTATCTGACAGAATGTACTCAGTTTGTCTAAATTAAGGATTTTAAGGTCAAGATCTCAGATTGTCACTACTGGTGTCCCACAAGGTTCCGTACTGGGTCCACTCTAGTTTATCATACATTATTGCCTCTGTCACATTTTTAGAAAATACAACATACAATTTCAATGCTATGCTGATGACATTTAACTCTACCTGTCCTCCAGTTCTTTTCCTCTTTCCACTTTGAGCAGATATTTAGCTGAAATAAAAATCTGGCTTTCAGCTAACCTTTAAAAAATGAAATAGTGACAAACCTGAAGCCCTTCTCATTGGGACTAAAAGTGTTCTGGATAAAGCTAATAATTTTACAATAGACATTGATAATAGCACAATTCTTCCCTGTGCAGGTTAAGAGTTTGGGTGTCATCTTGGATACTACGCATACTGCATATGTTTACCTGCACAATATCACTCGTCTCTGCCCTTCTCTCACAACCAATAACACAGCAATTGCATTAGTTACTTCACGTCTTGACTACTGCAATGCACTTTTCTCTGGGCATTCTTTAAACTTCTCCATAAACTCCAACTGGTTCAGAACCATGCAGCTCGTGTCATCCCTAGGACTCCATCTCAAAAGCATATCACAACACTTTTATATCAGCTTCACTGGCTTCCGTTAAAGTTTCGTATTCATTTTAAAATACTATTTCTCACTTTCAAGGCACTTCATAATCTTGCTCCTCAATATCTCACCGAACTTCTCCATATTTATACCCCCTCTTGCACCCTTAGACCAGCCAACTTTCTCTCCCTGGTGCCACCTTGATTAAGCACAATGGGTGCCAGATCTTTTAGCTCCGCCGCTCCTCGACTATGGAACTCACTTCCCCTAGATCTAAGGAGCAGTGATAATCTTCACACTTTTACATCTCGTCTAAAGACCAATATTTTAAGCAGGCTTTCTTTTGACTATTTTTTTTATCATGTTATTTTATATTCACGATGTGTGAATATACCTGCAACTACCTGCAACTCCTTACATGCATTTAAAATCTTGTTTGGCAACGTTTTATTACTTGTTTTAAGTTGTTCTGTTATGACTATTGGTGCTTGTTGTAAGGCGACCTTGGGTGTCCAGAAAGGCGCCATTTACAAATAAAATAAATTAAATAAAACAGATGTGAATTAAATTTATGCCCAAAACTGGATTATCACATAAAAGATGTGAGGATGAGTCAAAGAGAACAAAATCATCACTTCCTGATTAACTGCCAGCAAATATCAAAAGTAAAAACGGAATTTGCAGCGGTAGGAGAAGCTGCGTGAATCTTTCCTTTATTTAACAAATTGCTTGCACTTTAGAAGGCACAGAATAGTGTGTCCATTGTAGTTTATGTGCCTTTTTTTCTTATGGAATAAAATGTTTATGCTACGCAGTTATGCGCATACATTTGTAATGCACATTTTCAAAGTTTATGCACATCTTGGCTTTTTATCAACCATTTTTTAATGCGCATATCCAAAAATAGGATATGCGCATGCATAAAAATAGGTGGATCGAAACATAGCGACATTGTTCAAACTATCTTCTTTTGTGTTCAACAGAAGAAAGAAACTCACACAAGTGAATTGGGAGTAAATGATCACTGAATTTATAGTTTTAGATTAGATTCAACTTTATTGTCATTACACATGTACAAATGCAAGGCAACGAAATGCAGTTTAGGTCTAACCAGGAGTGCAATAGCAGCAAGTGCAGGATACAGGTATAAGTTATAAAGTGCAGTTATAGAAAAACTATGGTAATATTTACAGATGGATGTACTATGAACATTATAGACAAGTTGTATTAGCTATGAACAGATTTACAATAAATGAATATATGTACAGGTAGCTATTAGTAATCAGAAGTGTGCAGATAGATAAACATAATTACAAATGTATATGTACAGTGGGTGTGTACATAATTAGAAATGTCCAAGTGCAGTGGGTATGTACAGTTCAAATAAATGAATCAGTGCAATGAATATGTGCAAATTTTAAATGCGCAGTGTTAAACAGTGATTGTGAGGAGTATAAGTTAGAGGAGTGTGGGGGGTGTATTGGGGTGGCAAAAGAGTGGCACTGCCAGTGACGGGCAGAGTTCAAAAGGGAGACAGCTCTGGGGGAAAAGCTGTTCCTAAGTCTGCTGGGTTTTGTCCAGAGGAGCCTGAAGCGCCTTCCGGAAGACAGGAGTGAAAACTTTTTTTGTGAACTGTGAATTTTCGGGTGAACTGTGAATTCAAACAATCTTCATGCAGCCTAAAAATGGACACCAAGCTACTTTTTGTACAATCTTTTCGGCATAAAGAGATAAGAAAAGATAAAGAGCCCATAGAAATTTTCCTGAGTGTGACTGATTTTAGAAAGAGTTTCTCCAACAGGCTCCTCTGTTTGATTTTCACAGTGTGACCCAACCCTACTGCCTGAACCAAACCATGTGATGCTCAACCACCTGTACGCCCTTTCCATCAAGGTTTGCTAACATGCTACACACACTTTAGAAGTACATTAATTGAAGAAATTATAAATAAAAAAAAAATGTCCACACCCTCAGTAACAGTTCACCCTCAAATGAAAATATATCATTTAATGACCTTAATTTCAGTATAAATGCAGTATATAATGCAGTATATAAATGTGTTGAAACATGTAATGACAAAGCTGCTATTTTCCACACAAAAATATAACAGATATGACTAGTGTTTTGTATTCCGGAAAATATGACTACTTGGAACAACATAAGAGTTAGTAAATCATGACAGACCTTTCAATTTCGGGTGATTTGTGCCTTGAAATGTTTTGTTTTGAATATTGTTGTGATTACCAGTGTCTTGTTTAATTTCTCCACAGGATGGTGTGATGGTCCTTAGTGCGACGCATCGATACAAAAAGAAGTACGTGACCACACTCCTGTACAAGCCTATCTGATCTCAGACCTCCTGTGGGACCACTAACACTTGCATCCATCAAAAAAGGGACCATACCTACCAACTATACTAAAACTCGTCTAATTTTCTGTTTCTTCTGATCCATAAGCCTATATATATAAATATATACACACACACACAGTGTTTGCACAAATAATATAATGCGTTTGTCAAATGTTAAAAATGTATTTCTTATACAGCTTTCAGATATTCATAATAAGGCTTTTCACTTTTGGAACTCTGAAATTCTTCTAGATCATTTTAAGAAAATCTGTGATGTCTTTTCTTTGCAGTCTTGATTCTATGGATGTCACGTATACATATATTTTTGACGTTTGTTGTGCCTGACTTTATTTAACATTCCCAACAAGTTGCGCTTGATTTAAAAATATCTGCAAATAAAGTGGAGATTCATAAAAATAACTGCTCATAAATCAACCATTATATTAATAAAGTGTACAAGAACACGTTTTTTGTAAAAAAAAAAAAAAAAAAAATCTGGGATTTTATGTTAATCTTGAACCAACACATGGGGCCCAGTGGTTTAATGAAAAAGGCATCACCCTTCGAAGCTGGGGATTGTGGGTTCAAGTCCCATCTGAGTCGTGTTTGTTGGGTTACCTTTAAGTTGGTTGAGAAAATCCTGACTTGTCTCCTCAAAGCTTAGGCGTGACGATCTGAGGACAATAGTCAGCTTAAATTTCTCAGACATGCTGCACACTCCAATTAAACACACTCGGTGGTGCAGTGGGTAGAGCTGTCACCTCAAAGCAAAAAGGTCGTTGGTTCGAGTCTCAGTTGGGTAAGTTGGCATTTGTGTGTGGAGTTTGCATGTTCTTTCTGTGTTCGTGTGGGTTTCCTCTGGGTGCTCTAGTTTCCCTCATTTTCCAAAGACATGTGTAGGGCCAGACAGAATCTGCGGACGTTCTTTGCTATTTCTACCGAGAATTTTGGTGAAGATCTGCAGAATTATGCGCGCGCAGATTCCGTGTGGGCCTATATGCGCTATGGGTGAATTGGGTAAGCTAAATTGTCCATAGTTTATGTGTGTGAATGAGTGTTTCCCAATGATGGGTTGGAGCTGAAAGGGCATCTGCTGCATAAAACATAACATATCAACATAACAACAAAACATATGCTGGGTAAGTTGCCGGTTTATTCTGCTGTGTGTACTAGTCCCTTTATTATTCATTAATCCACTGAATAATAAAAGGCCTAAGCCGAAAAGAAATGAATGAATGAACCAACACAGAAAAGGAAAGTAAGACTTGCTACAATAGAAAAAAAAACATCTGGATCCATAATGAAAAGCTGATAATACAGTACATAGGTATTGCTTTTCCTCCATTTTTATGGATTTGGTTAATAATGAAGTATTTAGCTTATGTACATGCTGTATCTATGAATAAGAACAATGCTAACTGCAGCTATGTTCTGAAAACCTCTATGTTAAAAAAACACTACACTTTAAAAAAAGGGGGGTCATTTATCAATTCACCTAGTGTAAACAGTATAATTTTTTCATTTCTAAATATAGTTGATCTCAGGGTCTGGTGGCAGCACTTTTAGCTTAGCTTAGCATTATTTAATCAGATAACACCTGTTAATAGATATCAGATAACATATTTGTCTGAGCATAACACTGAAAAATGACCAAAGAGTTTCAATAATTTTCCTATTTAAAGCTTGAGTCTTCTGTAGTTGCATCATGTAGCAAGCCTGACAGAAAATGAAAAGTTGCTGTTTTGCTAACAATTGCACCTCCTGCACCTATACTGCAACTCTGTACAAGAAGTTTGGCCAGAGGAGAAATGGTCATGCCCAACTGAGCCTAGTTTCTCTCAAGGTTTTTTTTCCTTCGCTTTCATCAATTGGTGAAGTTTGTTCCTCACCACTGGCTTGCATGGTTCAGGATATGTGGAGCTGCCCATCGATGGATAAGCTCTTCACTGTTTGGACTTTAAGCATTGAAAATTAACTGAACTGAACTGAACTAAACTAAACTTCAACTTTGAAAACTAGGCTGACAATTTCAATTTACTAGAACTTGTTAAGCTTAAGTTATGTTAAGCTGCTTTGACACAATCTACATTGTAAAAGCACTATAGAAATAAATATGAATTTAATTGAATTAATATGGCTAGGATATATACTCTCATTCTTGTGTAATAATTGAATGTAAAAGAAATTTGCTGTCGTAGCATAGCTGCAGCAGATTTAAGGATATTATGCAGCACCTGAAAATATAGTCCCAGCAAGGTAACTTTCAACATGACCACCTGTTTGCACAGGGATCGTGTTGTGTACCTGCTGCTGCCATGGCAGAATAGCACCTTTTGGCTGTTTTGGTACATGAGATAACTACAGAGGAGTCAAGCACTATATGGGAAACTTATCGAAACTGCTAATTGTCTAATCTGATTCAATGATTTGTGCTAGGCTAAGCTAAAAGGCTTGTAATCATTTTATAATATATTAAAACAGATTTACAATTTGTTCCTTCTTTAAATGCTATATCTTTAAATGCTTTAATATAAGAATTACTTCTGTGTTACTCATATTAGTGGAATAGTACAATAGTTCACATTTTGATCTTTTTAGATACTAATATGGGCGACTCGGTGGCTTAGTAATTAGCACTGTTGCCTCATAGCAAGAAGGTTGCTAGGTTAAGTAGCATTTCTGTGTGGAGTTTAAATGTTCTCCCCATGTTAGTGTTTCCTCTGGGTGCTCTGGCTTCCCCCGCAGTCCAAAGACATGGGGTATAGGTGAACTGGCTAAGCAAAATTGGCCATAGTGTATGAGTGCGTGTGTGATTGTGAGAGTGTATGGGTGTTTCCCAGAACTGGGTTGTGGCTGGAAGGGCATCCGACATGGAAAACAAGCCAGAATAGTTGGCAGTTCATTCCGCTGTGGTGACCCCTGATAAGTGTGGTTTATTTATAAACTAATTTCGATAAACTAATTTCACGTGCTTATGATTGAACACAGCTGGTACCGCATCAGCTCCGTAAATTGCACCAATAAGATGAATACTGACACGCTATAAATAACCAGAGCTTTCTACTCTTCGTCTTGAAGAATTCCCCATTCCACCCCTATTCCTCCCTTCTCTGATAGGGCAGCACAGCGGGTCAGTGGTTAGCACTGTTGCCTCACAGCAAGCCAATCCGAGCCAAATATGCTTTATTATCAATCATCAGTGTGAACTCTTGAAATTAGGGAGCCAAAGGAAAGTGAATGAATAAAGGTACTAATGTACACCTTTAAGGTACAAATATGGACACTGTGTACCGTTCAAAAGGGTAAGCTTTTTGTGAATGTCTATTTCTGAGAGTGTGTTGAGTATGATGCAGTGTTTCTCTTAATGTACAGTATAGTTTTCTTTCTGTCACATTTTTCTCTGAGGTAATTGAAGGTTCTACAAACAGATGATTTCTGTCAGCAGTTCTGTACTAAAATCCCTACACCATTATCTTGGTGTACTACTTCATGATGAGATACGATCTGGCCTGAGAACTTTGCAAGTGTGATGTGATGTAAGGAGATGACTATCTTAAAAGGCCTGCTAAACTGAACTAAATAACTGATGTTTTTCTATAGCAAGTTTGATCAGAAACTTAAGTATGTATACCCTAAATAAAGATTAGTTTATTAAGTATTTTTAAAGTGAGTAATCTCGTTTCTTTTAAAGTTGACTTAAAAAGTGAATACAACTGTTGTCTTAAAATTAAGTAAACAGACTATGTGCTTAATTATAAAAGTTAAGTCAAGTTAAATTCACAATTCCAACTTTTTTAAGTTGTCAACTTGTCACTTTTAAGGCAACGGCCAGTTTTGGGGAATGTTACTTTAGAAAGTAATGCATTACAATATTGAGTTACTCCCCGAAAAAAGTAACTAGTTGCATTATCAGCTACTTTTTATGGAAGGTAATGCGTTACGTTACTTGTTACTTTTTACTTTTTCATACCTGTCTGAGGCTTGATCTTTCACAACTTGCAGGTTATTTGTCTTTTCTTTATAGAAGAACTCTGTATTTAACGGCACACTGTATATTATTTGTGTACTTGTCTTATTAGTTCAGTAAAATCACTGTCCATTGAGACAACCCCCTTTTCTTCCATGTGTTCAAAATAATAAGGCCATCTTTCTTTTCTAAGTAGCTAATCACTTTTTACAAAATAAAACATGCTATTATACACTCACTAACCACTTTATAGGGCACATTTTTTTTTTTCAGACATTCCCTTTGTGGCGCAAATTTAGCGAGACACTGAACATATTCCTCAGACATTTTGATCTAAATTGATAGTAGAATCGCTGCATTTTATGGACTATGCTTTTGGCCATTTGAGTATATTGAACTCAAGAAACTATTTGATTTGAGCTTTGTGACATGGTGGGTTATCCTAGCACCACAAAGTGGATCCTAGCACCAACAACATGTGCAGGCTTTCATGTTGTTTACACCAAATTCTGGCCCTACGATCTGAATGCTGCAGCAGAAATTTCAGTCTTGTCTAATTTAGTGACTCTGGTTGAATAGCCACCATTTGCTGTTGTTATCTGAAAAGTCAACAGTGTGCTCTTCCTCTGTTGTTGTAGCTCACCTGCTTCAAAGTTTTGACAGAGATGCTCTTCTGAAGACCTCGAGTGGTTATTTGAGCTTCTGTTGCCTTTCTGCTGACCTCTGGCATCAACAGAACATTTTTGGCCACAGAACAGTTGTTTTCAGTTTATTTTGTAAACCCTAGAGATGTTTGTGCAGTTTCTGAATACTCAGAACAGTCTGTCTGGCATCAACAATAATGCAACAATCAAAGATAAACCGCCTTTCTTGTTCTTTCATACTTACTGACCACATCTGCTCACCTATATTATGTCGGTCCAACTGCTTAATAGATATTTACGGTAACAAGCTGTTGGATAAGTCGACACAATAGCTCAGTGGTTAGCGCTGTCACCTCACAACAAGAAGGTCACTGGTTCGAGTCCCGGCTGGGTCAGTTGGCATTTCTGTGTGGAGTTTGCATGTTCTGCCTGTGTTGGCGTGTTATAGGTAAATTGAATAAACTGAATTGGCTGTAGTGTATGTATGTAAGTGCCTGTGTATGGATGTTTTCCAGTACTGGGTTGCAGCTGGAAGGGCATCCGCTGTGTAAAAACATATGCTAGAGAAGTTGGCGGTTCATTACTCTGTGGCGACCCCTGATTAATAAAGGGACTAAGCTGAAGGAAAATTAATGAATGAGTGAATGAATAAAGCAGTTGGATAGATGTACCAGAAAAGTGGCTGACCTGAGTGGAAGTTGAATTTTATTTTAAGCAACAAATCTTTTATTTGTGTTGTTGTTTCAGTTTAGTTAATTATAACCCTGGCAGCAAACACAACAATCATTAAATCATAGTCATACAGTACTGTATGTTTTGTTGTAACTAGCTATTTTTTCAAAATCAAAACACAATGGCGGAGAAAGAAAAATATCACCTGTTGGCAGCAACTCTTTTCTTTCTCCCTTCTTTTTCTTTTTGTTTATTTTTTCTGAGTCATGAAGGTATAGTGACAGCTCTAATGAAGAATGCAAAATATGTAATGCACTAGTTGACAGACTGGTTGAGTTGTAATTGTTGACGTAACAATAAAACTATAAAAGAAGGTTGTCAGTATGACAAAAGACTTTGGTGCAAGTTATAAACGGCATAGAACATTTACCTTGGTATTGCTGTAAAGAAAAACATTTTTTAATCAGACAGTAAACCAGGGAGGAGGTCATTGGATCGTTTTTATTAAGGTAAGAAAGGAGTAGAACATTATGTTTAATATTATTGTAATAATTTAGTCACTTTATGTGTATAATACAATGTAAGTTGTCTAGTTTTATATATCTCTTTTGGCTGTTTTTGGGCGTATTTAATTTTTAATTTAATTTAATTTAATTTAATTGTGATATCCCATGACCGCTGTTTCAATTCCATAATTTGCACGACCTTGTGTTCAATATGGCTAAACTACAATTATAAACACACACACACAAAAAAGTAATCCCTGCAACAACAAAAAAACGGCGCGTGTTTGTGTGTGTGTGTTTGTCTAAACTGTGATTTATAAGCAGATAAAAAAGTAAATGGAGCAGCAGTGGTGTAGGCTAAAGTATTTAATTTTCATGTTCCTGCAATGTGAATATGAGTTTTTCATCATACCCTACAGTTTGAGTGGTTTGCGTTATGAAACATGTTTATTGTTTAATCACCTCAAGAGAAGAGTGTGTTTATAAGTGAAAGTCACATGTAGTCACACCCAAAAACCCTGATCATTCAGACTGAAGAATTGATTCATGCATTTGACATGGTGACACTGAGGGTTAAAATCAGTTAAGCGTTTTGTGACTAGGGGAAGAGATTGTAACTTGACACATCTCTTAAAGGATAAATGTGGAGATCAGAAAACGTTTGTAACTGCAAGGCAGGGATATTATGATTTTTATGTAACATACAAAAGTAGGGCAACAAAGTGTTCCTGGTTCAAGTCCTGGCTGGGTCAGCTGGCACTTCTGTGTGGAGTTTGCATGTTCTCCCTGTGTTTCCATGGGTTTCCTCCGGGTGCTCTGGTTTCCCCCACAGTCCAAAGACATGCACTATAGGTGAATTGAAAAAACTAAATTGGCCATAGTGTATGTGTGTGTATAGGTGTTTTCCCAGTACTGGGTTGCAGCTGGAAGGGCATCCACTGTGTAAAACATATGCTGGAAAAGTATGCCAGTTCATTCCTCTGTGGCAACCCCTGATTAATAAAGGGACTAAGCTGAAGGAAAATGAAAGAATGAATAATACAAAAGCAAACACTTTAACACCCTGTTAAACTCCATGATGTCAGAGTTGTTTTCTTAATGTGAGAATTTTTTAAACCATTTGATTTAAAATAAGATATGCTACATATTGTAAATAACTATACATTAAATTAAACTGTAATTTTCAAGAACAGAATTTGACTGGCAATATCATTTTTTATTTTATTTTTTAACTTTTTTACAGTTCATCACTTTTGCATTTGGTATGGATGTCTATATTACACTCTTAATCTTTGCCGTGACTCTACCAACATGTAAGTATTGTTTGCCATGTTATGTTGGTATAAAATATTACCTTGTTTTAGCTGTCTTGTTGATACACATTTTACATTATAAAAGGCTGCAAACATCCACAATAAAATAAGCTGGGGTCGTTTTGCTTTTAGGAAACTGTTATGTTCATCAAGGCTGAGTTTATTTTATCAAAGATATTATTTTAGTATTATATTTTTCAAACAATCTAATTATTAAGTATAATTTAAAAATGTAATTTATTGATGACAGCTGAATTTACATCATCATTGCTTCAAACTTCAGTGTCACATGATTGTTAATTGATCAAAAAGTAAGCTTTTATGTTTATACTGTACAGGTTAAAATGATCTGCTGTTTAATTTGTGTAATGAAATCATTATACATTTTTAAAATTATTTTGAAATAAAAAAGTTCAGAGTACTTGCTTTTTGCTGCAACAGAAATTATTTTGTTCAATTTTCCTGTCACTTTCAATAAATTCTTTTTGAATAAAAGTATTCTAAATAAAGATCAATGCTCACATACTAGAATGTCAGTTTATTTGTTTTATTGGATTTATTTTCTTTTTTTTTTTTAAATGATCCAAAACTGAAATGTTACTTAAGTCACATTTTAATGTCTCCACTTGAAAAACAAGTGTGTAAAACCTTCAAGATCATCTGTATCTTGGATTTTTATTAATGTCACATTTTTGAAAGAATCTAAAGCAAAACAAAGTGACTATTACATTATTTGTCTATTTGACACATTTCAAGAGTTCACACTTAAATCTTGCTTGATTATAATAGCAGGTTTGACAAGCTGTCCCAGGAGAGAACCCTAAGCTCGGAGATAATTGAGCCCAGGGCTCCCACCTGGTCGATGAGGGGATACAAGATCAGGTAGTTCTTGAGAGCTCCCCTTGGTAAACAAGGAAAAGGGGGAGATGGGGTGGATGGGGGGATTTTTCAAAAAACAAAGATAAGGAAGTAATACTAGATGGGTTATTTATAGTGAGTTTGGATTAATCCGATTGGCTTACTAATGTTTATGGATGAGAGAACAGCCGCAATCAGTCATATCACATACTTCTCTCGAAATTACTTTGTGAAACTTCACTTAATAATTTGATTTGAATTCTCAATTCTACTCTTTAAATAAAAAATAAGGTTCTTGATTTTTATGAACATTGCCCTGAAGCACCTTTTACCGCATAGAACCCTTACCCTTCACAAGAGGTTCTTTATACAGCAAAAAGGGTCATTACATATTTTTGGAACCCAAAACTTTTTAAGGCATTAAAAAAAGTCCTGTGTGTGATCTATTGTTTAAGTTTGAGCAACTTTGGATCAAACCTGTTTGCCAACCACATGCTATAGATGCTCAACTGGATTGGGACCTGAGGAATTTCGAGGCTGGTGCAACACTCTGAACACTTTTCAAACCGTTGCTGAACAATGTGTGCCAGCTGGCAGCCTGCATTACCATGTATTACTGGTCTGCAACAGTGCTCCGATCAAACACATACCCAAGCCAAGGGGTCTCCATTGCCTAAAAAGTGTATCCTGGTACCATGAGTTCATTTCCTTTGCCTACTCTGGCGTATGTTTTATGCAGCAGATGCCCTTCCAGCCACAACCCTGGACGATGCTGGGAAACACCCATACACTCACACACTCATACACCTACTGCATGTTTTTGGACTGTGTGGGAAACCGGAGAACACAGAGGAAACCTGGCAACACGGGGAGAACATGCAAACTCCACACGGAAATACCAACAGGCCCATCCAAGATTCGAACCAGTGATCTTTTAGCTGTGGGGCGACAGTGCTAACCACTGAGAAAAAATTGCCACAGTAGTAATCTGTTACCTGTTTAACACTGTTTCGTAATATCCGTAAATGCACTTTCCCAGATTTCCCAGCATTACACTTAACTTTTAATGGTTCATGTTGACATTACTGTGGTTCTTTTTAGTTTTCCCCTATTAGTTATGTACATTAGAGTTTTATGTTACATCTAGTGTTGATGAATAACATTTATTAATTTTTTTCATGTCATGTTTCTTACCATGATGGTGTTTAGTAGTTTTGTAAATGACACTGAGCACCTTCTATATGTTACCAGTTCTCATATTTTTATGGTGAATTTTTTTTTATTGTAAGTTTTACAGATTTTGTTTTTAAAGTGTAACATTTAAATAGTTGTTTTAAACCAGATATTTCAGGAAAAATAATCATCGGGTACTCTAATTCAGGGGTTCCCAAACATTTCAGCCCACAACCCCCAAAATAACATTACCAGTAGCTCACAACTCCTAATATTCTCTGATCTCTGAGGTGGTTATAAATATATAAACCCTGCACACGACAGCACACGCATACCAACTGGCCCAAGTCTATTCATTCATTCATTTTTGGTTGCTACTCGGAGACCTTCCTCCATGTTCAGTTGTGGCCTGTATTTATTTTTATGTGCGTGACTGCCTTAAAGGTGTCAGAAAGTATAACCTGGTGCCATAAAATCTATGTGCTGCATCTGACTCTATTGCTGTGTCTTTAATATATGTAGTTTTATATAATGTAGTGACCCCAGGGGTCACAAAAAAATTAAAAGGCTGATGGCTTTTTATTTGCATATTGTTTTTAATGTGTCTTGTTAAGATGTTAACAATGTTACTATTACTGAACTATTTTGTTCTTCAGTAGGTTATGGATAAAATATGGTAATTTCTAGTAAGTTAATAAAATGAATTAGATTTTTGGAAATCACCAGGAAACCCCCCATTGTGCCACAACCACACCCCAGATGAATCCCCAAAAATGATAGTGGAAACAAAACTGGCCCTGGCACACATAACATGCTCAGTTTAGGCCAAAAAATGGAAATGTGGCCAATGAGCTGGCTTGTGGTTTGTCCTTTCTCAGGACACATTTGGTGAATTCTCACCAACGCTGGCAGTAAACCACAAGCATGTGTTTCACAGATACACTGACCCAGTCACCGTCTCATAAGGATTTGGCCTTAATCAAAGTCCCTCAAACATTTATTCCTGTCAATTTCTCCCGCATCCAACATATGAAGCAGAAATGAAAGCTGGATGTTTCCTTAAATGTCCCATATACTGCATTGGTTAAATAAGTAAAATTGCTCTCTGTTATCTACATAATCGGTAAGAAAGCACAGCTTGAGGTGTGCATATTAATGATCCTGTTTGCAACATTTCAGTCAGTGTTTTGGCTTGTGATCTGAAGAGTTGCTAGTTGTCAGGTCCAGATGATGAAGAAGTGACCTGAAGTACATGCAAATGATGAGGGTGTGCCAGTTAGTCACGCAACAGTCTGTTTTGTTTTCTGATTGGCCTTTTGTCCAGCAGGTTCTACACGCTACACTATTTCCAAATACTAACCACTTATTATTGAACTAAATTTTCTTTATTGGGCATCTTTAATGCCTAACCTTCTGTGACCTTTAATATGTGGTTTGTTAGCACAAGAAGATGATCAACGACAGGGGTCACCAATCTCGGTCCAACTTGCCTCAACACACCTGGCTGGGTGTTTCAAGTATACCTAGTGAGACCTTGATTAGCTCATTCAGGTGTGTTTGATTAGGGTTGGAGCTAAAATCTGCAGGACACTGGCCCTCTAGGAACAAGTTTGGTGACCCCTAATCAACGATATCCACATTACCTATCATTGGTCACGTTTTAGCTCATTTGCATGACAATTTTTTGCTTTTTTCTACCAATTTTTCCAATATTATGCGTCATCCCTCGCGGTTATTTTGACTCTAACATTAATATCTTGTCTTTAGCAGATCTGTCTAATATGAAAAACTTGCTGCAGTTTGAGGACATGATCAAGTGCACAATACCCAGCAGTTCACCACTGATCGACTTTGCAGACTATGGCTGCTATTGTGGATTGGGAGGTCAAGGGCTTCCTGTTGACGTGCTCGACTTGTCAGTATTTTATTATATCTGGTGATAATATTAAATGTTGTTCATCCCCTCACAGTGTTTATTTTTATTTATTTATTTTTTTATCTTTGTAATAATTATAATACAAATGTTCTTTCTCCTTACCATGTAGGTGTTGTTTTAGGCATGATTCCTGCTATGATCAAACAAAAAACCTTGAGTCCTGCTCACTGTTTGACAGTCCCTACACAAACACATATGACTACAATTGCGATAAGATTACAAGAACCATCACGTGTTTGGGTGAGTAAAAATAAAACCCATGATTCCATCACTTATCAGTGACTCTTATAAGGCCCAAAGGGACTTTCTTTTTCAAAATCTATTGTCATATGAATGATGAATAGTCATATAGATGGAAGAAAAGCATTTCATATTATAAGCATTATCACAAAAAAGAGAGTGCTGTAATCTAAATATTAACTATTGGACGCAAGAAATAACCAGACAATATTACATTGCTTGTTTGTTTTTTTTGCATTAGTTTCAATCAAAGTCACAGTCACATATAGTGTGAATGAATCAACATAGCTGAAAGTAGTCGAGTGAATAATTCAGTCACTTACTTAACATACACAAGTTACCTGAATGCATCACCCTGTGTTAATGTGCATTTTGAAGTATTGCATGAGAAACGAGTGATGGAAATACTTATTACGAATAAAATATCCCTTAATTCGCAGGTGGGTTAATGTCAATAATTGGAGATGGAAATGCATTTGCTGAATAAACTCTAAATAGCGAACACTATTTAGCTGGCTTCACTACACACAATTTGAACAGAAGTGTAATTCAGATGTGTATTTAAACAAATCCACATAATGACATGTAAACGACCATCTTGGTGTGTTTTAATTTAAACAAAGTAATTGTTCCTTGAATGAGCATAAAGAACTAGGAAAGGAAATGTCATTGTTATCCCTTATTTTTATGTCCCAATGTTGACAAGTAAAGTATGTCTAGCAACTTGATGGAAATGCATCCAATATTTGCAGTTTAGGATTTGTTTTCCCCTTTTTTTGTAAACAAAATATTCACATTAGGGTGGAAAATTGGGATGGATTCATGGCTCATTATTATATGTATATAGTATTAAATTATTTAAAAATGGTGCTTCCTTTGTTTTCATTCTCATTTACATTTAGTCATTTAGCAGACGCTTTTATCCAAAGCGACTTACAAATGAGGACAAGGAAGCAATTTACACAACTATAAGAGTAGCAGTGAACAAGTGCTATAGACAAGTTTCAGGTGTGTAAAGTCTACGAAGCTAAGCATTAGTAAATTATTTTTTTTAATTTTTATTTATTTATTTATTTATTTTTTTTTTGAGAGAGAGAGTACAATTAGTGGTATAGCCATAGAGGCAGTTAAGATTAGGAAGGAAAGTGGAGACTAAACAGTTGAGTTTTTAGTCGTTTCTTGAAGTCAGCCAGTGCAAACGGGTGAGTAGCGGAGTGACATGTGCTCTTTTGGGTTCATCAAAGACCACTCGTGCTGCTGCGTTCTGAAGCAGCTGAAGAGGTTTGATAGAATTAGCTGGAAGCCTGGCTAGTAGAGAGTTGCAATAGTCCAGTTTGGAGAGAACAAGAGCTTGAACAATGAGTTGAGCTGTATGTTCAGATAGGAAGTGTCGGACCTTTCTGATGTTATAGAGTGCGAATCTGCAAGATCGAGCAGTTCTAGAAATGTGGTCAGAGAAGTTTAGTTGGTCATCAATCGTTACTCCAAGGCTTTTTACCATTTTGGATGCAGTAATGGTTGCCCCATCCATCTGGATTGAAAAGTTATGGTGTAGAGTCGGGTTGGCAGAAACTTCAAGCATTTCCGTTTTCGCGAGGTTAAGCTGAAGATGATGATCTTTCATCCAGTGTGAAATGTCTAACAGGCAGGCTGAAATGCGAGCTGGAACCAAGGGATCATCAGGGTGAAAAGAGAGGTATAGCTGGGTATCATCAGCATAGCAGTGGTAGGAAAATCCATGTTTCTGGATGACTGTTCCTAAAGATGCCGTGTAGATAGAGAAGAGAAGTGGCCCAAGAACAGAGCCCTGAGGTACCCCAGTATTTAGATGCTGTAGGTTGGACACCTCTCCCCTCCAAGACACCCTGAATGACCTGTCCGAGAGGTAAGAACTGAACCATTGAATAACAGTGCCTGCGATGCCCAGTGACTCAAGCGTAGATAGCAGGATCTGGTGGTTTACAGTGTCAAAAGCAGCTGATAAATCCAGCAAGATGAGGAAAGATGATTTAGAGTCTGCTTTAGCAAGTCTGAGATCCTCCACGACCGAGAGCAGGGCAGAAAGTCCAGGACTTGATTGAACACTACTTTCTCCAAAATCTTGGCCATGAATGGAAGCAGGGATACCGGTCGGTAGTTTTCAAGTAGCGTTTGATCCAGGTTGGGTTTCTTTAGCAGTGGGGTTAGCCTAGCCTGCTTAAATGAAGTAGGGAATAGACCAGAGTTAAGTGATGTGTTAATTATGTGAGTCAGTGTTGGTATGACTGCAGGAGAAATGGCTTGCAAGAGATGAGAGGGAATGGGATCAAGCGGACAGGTGGTTGCATGGCTTGATAGCACGAGATTGGACACCTCAGACTCAGAGAGCTGGGAAAAAGAGGTGAGTGTGTGTGGTGTTGGTGGTGTATCTTGTGTGTTTGTTGTAGGTGCAGCAAATTGAGCACTGATTTTTGCAGTTTTGGTGCAAAAGAATGTTGCAAAGTCATCAGTAGTGAGTGTGGAGGATGCGGGTGGAGGAGGAGGATAGAAGAGGGAGGAAAATGTTTTAAAAGGTAAGCAAGGATTGGTGGCACTGTTGACTTTCTGACGGAAGTATGTCTGCTTTGCAGAAGTAACCTCAGCCGAGAAAGAAGACAGAAGAGTTTGGTATGTTATGAGCTGTTCAGGATTTTTAGTTTTTTGCCAAATTCTCTCAGCAGCCCATAGTTTTGAGCGATGCTTATGGAGAACATCAGAGAGCCAGGGTGCAGGAGGACTGGCACGGGCTGGCCTGGATGTAAGAGGACATAGTCTGTCTAGACATGATGCTAGCGTGGAGCAGAGTGTATCAGTGGCACTGTTCGTATCTCCTGGCCCTTTGGAAAGGTTACCCAAAAAGTGGTATGCTACGATTCGCTTTTTGGTACCTTTTGACAGTGGATACGGCCATAAAAGTGTAAGATTTGAGAAATCTCAGATACTTTTATGCATCCACATGAACAATGCAAACGTCTACATCCACATCCCATGGAGCGAGAATGCAGGAAAAGTTCTCTCCCGCATTCCCTTCCCCTACTTTTCCTTCTCACCCAACTCACAGAATGGTCATCTCAAAGTATGAATGTTCTGTATCAATGCAAGTGACTTTTTGCATCATGTTCGATATCATTTCAAAAGTCTCAGTGCGACTGGTACTATGGTCTTGTTCTCATAGAAATAAGCATAATCTAAGTAAACACTTGAAGCTTTAGGTATCTTTGATCCACTGCAGAAGTGGTGTCATTTGTCAGGGTCCTTTATCCAAATTACCTCCTGATTCCCACAGCAGGTGGGTTCCCATTGTTGTTTCAGACACCCACATTTGGAGCATGTTTTACTATGGATTTACTATTTAAGGAAATGCATCAAAAAGCTCGGCACGATTCCATAAGAAGAGTAGCCCATAGTGTAGCTCCATGCTCCATGCTATGTATATTTTGAAGTCAGGTATGCATCTTCTGATCTTGGATCTATCTTTGAAAATTTGATGTCTTGTATTGATTGTTTATAAACTGACTGAAAAATTGGCATAATACATATTTACCTGACTATTAAATTGTTATGTTGGTAACGGACTAAAGTCCAGTTGAGATGAAGCACTGGACACACTAACTGTATTTTAGAGGTCCGACTGACTTTTGATATTGATTCAAGTGTACTTAGGTGGAAAAGGAGTTATTTCCATCTAGGACAATAAAACATTGTTCGACTAACCTAGATTGGGTGCCTAACTCTTGTTTTAAAGTAACGATTCTTCTAAATTAAGTGTACATGGGAATCCATGAGCTTGGCAAAATTATTATAAAGAACAGTTAAATTTATAATAATGGCCATGACCTCTGATTAAGAAATACTGTGGTCTTTTATTAAAGGGGGTACAGCTAAGGGGGACTAATCAAAATACTTTAGATTGAGCAAGCATAGAAGCAGCCATCTAAAAGTATTAGTCAATTACCTCTGTTTAATAATCAAAACTGACGAGAGTGTGACCGTGAGGGATATCATCGGCCGAGACGGGTCCTCTAAGCGACATGAGCACCCGAATGAACAAATGTAATAATTAACGAGTGGAGACAAAAGGTTCAAACATGCTTCTAAATTCTTTCCAAATTAACAAGCTATGAAAAATCATCTTATATTATTATAAATATTATATATCTATATCTTGGAGTCAGATAAAATAATGAGGTAATACATAAGAGAAATATTTTATTTTAGTATAATTTCTGCTGTTTATGAGACGATAGTAACACACAAGGATCCTTCTGCTGTGCCACTGGCTGCCGCCGTTGGACCAGTGGGCTGGACCTTACAAAAGCGTACCAACCCGTACCGTACCGTACCGTACCGTACCGTAACATACCACTCAGTGGAAATGGGCCATTAGTTCCATCCCCAATTAAACACAGTTGAATCAGCTAATCAAGTTCTTTCTATGTATATTAGAAACTTCCAGGCAGGTGTGTTGAAGCAAGTTGGAGATAAACTCTGCAGGACAGTGGCCCTCCAGGACTGAGTTTGGGCTACCCTGGATTATCCTGCAAAAACAATGCAAAGTTAAATGCGCACACACTGTGTGTGTGTGTGTGTGTGTGTGTGTGTGTGTGTGTGAGTGAACTTTGTAACAACATTGTGTGTGATTCATCGTTGCAGAAAGGCTTAAATTAACTCCACAACAAATACATCAAATAATCATACCACAAATGTGAGATCTGCTTCCTTTATGTCTGTCACTGTGCTTTTTATCTGACGCAGCCAAGACAGATATTAAGGCACACTCTGACAGGCATGTGAGAATGTTAGGTCAGAAGAACTAGCATTAAAGGCACAGACAACAAAAACAGCTACATAGTGTTCAGAGCAGTAAATTCCAATATTCTGAAAGGTATAATAAATAATCTGATGGGTGTTTTGAGCTGAAACTTTAGACACATTCTGGAGACACAAAAGACTCGTCTTAAATCTTGAAAAAGGGGTGAAATAGGTGCCCTTTAAGATATTAAGTACACTGGAAGTTCACATTCAATACAGTTGAGTGCATTTCTTTTGGATAATAATCATCTCTCTGTGTCTCTCTTTCAGCAAGTAATGATGCCTGTGACATGTTCATCTGCAAGTGCGACAAGACAGCAGCTGAGTGTTTTGCTCAGGCTCCCTATAACACCTCCAATAATCATCTATCCTCCAGTGTTTGCAGTGCAGCATCCACAGACATCAGCAGCTTCATCACCACTCTTACTGCATTCACATTCACTCTCATAATCTCGCTGTTCACCCGCAGCAGTCAGTGAAATGTGTATACAATGAATATTACTGTGTTTGGTCAAAAACCATTATAAAACATCCTGTGGTGACAGCTGTTTTGTATGTACTCTTGTTATGGACGCTTAGTAACTTTTTCAAGGCCTCGTGACATTTTTGTCTTTTTTCGAGAAACTGAATTCTTGTACCAGCTGTGCAAATTGCCAACAGATGCTGATGTTCCCAAAGAACGAAACACCCACACATACACACACAAACAAGTGGACATAAACACTCAGCTTGTACTGTAAATAGCTCTACAGCTAACACTATATATATTAGTTGGCCCGAACTACAAAGTACTTACATTTGAACAAATCGTTTGGTACAATTCACTTATTGTGTACACATTTTAACATTGCGCTTATGTTTTAAAAATGATCTACACCTGTAAATACGTTTATAATTACACCGCTGATCCATCCTCTATACATTAACCCACCATTGTGTGTGCATAATATATACAGTTGAAGTCAGAATTATTAACCCCCCTGAATAATTAGCCTTTTTCCCCAATTTCTGTTTAACATGAGAAGATTTTTTCAACACATTACTAAACATGATAGTTTTAATAACTCATTTCTAATAACTGATTTATTTTTATCTTTGCCATGATAAATAATATTATAAATGATAAATAATATTTTACTAGATATTTTTTCAAGATACTAGTATACAGCTTAAAGGGACATTTAAAAGCTTAACTAGGTTAATTAGGTAATTTAGGGGAATTAATATTGTATAACAATAGTTCGTTCTGTAGACATTCGAGAAAAACGTCTAATAATATTGACCATAAAATAGTTTTTAAAATATTAAAAACTGCTTTTATTCTAGCCAAAATAAAACAAGAAGAAAAAATATTACAGGAAATACTGTGTAAAATTCCTTGCTCTGTTAAACTTCATTTGTGAAATATTTGAAAAAGAGATAAAAATTCACAGGAGGGCTAATAACTTCAACTGTATGTTTCACAGAGATGGTTTATCAATTAGCTCCGCCCACAAGGCTGTAAAAATGATATAAATAATTGTCCGCTGACACCTGTTCAGCTAGTCTTCACCATGAACACAATCCTGTCTCTCGTGGTTTTGAGCGTGAGTTTGCCCACCTGTGAGTACATCAGATGTGTTTTACTGTATGGTAGCATTGTCTTAAACGTTTTCTGTAACATTTCTAGTCTTTACTTATTAGCAGAGTTGGGTAAATTACTTTAAAAATATACACTACCGGTCAAAAGGTTGAGGTCAGTATGATTTTGAATACAGTACAAATTGTAAAATTGTGAGATGTTATTAAAATAACTGTTCAAAATTAGATTATAATTTAATTTAATAATTTATTTCAGTGATTTTAAAGATGAATTTTCCGCTTTGTTAATCCAGTCTTCAGAGTCACATGATCCATCAGAAATCGCTCTAATATTAATTATTATTATTATTATTATTATTATTATTATTATTAATGGTAGTAGTAATAAAAGAAATAATGACTGGAGTAATCATTTCATTTGAAACAACATACAATAAGATAAAAATTGTATAACAATTTAACATTTTTTTTTACTTTTAATAAATGCCACCCTTATGAACAGAATAATTTCTTTAAAAAAAACATGAAAAAAAACATGACTCTAAACTTATATACGGTGGTGTATATTAAATACTAATTCCATTATTATTAAAGTTGTATTAAATCACTTTAATAATTACTATGTTTGAAAAGTAATTCATTTAAAATAAGCAATTGAATTACTTGACTCAGTACTAATTCAAATTCTCATAAATATCAATGCATTAGACAATAAAAATTAAACTCTTTTGATTCTTTAAATCTGAGTAAAACGTGGCATTTGGCTATATTAAAAAAATCATGCTTAAGTATTTTAATAACAAACAGAATTACTCAGATGTTAAACAGAACAGAAGTTAAATGTTATCTTTATCCAATATGAAACCTTTCAAGGCAATGACACTATATGTAATATCACATATTGGCATTGACTAATTTCGTACTTAATTTATTGTTTTGCATGTGCAACTGTCTGACAAATATAACATTTAGTTAAAAACAGAATTATTCTGCAACATATCTGAATAACTACAAGAAATACTCAATTGCTTCTCTTACATTTTGAACTAATTTCTGACTTAATTCACTTTTTTTCTTAAGCATGTGCAATAATCTTGAAAAATGCACTCTCTTTAGTTGAAAAAAATAGAAGTACTGTTACGTGCTATTGTACATTATATTAGTATACAAACACAAGTCTCTAAATTGATTATAAATCTGTTGAATTTATTTACAGTTTAACGCAAGTAACTGAAATTGATGTTAAAATCAACAGTAATCCCTAATGACTACAAGCAAATTATTAATCCTAATATGTATATTAATATGTTCATTTATTAAAACAATTTGATTTGCTAACCACCCTTAATTGAAAATAGTTTAATCACAAGATAACTTTATTTTACCAACACTGTGAAAGGGAAATAGTTCCAATGTTGTTTGGTTCCTGGTGTTTGTTGAATTATCTTTTGAGATGCAGTTTAATAGAAATAAAATAATAAATTAATAAATAATAATAATTGCATGACCACATGATAGAGTAAAAGATGATAGTATTTTATTATTTGGATGAAGTAACTCTTTATACAACACTACGAGGCTTTGTTAAAACGATCATTGTGTGAAATCTGGCACACCCTGTGTTGTAATGTCTGTATTTTGATTATTTGAAATTCAGCTTTTTTATTTTGAAATGATATCCCCATATTTATCTGCAACCAACTGAAGTTCTTTGCAAAATTGCAGTGCCATGTAAATGGGTCATGTCATTTATTCATTCATTCATTTTTCTTCGCTTAGTCCCTTTATTTATCAGGGGTCACCACAGCGGAATGAACCGTCAACTTATCCAGCATATGTTTTACACAGCAGACCCAGTACTGGGAAACACCCATATACTCTCACATTCACACACATAAACTATGGCTAATTTAGTTTATTCAATTCATCTATAGTGCATGTCTTCGGACTGTGGAGGAAACCAGAGCACCCAGAGGAAACCCACGTAAACATGGGGAGAACATAAAAACTCCACACAGAAATGCCGACTCGAACCAATGACAGTGTTAACCACTGAGCCACTGTGCTGCCCTGGTCATTTATTAAAAACAGTAATCATAAGAAATTAAAGAAAATAACCTTGTGACAGTGTAAGGTGCACACTTAGAGGGTGGTCTAGAAACTCATACACAATATTATATTTTTGGGGCAATGACTAAAACATGACTATAGGTATAATTCTAATATCCCAACGCATTAGACAATAAAAATTAATCTCTTTTGATTCTTTAAATCTGAGTAAAACGTGGCATTTGGCTATATTTAAAAAATCATGCTTAAGTATTTTAATAACAAACAGAATTATTCAGATGTTAAACAGAACAGAAGTTAAATGTTATCTTTATCCAATATCAAAACCTTTCAAGGCAATGACACTATATGTAATATCACATATTGGCATTGACTAATTTCGTACTTAATTTATTGTTTTGCATGTGCAACTGTCTGACAAATAACATTTAGTTGAAAACAGATTTATTCTGCAACATATCTGAATAACTACAAGAAATACTCAATTGCTTCTCTTACATTTTGAACTAATTTCTGACTTAATTCACTTTTTTTTCTTAAGCATGTGCAATAATCTTGAAACATGACTATAGGTATAATTCTAATATCCCAATAGAATATTTTAATGTATATATGACTTTATATATAGTTGAAGTTTTAATTATCTCATTAACATCAACACTGTGTGTGTTACTTTTAACACTCTGCCAGTAGTTCCCATATAAACACAGAGCAGTTCATTTAACAAGGTTTAAATGTGAGATAACTGCACCATTATGCCTTAAAAAAAATTATTTTAATGTATTTTATTTTTGCTGTTGTTCAGTAAAGAGTCTAAAATGCTGTGGTGTAAAGTAAATAATTACAAATACTCCAATGACTGTAATTGAGTAGTTTTTCTCAGGAATTGTAAGTAGTTTTAAGTTCCAGTATTCTACCTAATTAACCTAGTTAAGTTCCAATATAGTTGTAGTTTTAAAAATGTGTACTTTTACTTTCCCTTGAGAACATTTTTAGTGTTGTATCGGTACTTTTACTCCTCTACTTTCCTTCAACCTACAGTCACTACTTTATTATTTCCTTGTCTATGGGGATTAGAAAAATTAGTCCTGTGATTCCTGTCCAATCAGACTGCACATATTACGTAAATCGCATCATAATGAAATACCTCAAGACATGGGCACTTTATAATTGCAGCAAACCTTTTGGAAGCATTAAAAGTGTCCAAGAAGATGTCCAAAATCTTTACACGCAATAACCCAGAGACTGTTTAGATGAAGATGATAGATGTTTACTGTATGATGACCGAAATGGCCTTAATCACCCAGCAGGCACAAGACATCAACATGGTGTAAGATTGATATTGTAACCCAGCTTTGTGGGGATGTTGCAATTTGTTTGGAAATGAAAACTGGGTTGACGTCAGAACCCAATGTCAAAATCCAACTTCCAACCTAAAACCATCCAAATATCAACAGCTAATAATGTTACAGCTTGACGTTGTGTGGACATTACCACTATGTTGTCCATCAGATGTTGGAGTTTAGTTGCCACACCTGACAAATAAATGTCTGTATTTGACGTCAATATGACGTTAGTTTAATATGTTGCCACGACGATGGATTTTGGTCACTTTCTAACAACCTAAAAGTGACCAAATATCAACGTCATTTGATGTTGTTATTGGACATCAAAATAATGTTTTCCTTAGACGCTGGCTAGACAGTAAATTTTGGTCACCCGACATCACAACCTAAATCTAACCTAATATTAACGTTTTATGATGTTGTGTGCCTGCTGGGCAATAACTAAATGCTCTACAGAATGTTACGTTTACACACAAGCAGAAATTACATGTAAATGCATCAGCTTTTTAAAGGGTAATACCCAATACTCTCTACTCTTGAGTACTTTTAAAAGGGCTACATTTTACTCATACTTTGAGTAATATTTACAACAGATACTTTTACTCTACTTGCACTACATTTTTAGGCAAGTAATGGTACTTTTTACCTGACAATGATTTTTCTGTACTCTTTCCACCACTGCTAAAATGCCAGCTGAAAAAAACACCTTAAAGCAGCCTAAGCTGGTTTTAGCTGGTTAACCTGCCTGGCTTTAAAGGGGCTTTGGCCATTTCCAAGCTGGTTCACAACCCCTCTAAAACCAGGCTGGTTGACCAGCTAAAACCAGCCAATCAGTTTAAGCTGTTTTTTTATTTACAAAATATTTTGATTTTATTGCAGCATTGTATTACATAAAGCACTAAAAAATATTACCGTTCAACAGTGTTGGCGACTCTAGACTATCGTGCACTGTGGCAGTTCAGGGCCATGATCCTCTGTACCATCCCTGACAGCTGGCCTGTACTGGATTACGCAGACTACGGGTGCTACTGCGGCAAGGGAGGCTCGGGCACCCCGGTGGATGAACTGGACAGGTCAGATTTCAACATCAGCTTACTGTGACACTAGAATCAATCATTTAAATCAGTTTGTTCAGTTAGTAAATATCACATATTCATGTATTGTAGCAGGCATTGAAAATCAGTGTGCTGGAATTTTGGCTGAGATCACTTGATATTATATCACATTCAAGCAATTTTAAACATTAAGCTCAGAAAGCTTCGTCTTTTCTCCACAGTTTTTCCACCTAAGAGTTTGTCTTGGGAATATTAATCATATGATATAATATTTGCCTTTAAATGAATTGAATGTTTCTTAAACAGCGTACGTTTCGATAACTGCAGTGCTACAAATAAGTCTTAAGCTTTTGTTGCATCAGCGTTGTTTATTTCTGTCATGTAAATGATAAAGATATCTCTTAATCTTCAACAGAAAAGTGAATTCATTATTATTCTCTTGACTCTCTTGTGAGAAATAAACTGACCCACTCATATGTCATGTGATTGGCTGTTTGCTGCACATGTCACACTTTGAACTGCGTCTAACCCATTGTTAAATGCAAATTTTGAGTTAAATGCAGAGTTAACAGAGAAACTTTATATCAAACATTGGGAAACACATTTATTAAGTTACATTTATTGACCCTCAAGTGACTATAAACTTTTATGAGTTTTTTTCTTCTGTTGAAGCAAATACTATGGAAATCAATGGTAACTTTCTTCAAAATATCTATTCATTCATTCATTTTCCTTCGGCTGAGTCACTTATTCATCAGGGGTTGCCTCAGCGGAATTTATCCAGCATATATTTTACACAGTGGATGCCCTTCCAGCGGCAACCCAGTACTGGGAAACACCCCTAAACACTCATTCACACACACACACACACACACACACACACACACACACACACACACACACACACACACACACACACACACACACACACACACACAAACACAAACGGCCAAGTTACTTTATTCAATTCAGCTATAGTGCATGCCTTTAGACTGTGGGGGAAACAGCACCTGGAGGAAACCCATGCGAACACTGGGAGAACATGCAAACTCCACACAGAAATGCTAACTGACCCAGCCGGGACTCAAATCAGTGACCTTCTTGCTGTGAGGCGACAGTACTAACCACTGAGCCACCGTGCCCCCCTCAAAATATCTATCAATAATATAACAGAAGAAAGAAACTCATGAACCTTTGGAGCAAGTAAAGTGTGTGTAAATGATGACAGAATTTACATTTTTGGGTGAATTATCTCTTTAACCTGATCTTAACTGTATTATTTTGGATTTTTCAACCTGAAACTTAATCCGCAACCTAGTTTGTTCAACTTAATTTGTGCAACAAGCTTGTTATGTGAACCCAAACAAAAAAATCATAGAAACTGTGTAATATTTACATGAGTTTTTGTTTGTCTATGTGCTTTTTGTGAAGAGCGTGACTAACATGCTGCAAGCAGATCTCATTTCCTCTGCAAGGAGATCTCATTTTTTATATATTTCATTTCTGCTCATAGAAACAGACTCTGTGTCCTTTTAAACCTTTGCATCAGAGTGAGGATAAAAAAGATGCATGTGCCTTTCTGTGTCATCACTTTAAAATCAAACTACACTACACAACTCCAAAGTACAAAAATAACACGAGCATGCAGGGGCAAACAACTAGTGCTTCGATGATGAAAATATTCTGTGGTTTGGAGCCAAAAACTACAGTGGCTGAGAGAGCTTTATGTGCTCCAATATAAGAAAACAAATGCAATTACAAAAAACACCAGCAAATTAAGAAAAGATCTTCATCTGTTTGACATCACATATGCGGCAAATTCTTACAACGCATACAAATGTTAAAAAATGCACTGCATTTTCCCACAACGCAAACAAATAAAAAAAAAAAACGCTGAATTTTCTCACAACACTAACAATTTACAGAAATACACTGCATTTTCCCACAACGCAAAGGATTTACAAAGTTGTGCTGCATTTTCTCACAACACAACAAAGCGGAACACAACAGAAATGGTTCAAGGAGACCCAAAAACATTACTGATGCTGCTGTTTCATAACTGTTGCTCAATGAAGTTGTGGGTGATCTTTGAAAGGTGAGTTTTTGATTGTTTATTTTAATATCCTGATTCCTGTGTCTTTAGTATTTATTAGCCTAAATAACCACAACCTAAAAAGCTGGGTCCATCACGTTTGTGGGTCTCCTTGAAACATTTCTGTTGTGTATTTGAAAGTGTTATGATAAAATGCAATGTGTTTTCATAGATTGTTTGCGTTATGAGAAAATGCAGCACGTTTTTTAAAAATGTGTATGCTTTGTGAGGATTTGCGGCACGTGTGCTGTCAAATGGATGAAGATCTTTTTGCAATTTGCTGCTGTTTTTTGTAATTGCAAAAATCAAAGTGGAGATTTTCAGTTAGCCAATCAGGCAAATGTGCAAACACCCATATTATTCTTAAAGGAACTCCTCTTTTTTGGAAAAAGGCTTTGCTATAGAGTTTTACTATGGTTGAATCCATTCAGCCAATCTTTAGGTCTAGTGGGAGCACTTTTAGCTTAGCTTAGCTTAGCTTAGCATAGATGATTGAATTGAATTGGACCATTAACATCTCACATATTACTAGTTAAAGTTTGACTCTTCTGTAGTTACATTGTGTAAAGACTAATAGAAAATAAAAAGTTGCTATTTTAAAGATTGATATGGCTTAGAACTATACTGTTATTCTGGCATTAATTAGCAATGAATTTTGCAATGATATTATGCAGTGCTGTTATTGTTATATGTTATATAACTGTGTGTACTACTATACATGCTTTTTATATGTTATATGCTAAAAATGATGTCTTAAAATGTACAGTTGAAGTCAGAATTATTAGCCCCCTTTGCATTTTTTTTCTTTTTTAAATATTTCCTAAATTGTTTAAGAGCAAGGAAATTTTCACAGTATGTCTGATAATATTTTTTTTTCTGCAGAAAGTCTTATTTGTTTTATTTCAGCTAGAATAAAAACAGCTTTTAATTTTTTAAAGACCATTTTAAGGTCAAAATTATTAGCCCCTTTAAGCTATATATTTTTAATATTTCAAGACTTTTGATTCAATTTGAATGCTAATGGATTAAAGAAAAAAAAACTCAAATTCAGTATTTCACAAAATTAGAATATCATGACATTGTAGGCTCCCTGTGTCTCAATCTAGTCCGCTAATTAATGCAAAACCTTGAAATTGTCCCAGTCTGGCCTAGTAGGCTTCATAATTATGGGATAGACCTCTGACTTGATAGTTGACCATCATTGGCCCTGCATAAGAAGGAAAAGTCTCAAAATCAATTGCAAAAGAAGCTGGATGCTCTCAGTGTGCAGTATCTAAATCTATTAATAGAAGGTTAAGAGGAAGGGAAAATGGGACTGGAAAGGTGCACTAGTATGACCGCAGCTTTGAGAGGATTGTCAAGCAAGGGTGACTGGTGTCATACAGCCTCATACAGCCACACACAGACGTCTGCATGACATTGGCTACAGCTGTAGAATTCCATGTGTCAAGCCACTCCTGAACCAAAAACTATGTTAGAAGCGTCTGTGCTGGGTTAAGGAGAAAAAGTATTGGTCTGTTGCCCAGTGGTCCCAAGTCCTCTTTTCAGATAAAAGCAAATTTTGACACAAAAGTCAAGCTGCTTAATGTCCAGTGTGAAGTTTACTAAGTCGGTGATGGTTTGGAGAGCCATGCCATCTGCTGGTGTGGGTCTATTGTTTTTTAGCAAGTCCACAGTCAATGCAGCTCTATACCAAGACGTTTTAGAGCACTTCATGCTTCCTGCTGCCAACAAAGTTTAAGAGGATGATTTATTTTCTAGCAGGACCTGCCCCAGTACCAAAGCTACCAGTACTTGGTTTAAGGACCATGGTATTCCTGTTCTTAATTGGTCAGGAAACTTACTAAAAACACCCCCTGTTAAACCCCATTGAAAATCTATGTGCTATTGTCAAAAGGAAGATGAGGGAACAGAGACCCTGAAATGCAAATGAGCTGAAGGCTGAAGCAACTTGGGTTACTACAGTATAACAATTCAACTCTGCTGATTCTTTTTTATTGATTACATGGAATATTCTAATTTTGTGAAATACTGGACTTGGGATTTTTTCATCTTTACTCCATAATCATTCAAATTGAACAAATGAAGGCTTGAAATATTTCACTTTGTGTGTAGTGAACTTTTTAAAACAAATTATCTAAATAAATGGACTTTCCCTCAATATTAAAAAAATTTGGCACATACCTGTAATTTAAGATGTTTTTAATTTTTTTATAAAAGAAAACTTTTGAGGCCAAAAGTGTATTTATTAAAGTTTATATATATATGGGCGATGCAGTGGCGCAGTAGGTAGTGCTGTCGCCTCACAGCAAGAATGTCGCTGGTTTGAGCCTCGGCAGGGTCAGTTGGCATTTCTGTGTGGAGTTTGCATGTTCTCCCTGTGTTCGCGTGGGTTTCCTCTGGGTGCTCCGGTTTCCCCCACAGTCCAAAGAAATGCGGTACAGGTGAATTGGGTAGACTAAATTGCCCGTAGTGTATGTGTGTGTGGATGAGTGTGTATGTGTTTCCCAGTGATGGGTTGCAGCTGGAAGGGCATCTGCTGCATAAAATAAGTGCTGGATAAGTTGGCGGTTCATTCCGCTGTGGCGACCCCAGATTAATAAAGGGACTAAGCCGACAAGAAAATAAATAAATTAATGAATATATATATATATATATATATATATATATATATATATATATATATATATATATATATACATATACACACACATACATTATTTGTGTTATATAAAAACTTTTTAAGAATGTTCCTGCATTCTCTGTATCTGTAGATGCTGCCAGGTACACGATCAGTGCTATTCTGACTCATGGCAACATGATGACTGCTGGGGAATCTTGGACAACCCCTACACTGAAATCTATTCGTTTGCATGTGATAAACCAGCACAGATAGTCTCCTGCAATGGTAAGACACATTACTCAGAGGAACAGACAGTGCTAAACAAGCAAACACTAACTCTTATTTGATATGCATCTGCATTGTGGCAACATGGCTGGAATGTTTTTATTTTTCTTTCTGCTTCTTGCAGCTGACAAGAATCGCCCTTGTGAGATGTTCATCTGTGAATGTGACAGAATAGCAGCCCATTGCTTTGCACAGGCGGGTTACAACCCAGAGTATGAGCACTATCCTAGCAAAAACTGCAAATGAAGATAGTGAGAAAGTTTGAAAAGTGTTCTCAAAATCGCATTAAACAGAGCAATAGTCCATTTGTTCATGCCAGCTGGTTTTTAATTTAAAGCAGACAGATTAAAATTATTTATTATACAAGTCTTTAAGTTTTTGTATTTTATTTTCCAGCATAAACATCCAAGTTGTGAACAGAACATCACTATTTCAGAGAATATAGCTTTATTATTAGAGTAAAGATTATTTTGCTTCTCATTGGCATTGTTTTTTTTTTTCTTGTTTTATGAGAATTATGATTGAAACGTGTAAAAAACAGATGGCAAAAACTTTAAAATAATGCTTTATATGTTTAATGTACTATTAACTAATGATAATATGTAAAATGTAACATTAACTAACACTGTAAAAATGCTGGGTTCCACACAATTGCTTACAGACTGCATGATTTTAGCCCCGATTTTGCTGACAGGTTTTGAGAAATCGGCGACAAATGCCTGAAATCAAAGGCAAATCAGTGCTTGTTTACGTGAATATCAATTACACAGTGTGAACGATCAAAGACCCGATCTGAGAGTATCGCCGATGAGTCGCCGTGAGGGGTCCTGTATTTGGCATGCTATATATCTAGAGCTGGCTGCGATTCAAATCATGCCATGTGAAATGTGTTCTGAAAATAACATTGGTGGTTTCCTATAGCCAATGAGAGAGCATCATCCACTAGTATGGATACCTGCAGGCCAACGGGAGATTGTGTAAGTTAAAAGTGCTCATTTTTAGTCTATTTGAACCCAAGAAATGGAGGAAAAGCTAGTGGAAATTAGGCAGGAGCACCACTGTCTGTTTGACGTGTCATCTGAGCATTACCGGGTTGAAAAGTAAAAAAGTTGGGGAAAAAAAGCTAATTTTTAATAGCCAGGTGAGCAAAATAAGTACATTTTCTACCGCACTAAAACCTTCTTTTTCCATTATGTAGTTTATAACAAAAGATATATTATGTGACCTTTTAAAGTCATGCAGTACGAAACCCTCATTCGTTGATCCATCCTACAATGTAAACAAAGCAGCGACTGAATGCTACCCCAGATAGTCATGCAGTGTGAAAACATCCATGACACGACTACTTTAAAAATCATGCAGTCTGAACTCGGCATAGATTAACTGAATTTAGTTTTTCAAATCTAAGTGGACTGAGCATAAAACAATTAAGTTTCCCAGCTTTCCTAAAAAAATATCAAGAATTGTGTTGATTCAGCTTATTTTAAATAAGTAGTTTGAACAAGCAGAAAAAATATATTTTTCAGTGAATGAAACTCTTGGTAAACTGTTACCAATATTAGTTAAGAAAATATTTTTTAATATTGATTACTTTATAATTCTTTAATAATTTCAGCTACATCATTATGTGTCTTTGAATTCTTCCCAAGTAATTTAACTTTTAAAATGTTTATAATATATGGCGACACAGTGGCTCAATAGTTAGCAGTGTTGCCTCACAGCATGAAGGTCGCAGGTTCGAGTCCTGGCTGGACCAGTTGGCATTTCTGTGTGGAGTTTGCGCGTTCTCCCCTATTTGTGTGAGTTTCATTTGGGTGCTCCTTTTTTCACCACAGTCCAAAGCCAAGCGCTATAGGTGAAATTAATAAACTAAATGGCCATAGTGTATGAATGAATGTTTTTAATTTAAATGTTAAAATATTTGTTAAAATCCTTTAAAAAGCATTGTCATTATTGGCAGAGAATCATAACCTTTATACATTTAAAACACATACAGTATTAAAAAAATAGTTGTGATCCTGGATACTGTCACTTTTTGAAACAAACTTTTTTATGTAATACAAACATCAGTCATTCATTCATTTTCTTTTCGACTTAGTCCCTTTATTAATCTGTGTTTGCCACAGCGGAATGAACCGCCAGCTTATCCAGCACATGTTTTTACGCAGCAGATGCCACCTCTCACTGGGAAACATCCATACACACTATGGACAATTTAGCTTACCCAATTCACCTATACCACATGTCTTTGGTAAACTGTAGCACCTGAATGAAACCCACACCAACACGGAGAGAACTCCACACAGAAATGCCAACTGACCCAGCCGGGGCTCGAACCAGCGACCTTCTTGCTGTGAGGCGATTGTGCTACCCACTGAGCCACCGTGATGCCCTGAACAATAGTTAATAATTATAACACAAGTTTAGTCTTAATTTCTACTAAAAACATCTTTAAATTCCTTCAAGAAGTAAAAAAATCAAGTTGAGGGAAAATTTATTAAGTAATTTTAAGCACAAACTTAACCAAATTAAGCCATGTACTTACAAAAAACTAAACAAATTAACATTTTTGACAACACCACTGAAAATGTATACTGATCCATGAAATTTTTTGAAAATGTTGTATTATGCATTTCAGGATAGTTGTCAGTTATACCCAATATGCAAATAATATGCATGCCAATGATGACCAATGAGCATTTCAAACATTAGTTTCAAATTCCAGATATATCAGTTTTACTGTCAAATAAATATATCTTGTTTTAAGGATGTTTAGCTATTTCTACTTGAACAAAAAGAGAGCAAAATGAAGTTTAATTAAGTGAATTAGTAGTGTTGGAGGTTAGCTGTTAATTGTCAGTGACTCTTGGGTTTGCCTTCACAGATGTAAGGGTAAAAAAGTGTACAGTCCGCATCGTTCCATAGCCTCTGTCTGTTCTCATTCACCCGACCGTGAAGCTGCCCACAATCCTCACCATTCACACGGACATCCCAGTCATCTGGCTGACCGACATCCCAGTGGCTGAAACAAACATTAGTAATCATATTAACATTACAGAATCACCATGTAGTCAATAGCCATAGCTCAAAATATTTCCAAATGTCTCAGTCAAATTGTGTTTTCTTACAATCCCATAGCTTTAATCAATAACGAATTAGATGAAACTACATTTGTTTTAAAAAACATTGTAATTTATACCTATAAGCACCAGAAGGTCAAATTTACCCATACTGTAAAACACAACAAGTTAAGAGAACTCAAGCCATTTTTGAAAACCAATTGCATTAAATTGTGCTCCTTTTTACAGGATGTAAAATAAGTCTTTGGTGTCTCCAGAATGGGTCTCTTAATTGTACCCTGCTGAAAATGTAAGTTTTTGCTTAAGAGGAAATTGTAGCTGTTTTGCACCTGTGCCTTTAAATGCAAATGACTGGTTAACCCTGCAAACCCAGCATCAGACAAATAAACAAAGCAAAATGACAGACAGCAACTCAGACACTGATGAAGGAGACCTGCAGTCACAAATAGCAAAGGTTAGGACTGAACCAGATAGTTTCCAAATGGTTATTTGATGTAGTTGTTATAGAGTTTGTTCAGCCTTTGTGTAACGATGAATGAGCCACACACAAAAGATGTTACTAAGTGTGCTATAATTACAAAAAAACTGTCTTAAAGGGTACCTATTATGTAAAAATCACTTTTATAAGGGTTTAAACACAGTTGAGTGGCAACAATAAATGAATATATCCAGCTTTTAATGGTAAAATGTATTAATTTATTTTTTTTATAATCACACTTAATAAAAATTACAGAAACACTTTGATTGGCATTATCTCATTGGACGTTTCATCAGAGGGCAAAAGCCCCGCCCATTAGTGATGATCTTTCCTTCATTTGCACAGGACGTTAGTCTTGTTTTTGAATTTGCTACTATGCTGACATATAGGCATTTGCCCTCTTCTGAAAATAGGGCTGAGAGCACAATCTCATATGAATTCAAAGCGACAGTTAACAAAATGACACAATTATGATCAAAGCCTAAAAGGGGCAGTTTCAAAGAGTTATCCAACATTATTTGTGGGATGTTTTGAGCTAAAACTTCACATACACACTCTAGGGACATCAGAGAAGCATAATAGGTCCCTTTAAACTTCCATTTTATGTCGACTTTAAGTTAAAAAATGAGTATTTTTTAACTTAATCCATTTGAGTAAACAAATATTCTTACTGTTCAGTAGCGCTAAATTCTGTTCCATCCACCCAAGACCACTGTCCCTCTTCTTTCTCAACAAGCCCGATCCAGTAGCTGTCAGACAGCTTCACGATTGAAGACAGAAAGTCCTGGTTTAAAAAGAAACCAAACTCAAATTAAACCTCATGTTTAGACTTCAATAGATATCTGTAAGGTGTTTTTGTCTTGCCAGTTCAGCCAAGTCATTGACAACCACTAGGTGCGATCCTTTCTGGATGCAATTGGTTTCTGCAGTTTTCCAGTTCCTCTTTATCGTAGACTGAAAGTAGCAGGAGCCTTTATAAAACACCCAGTTTTCCTGACAGGGGCCTGTACGAACATACAGTTACACGTATATAATCTACCCCAAATCAGAAAATGCTGGGACAAAATAAAAACTGAAAATAATAAAGACTTGTATTTCATTGCAGTAAATACAATACAACATTGAGAATTTTTTACATTTATTTTTAATTAAATTTTTTTTTTTTCCAAAATAAACACCTATTCAAATTTTGGTTCTTGCAACACATTTCAAAAACGTAGGAGCAGTAAAGCATTTACCACTTTGTAATGTTGCCATTTATTTTCACAACATTTTAAAGACGTTTAGGGACTGAATACACCAAGTGTTGAAGTGTTTCAGGTGTAATTTTGTCCCATTCTTGCTGCAAACAAGTCTTAAGGTGGGCTACAGTACGGGGTCTTCGTACCACACATTCTCTATTGCAGACAGGTCGGGACTGCAGGCAGGCCAGTCATGTATCTGTATCTTTTTCCTCCACAGCCAGGACTTTGTAATGTGTGCAGAACGTGGTTTTGCATTGTCTTTTTAAAACATGCATGGGGGTCCCTGGAAAAGAAGGCAGCATATTGTGCTCCAAAACTTTTCAGCATTAATGGTGTCATTACAGAAGTTCTAGTTAACTTCGCCAAGGGCACTGACACAACCCTATACCATGACAGACCCTTGCTTTTACACTTGTTGCTGGCAACAGTCTGGATAATCCTTTTCTTCTTTGGTCTGGAGCACACGGCGTCCATTTCTCCCAAAAAAACCTGAAATACTGATTTATCTGACCACAGTACACGTTTTCACTGTGTGATGGTCCATCTGAGATGCCTTCTGGACACTGTAAACATAGGGCTTCCTTTTGGCACAGTACAGTTTTAACTGGCATTTGTGGATGTAACTACATATTATGGTACTTGAGAAAGGTTTGTTAAAGTAGTCCTGAGCCCATGTGGTGATATCGCTAAAAGATGAATGAGGATTTTTGATGCAGTTCCGCCTGAGGAATCAAAGATCACATTTGTTCAGCTTAGGCTTGTGCACTTGTCCTTTACACACTGAAACTACTCTAGATTCCTTGAAAGTTTCAGTTATGATATGCACTGTAGAAGGTGAAACATCCAAATGTCTTCCTAGCTTTCTTTGAGGAACATCGTTTTTAAACATTTCAATATTTTTCTCATGTATTTGTTGGCAAACTGGCAATCCTCGGCACATCTTTGCTCCTAAAGGACTAGACCTATCTTGGATATTGTTTTTGTACCAAATCATTATTACAATCCCCTGTTGACATCACCTGTTTCAAATCACATCACAATTAAAGCAATTTACCTGATTAATAGCCCTAAATTGCTCCTGTCCCAACTTTTTTGCAATGTGCTGCAGATTTGAATGACAGGAAAGGATGTATATTTACAAGTGAAATGAAGTTGACTGGACAAAACATGAAATATTTTGTTTTCATATTGTCTGCAATGTAATACAAGTCAAAGTAAAATTGGAAAACACTGTTTTCTTTTTTTATTTGTGTTTTCTATACTGTCCCAACTTCTTCTGATTTGGGGTTGTAAATAAATTATAACTTTAGAGGACAGTTCACCAAAATTTAAAAACTTTCTAAATTGACTTCAGGGCAGTTGATTTTTTTCTTAAATAGGATATAAAATTTTTAGATGAAACTGTGGTCCTTGGTCACTCATAAAATGCAGGTCAGTGTTTAAAAGTGAAAAAAAAAAAAACTTATACAGGCCAAAAAGAAGATATGCTGACATTTTGTGAAGCTAAATGATTTAATTCAGTGGTCCTGGTCCACACAGCATAGACTACATCATTTAAAAATATTTGTGCCTTTTTAATTCCAACGAAATTGTTAAATTGCTAAAGCTAATTATATCTTTATTTTCTATTATTTATTTATTTATTTATTTATTTTTTGATTATTGTTAACAACAAACCTTGCACCGGCACTGGCACCTGCATCACAAGTTCAGAGAAATGACCATCCTCTGTGAGAAAAAACATGAATAAATTCATTTTTACACAACAAAATAGATAGTTAATATGAATGAACCACATGTACCAGTTGTTTCTAGTTTATGATTCATAAGTGTTTCCCTTTAATTACACTTTTGAATTGCATTGGTGGATCATCATATTGTTTATATAGTGTATAGACAGGGTTTCTGCAGGTTTCACCAAGTTAAATTTAAGACATTTTAAGTCATTTTGAAGACCATTATGAATACAATTTTAGACTTATACAGGGTTACATGCTTAGGATTTTTTGTGAATATCCCAGTTGAACATTTTTTTTACTTGCCCAATCAAAAAACTATTATAATTAAATAATAGAATAATAATAATAATTTATTAGCGTGGGTTTCCTAGTTTCCCAGTGATAGGTTGCGACTGGAAGGGCATCCACTGCGTAAAACATATGCTGGATAAGTTGGCGGTTCATTCCGCTGCGGTGATCCCAGATTAAGAAAGGGACTAAGCTGGAACTAAGAAAATGAATGAATGAATGAATGAATTTATGAAAAGATATATATAGGTCAGGTCAGTATCCTCAGTAATAAATAAATTCAGAACTTTTAAACAAATGTTACTGTAAGGCAGGGGTTCTCAAACTCTCTGTCCTGGAGTGCCGGTGTCCTGCAAAGTTTAGTTCCAACCCCAATCAGACACACTGGGCTAGCTAATCAAGCTCTTACTAGGTTTTCTAGAAACATCTGTGCAGGACAAGTTGGAGCTCAAATCTGCAGGACACCGGCCCTCCAGAACCTACTCCAGGAGTTAAGGAACCCCTGCTGTAAGAAAAGTAACTAAAAGCTATTTGTAAATAAAAAGTAAAAAGTTTTATTGAGATTGGGATGGTTGGTGATTGTATGGGTGTTAATGGCCAGATTAAGTAGCTAAACATTAACAAGGGAAATATACCGAACCGTTAAAAAAAAGATTTAAGACCTACAACACAATATTTCTGTAGATTTAGGACTTTTCAAGGCCTAAAAATTTGCTTTGGAGATTTAAGACTTTTTAAGACCCCGTGGATACCCTGTATATAACATTTTATTGAGAAACAGGTCCTTACCAAATTGTGGAGTTTTGGGGGCATCAACGAGGGTCTTCATAGAAAGTCTAACATCTGCAACCTCTTGGCTGATCTGAGAGACTTGAAAGAATCATAGTCAAAATCAAACTCCAAAAAGACAAATTACAATATCAAAAAACATTAGGCGGAAGAAAAAGGCTTAAACATACTTTTAATTCCAACAGCCAAGGTCAGTATAAACACATAGAGGGCAAGAATGGCATAGATTATATACATCATTCTGTTCCTTCTACCTTTAGAAAGAAACAACAAACAAGTTGGAAAAAACTCTCAATTCAACATCATTTATCAAACAATGATTCACTATAGTAGTTCATAATCATGTTGTTTTTAAAAGTCAGACTTTCTTAATGAAGATTTATTCTCTTTTCATTTTTTTAACAAGAATACCTTTTTAATATTATCATCATTTAATAAATTAAACATTCTCTACACGTAAGAAAACAAAATCGTCTTTCTCACCTGATTGCATTATGAATTTTTGTCCACTGTGATTAATTTCTGCCTCGGCTGATGTAAAGCGATCATATGATACAGTTTCCATGTCTGAAAAATGCAAGACGAAGGACGTATTCGAAGGACGTGAATGATTAAAAAAATTATTTAAAAAAAATTTGAAATGTGTTTTTTCCTTTATACAAATGCCAAGACTAATAATGAGGTGTAAATAAACAGCCTGAGTGTACAAAACGCAAGAGTTTCAAGGCCATGTAACAGGCAGTTGAATATTAACTTTGTCTGAACTTCATCCATCACAAACATGGAAAAGAGCAACTAAAATGTCTGTCCACATATTGTTAGTTTTAAAAAAAGAGCAGAATGAAGGGATTTATTACCCAACATATTTTAGTTAAAGAAATGTATTTTAAAGCTGAAAACATCATTACACTGAGAAGCACTCAAAACGTTCTCATTACACTCTAATTTTAAAACCAAATAAATAAAATATTGACAAACCCAATAATTGTTAAAAATTCAATTTAAATGACATATTTTAAGATCATGGTTGTGTTTGTCCTAATTTAACCCACGTTTGAATAAAAAAAAAAAACTGCAAGAAAATCAAACAGTAAAGTGCAGCGAATCTTACTGTATAAAGTGAGTTTGTGTGGACTCTTCTCCTCGTCTGCTGCGGTCAGTGTCCTAATGGTTGTTTTCATGGCATTCTGCACTTACGCAACAACTCCTATCCATTTCCGAGAGGGGAATCGACCATCCTAATGTCTACTGCACTTATTTATAAAACTCGCGTTTGCACGTGTGTGAAATATCACAAAATTTTCAGTTAAGATATAGGCTACAGGAAGACTTGACTTTTTCCACATTTTGTGTTACTCCCTGTTATTCCAAATGAACTAAATGCACTGCTTTCCCTCTGAACTTAACAAATCATACACAATATTGACAACGTGAAAGTAGTTTGTGTGAAATCTTTGCAAATTTATTTCAAATTTATATAAGGATTCACTGCCATTTCTCAATACTTTGTTGGAGCACTTTTGGTACCAGTTACAGCCTCAAGCAACCAATTTAATCTTGATGTTGTTGTTTTTGTCTAAATCCTTTGAAGCATTATCGCCACCTATTGTATCTGATGTCAATTTAAACTTGCATTGGTGATGGGTCTGAAGTTTAAAAGGGGCAGGAAAAGGGATTTTGGGGGTAAGTAGAAGAGTGGTAGAGATGAGACATACTGTAAATGCACTAGATATCACGTCCCAGCTCTGAGAATGCGTCAGTAATGATGCCATATTGGTACAGAATTTCCATGACAAAAGTTTAAAAGTTGCACTTAGTAAAGCTTTTACACATTGTACGGGTCTAATAAACAAAGAAAACCAAGCATAAAGGCAAAACAATTCAAAGGTACAATTTCGTTTTTACAATTTTGTATGTTGCAAATATTTTTACTCAATGTTACTGATGTTATAGTCCCTTACTGCATTGACCATAATACAAATTGCGCCAACTTGCAATAAATAACAGCTTTTTTAACAGCTTTTTTTTTTTTTTTTTTCAAATTAGGAAGATTATATGATCCCAGTAAACAGAGCTTCGTATTGTCATACCTGTTTTGAAAATTGTATGTTTATCCACTGGCGAGAGATCTGTGTAATACCATAAAATCCACATGAAGCACGCAGGTTCAGGTCACATCACTCAGAGTGCCCACATAGTTTTTAACTGATCTCAGATCAGTTTTACAAGTTTGTCTATGAAATAAAAAGGAACAGTGAAAATAACTAAATGAAATAAGTTAGTTTACCTCTTAAGGCCCAAGGTGTTTTTTTACATGCATTTTTGTTTCTCTTTGCTATTTGGGCTTATTGGAACCTAATTAGAACAAAAATCTAAGTATCATCTTTTGATATGATGTACTTTTAGAGAAAAATGATGGCCATATATGTGGACTCGTGGTCTGTATTTACATAAAACACTTTTTCCTGAATGTTTTTTAATGCATATATAACATAGAACTTTTTTTACTTGCTTTGACTATCAGATAGTAAAAACTATTTTTTTTTCCATTTGGACAGTTAAAAATAGGGTTTGGGTCATTTCATATGCTGCAAAACAGTTGCAAGATGACACCGTATGTCTGTAACAAAATATAAAACATTCAAAGTATTTTAAATATACACTTAAGAGCTAAAATGTGCTGTCCACATATGTAGACACTCAAGGCCATATGAGATTAACTTATAATTTTTTAAAAAGTTACTTTAACTCAATGAAAAAGAGTTTTGGTAACTCATAAATTGATTATATTTATTAGAACTCTAATAAAATGAGTTATGAATTAATAAATTATATATTTTTTGTGTTAACTCTAATGCTAGAAAGAATTCCAAACCATTTGAGTAGCTTTATAGTTGTTTGGACTTAATTGACCAGTTTAAGCTAATTGAACTAATAGTCATTTGTTAACTGAACTTAAACTGTTTAAGTTACAAATACTCTAAAAATTTGATGATATCAAGACAAACGATATATGTGTATGTGACACAATATATAGTTTACAGTACTCAAACCATTCTGTTTCAAACTTAAATGGTTTGCCATAATCTGTTTCCTCAAACAGTTTGAGTTAACCTAACTTATCTGGTTTTACAGTGTAATAGTTTCTTTTTTTACCTGATTTGCAGAGTCCAGCTTGAAACAAGCAATAAGCCATATTCATAAAATGTATGAAAAAGCGCAAATCATGCATACACTTAATATTTTATGATAATGATAGATGATAAGATAAGTGCATTTTTACACTGTAAAACCCAAAAAGTTAAGGTAACTCAAACCATTTGAGGCAAACTGATTGCAACAAACTATTTAAGTTCAAAATCTAATCCTAATGAGTACTGTGAACTTAATAGATTTGAGTAAACGAAGCAATGAGCACAGTTAAACCCGATAAATGAAGAAAACTCAAACCAACTGAGTACTGTAAAACCCAGTAAGTTAAGGCAACTCAAACCATTTGAGAAAACCGATTGCTACAAACCATTTGAGTTAAAAAAAGTGGATCTATATGAGTATTGTGAACTTACTTCATTTGAGTTGAAGTAATGAGGTATTTAATTAACTCGTCATTACCTTCAACACTGAGTTCAAAACTCTTTTCAAATGAGTAGAATTAACTTTCAGTAAATTTTGAGTTAACTACACTCATTTCATTTGATAAAGTTGACTACTGGGTTTTACAGTGTAGATTAAACCTTCAATTTAAAGTTTGCAATGTGTTTCAAAAGATCAATTCTAATGCATGTTTTGCCTGAGTTTTTGTTACATTTACATGGCTTTGACAAAGTCTCAAATTTGTTGTTTCGAACGCTTTGAAAAAACAATGAATAATTTTGCAAATCAATTGGTTAAATTGTTTTGAGGCTTTGTTTCCCCCAACACTACTCCAGTCTATGAAACACTCAGACCATGTTCATGCCAAAGCTGCGTCACTTTCAGGTAACTTATCATCACTTTCAGGTAACTTATGCCCATGAATCTTGAAAACATTATATTTTTGGTTGTTCTATTAGTGAGGCTAACATTTAACTTCTGGTTTATTTGTTGATGTTTAAGTTTAGTTTCTTGCTTTGCTGCTATGCATTGTGCTTTAAACTATGATAGGACATGTTTTGTCACTTTTAGTAATAAACCAATCCGTTTGCACCTCTTTCCCATGTTGCTGCTAATTATTATTATTATTATTATCAACATGTGCAATACTTTACAATTCTGTTTGCACACTAGCTACATACACATGCACTGCACAATTATTTCACTCTATGTATTATTTATTATAATTCTGTTATCTTTGTTTGTTGTTTTGTCTATTTCTACATTTTTTATTGCTGCTGTTCTCTCTGCCAAGTTCATTTTGTTGTATCGCTGCAATGACAATAAAGTCTTTTCAGTCTTTACATTGGTGGATTGGTGTGTTTTTAACAGGCCAGTTATTTTCATTTTGTACATTACAATATGAAATAACAAAACTGACTCATATTCAGTGATTTCTGAAAGATTAATAATATAACATATGAAGCCACAGGCCATAAACCATTTTTATTGCATGAATTCCTCAATGTTTAATGGTTTTCTGAATGTAAACAAAAAACTTTTGTTTAAAAGTATAATCAATAATTCTTCAAACCACAAATGTCTTAGATTTTTACTGACAGCAAGGGTCAGTTTTTATCAACATAGATTATAGTGCAAGTTAAATTTGCACATTTTGGTTGTAGTTTAAGCACATTATGAAGAGTGCTTGACTAGCCCATTGTCTTAATGGTTTGTCATGAGTTTTTTTTTAAATGACAAATTTCTTCTGTTTTGTACATAGAAGTTCAATGCTGTAGTTTCTCACAAAAGGTGATAGGTGGCATGACCAGCACTGCTCCAGAGGCACCAGCAGCTGCACAGGTACAGACACAGGTTGCTGCACTGCTGCACTTATTCCTTACCTTTTTGTAAATGTTTGAATGCTTCTGCAGAAGACATGTCAGTGTTTTTTTATGTAAACTGTTATTTTATAATGTAAATATTTGAATGTTTAAGTGTAGTTTTGAGTTTTTATATGAATATTTGTATAAATAAATAAATCATTAAATAAATGCACGTTTAATTATATATGTTTGTTTATTTTATTCCTCTGTGAGAGCACCACAGTGAAATTTAGCTATAAAGGGCACCCTTTTGGCCAGCAGCGGCCTTGGGGATGAGCCTTTCCAAATGAAGTCCAGCAATAATCTGCAACACGACATGGCTTAAATATGCCACAAACATAAAGTGGCAGAAGGATCACTTTAGTGATGTCTCCCTGCATGGATGATTGTGTATGATGCAAAGATGTTACAATATTAAATACAAAATTAATATATAATTTAGCAAGGATGCTTTAAATAAATACAAATGGCAGTAAATATATTTGTATCATTTATAATACTATATATGAAGAGTTCAGATGCAAAACCCTCTAAATCCTTCAGACCTCTTTTCTTGTAAATGAGCATTTTCTATCAGGCTCCTCTGATTAGGTTCAGTAGTAACATTTTATATGTAATGATAAGGTTATTAGCGAGTAAATAAAATACCTTTTTTCAAAAATGTCACTTTAGACAATTCTTTGGTTTTTAACAAGGTAATTTTTTTTTTTTTTGCGTCAAAACCAGCTAAATCTACTTGTGCTTTTTTTTTTTTGCAAAAACCTCTAAATCCACCTATTGGGACAAGACACTGCAATTAGTTAAAAAATCACTAAAGGTGCAATTAAAGATTATTTTACCAAACATAAAACACATTACATAAACCACCTAAAATACATAAATCTGTCAAGTAAGTGGCGGTTCATTCCACTGTGATAAACCAGGGTAAAAGCAGAATGAAAATGAATGAATGAAATCTGTTAAGTGCATTAATCAATAACATTAAAACTGACATTCATTCTTAACAGTCTGTTGTCATTTCTGATATTTGGGATTTGGATTTAACGCAAGTAGAGCAATGTTTAGCAAACATTGTAATCTGAGCTTGGTAGATTCAAATAATGTAGTGTAAAACATTATGAAACATCAATATCTGTGCATTGTCTATTTATATAAAAAAAACTTATCATACTTATAGGTAATATAAAGTAATATAAATAATGTTAAGTTTTATACATTATATTTATCTTTTAAAAATAGCTTACATTAGCTAATAAAACACAAGGTAGGCCTACTGGGCAAAAAGGGGATATCTCTCAGATAATTTTAGAAGCTGTCATTCATTCATTCTCACCATACTTAAGGTCTTGGTCCCTTGTTTATCCTCATAGCATCCATGTGGGATAAAAGAACAGCATCTTAAATCTGTCTTTCGTGAAATGCAAACTGTTATTTCTGAATGAGCTGACGCTGCGATTTAGATGATTCGAAGTAAATCTATTTGTTTATGGTGTATTACGTGCCTAAAGTATTCACTCAATGTCATTATCTCATTTTTGGTGGAAGTGGCGTTTAGCGGCTTTTGCATCTGAACTCTTTATATGTACATTTTCTGATCCCAGATCAATTAAAAACTATGAAACCTGTTTAGTTATTCACCACTGGGGACAAGCTGAGTGAATCTGCATGCTTCATGTGGATTTCATACATCCTCTGAAGAAAATGTGAGGGGTGTTTTCTGTGAAAAAAACTTTACCTCCAGGACGTTAAAGTCGGCATGAAATGAAAGTTAAGTTTGTCCTTGCCAACATGATTAGACTAATGTAATATTACTGTTGCTACTATTTGTATGGCATTCTTGAACAAATGAAGTTGTGGTGAGCAAAAGACACTTTCAAAATATTTTTAAAAATTCTTTCAACCAATATCCTGCAGTCAATATGGAAACTGGAAAATAATCTCTTGACTTGGATTTGAAAATGATTTGGGTTTTGGAGCTGTTTGCTCATGATGTTTATGAAGGACCAAAATACCTGCATATTTGAAGAAGAACTGGTGTCTCCATTGTAATTTCTTCACCTGCAGTTCATCCCGCTCACCCCTAGAGGTCTAATTAATTGTAATCTTGATTTTTTACTGGTTACTTTTACCAAGTAGGTACTGATGCAGCCTGGAGACCTCCAAGTGGTAGGTATTACACTACAAGTAGGTTGGGTGACCTCCAAGTGGGAGGGACTTACGCCACAGGTGGGCTGGGTTTAGGTGGTGTGGGTGGAGTAGACGTTGATAAAACACATCAGGTTACTGTGAGGTTGGAGTAGACATTCAAAAAGCACAATATTGGGCTCCGTGTCATGTACAAGACATTAAATAAATAAAAAGCTCAAGTCCCACCCACTTGGAGCTGGCTCTGACTTCTGTTTATACCCTTCTCACTTTTATTGCCTCAGTTCAAAATAAGGCTTGTCTGTTAAAGGCACAGTTCAACATAAATCTAAAAGTTTCAAGTGGTTCTGAACGCTGTAAACACAAAACAAGATATTCAGAAGAATGTTGGAAAAATCATTGACATCCATAGTAAGAACATGGTCATTTTATTGGTCATTTTATTCAACATTCTTCAGGGTATCAGTATCAGGAGTGTGAGTGAATGGTAACAGAATCTACGTTTTTTGAGTGAACAATCCCTTTTAAATCCAACAGATTGTACGTATACATTTTGATCACTATATATCATCAATGAACACTTCTGAATGTGTTTGTCAAATCCTTTTCTTTTTTAATTAAAATCACACTTCATTTAATTACAACAATTCCAAATTGAAATTAGTTGTGTTACTGTAAATTAAAAGAGCTTTTGAGTGACTCAAGATTTTTTACATAAACTTAGAAATTATAATAATATAATAATTATGTAACATACAATGATATCTGCTCAAATAAAATAGCTTCAAAGATAAGATGAACAAAATAAATGTCTTTGCACTTAAACAAACGTAAAAAGCTCAAGTACATGTGCACCAGTCAAGCAGGTACAGTTTAAATCCCAAAAGAAGACACGTATAAAGTCCATCCAGAGCAGGATTTTTAAGAGAACAGGCAAATAGGCAATGTTTCCTAAAACACGGTTTCTATAGTTGGTGTTCACAAATGTGAAATCGCTGACTGCTGCAGTCAGAATCATGAAACAGCTTCCGATGCACTGTGTCGGTTCCTTTTAAGTAGACACAGGACTCCATACCAGCATGAGCAGGCTGATTTTCATCCCAGAAGCTGAAAAGTACACAAAACACAATCAATTAAGAAGACAACGTGTAAGCCTTTTTGGTATGTCATCTGCTTGTAGTCTGCTTAACAATGTTTCCTGTGGACTCATACTTTGACATTCAGTTGTTTTTGTTGTTGTGTTTGCTGGTGTTTCTCAACTCGGTTATGCAATGTTTACACAGTAATGTTTTCAACCAAAAACGAAAATCTTTCTTATGAGTTTGAATGTTGCGCACTAACGAATCTTGCTGTAATCTAGTATTGAAATAAGATTGTTTGGATGTGGAGCAGTTCTGGATTTGTGCTGCTGTATATATTAATCAACATCATGAAATACTGACCATACAACACTTTTAGGCCATTTACACACTAATATTTTTATTTACAAAATGCATAGTTTTTCTTTCTGCTTTGGCTTTCAGTCAATTTTGTTTTCTATAATTATTACACCACAAATACATCATGATATTAATATGGCTGCCCTTCTTTATAGATTCTCAAAAGCAATCCCAGACAACATAAAGTTTGCTAAAAATTTATAATTGGTTGTACTGTAACAATTCGCTACTTTTCCAGAGAAGGCACAAAAAATGCCCACTTGGCCTTTGCAAATGCTTATCTGGTAAAAGAAGACTTCTGGTCTTCGGTTGTATGGTCATTCATCATTCATTCATTTTCTTTTCGGCTTAGTCCCTTTATTAAGGGGTCGCCAAGGCGGAATGACGGAATGACAACTTATCCAGCATATGTTTTACACAGCGCATGCCCTTTCAGGTGCAACCCATCACTGGGAAACACCCATACACTCACATTCACACACATACACTATGGCCTTATTCAATTCACCTATAGCGCATGTCTTTGGACTGTGGGGAAACCAGAGCACCCAGAGGAAACCCACATGAAAACGGGGAGAACATGCAAACTCCACACAGAAATGCCAACTAATCCAGCCTAGGCTCAAACCAGTGACTTTCTTGCTGTGAGGCAACTGCGCCACCGCACCACCAATTGTATGGTCTGATGAAACAAATGTAATTGTTTGGTCACAATGATGTAGCCTTTATTTGGCAAAAAAAAGGAGAAGCCTTCAACCCTAAGAACACCATCCCTACTGTCAAACATAATGAACCAGGGAACGTAATCACAATAAACAGCTCCATAAAAACAGAGCAATAGATCAAAATTCACAACAACAACAACAGGCAGTCTGCAGAGAAACTGACAGCAGGACAACGACCCAAAACACACAGCAAAAATGGTGGAGAAATAGTTAGCAGACAAAAACATTAACATTTTGCAGTGGCCCAGCCATAGTCCTGTCCTAAATCCAACTGAGAATCTGTGGAGGGAGCTAAAGATCAGGGTGATGGTAAGAAGACCCTCCAGTCTGAAAGATTTGGAGCTCATCGCTAAAGATGTGTGGGCAAAAACACCAGTGGAGACATGCAAAAAGCTGGTCAGCAATTATAGGAAGCATTTTATTGCTCTAATAGCCAATAAAGACTTTTCTACTGATTATTGAGGTGGGTAGGATTAATTTTGGACATGCCACTTTTCGTTCAAACGTAAATAAAAGCTGAGAAATATTTTTTTCCACAATGATGCCTCTTGTACATCGTCTTATAATCTGTTGGGATAAGCCTGTGCCATTTCTGGTCAACAAAAAAAACTTGCTGGTTGAATAATAGTAACTACTGTAAGTCATTCAGAATTTGCCAGGGGTATGAATAAGTCCATGCTTGACCGTATATATAGAAGGCAGTGCTGGCTTACTGTAGATTTGAATGATAATCATCTCCATTAACCCAGGACCATTTGCCCATTTTGTCCCTCTTGAGACCTATCCAGTAGTCAGTCCATTTCTGAACAACTCTTGAAATGAACTCCTAAAACAAAGAGGTACAAATGTGCTTTAATTATACAGCTGGTTATTTGGTTATATTATAAATATGCGGTTATATATTTGATCGAAGTAAATACAATAATGTTATACAATTGCAAAAATTAGCCAAGGATCTAAAACAACTTTTTTCTGTTTTAGCATATATTTTAAAACATATTTTATTCACATGTTTGCAAAGCTGAATTCTTGAAAAAGCAGTTCAAAAAACAGCATTTATTTGAAACAAAAATCCTGTCACTTTAAGAGTATTTTTACTAAAAGTATTTGTTCTCACCAGCTCCTCCTCGCTGTCCACTACCATCAGATGTGCCCCACGGCTGAGGCATAAAGACTTTGAGGATTCCCATGTCCCATAAACATTCTCTAACAAATAACAGGTGTTCTTATATAAAAGCCAACCCTCTGAGCAGAGGCCTGTATTTAACAGAACAAAACACAGCACTATTGACACAGCTTTTTATAATCAACCTTAAATGTGCCTTAGTCAAAATGAAAAGGGGCTATTTACATTAGAATGCGTCCTCTTTAATTTGTATTTCTGAGCCCAAATATAATCTCCATACATTTTTCATAATTTTCAAAAAGCTATTCACAAAACATTATATCAAAAAACACACCAAAAGATCTGCACACTGTTAATAACTCATTCATATAATATTTAAACTAGCAACATTTTGGGTCAAAGACCTTCATCAGGCTCACATGCTTATAAGAAAAAACAGCAACTTAAGATGCTTAACAAACATGATTTACAGAAAAAATCCTCATTCAATATATTTACATAGTAATAAATCTTTTCAGGCATTTTCATAAAAGGAATCATTAGATGAAACAAAAAATATATATATTTAAAAAGGATAGTTCCCTAAAAAATTTCTTATTCTGTCATCATTTACTCACCCCTGACTTACTGAAAACCTGTAATCACATAGGAAAGTTTCCAAAAAACTCAAGCTGGAACAAGTGAAGAGTGCAATAGTATCTGGATGCAGCCTTTATGATGCAAGCTGAGATTGCATCACTCTGCAATGTCAGACAGAATGCACTCAATCCAGTGTGTGACGTCATTGTGACAGGTTGGGTTAGGGGTGGGGTTAGGTGAGCGCATTAAAAAGCATTGCATGCAGCTCAGATTGCACTGCACCAGGTCTGCATCCAGATCCCTCTCGAAGAATGAGTGTAAATGAAGACAGAATTTTCATTTTGGCGGGATCTATCCCTTTAAGGATCCTGGTAAAGCCCAAAATACTTATTAACTATCATTTTTTAAATCTATATACTCGAAGGATTTAAATCTTTGTCACTTTCCTTTAAACCACTATAGGCTTTACTTATTTGTCAACAAAAAAGCTTCAATATATTTTGTATATCTCAATAAGTACAAGTCAAAATAAAGATATTTCATTTTTTAATAAATATATCTGTTATGCTCATCGACAATGGAACATTTTGTCACAAATATTTTAGTACTTAATTTATTGTAAACATTATACAATTTAGTCATTCATTTGTTCATTTTTCCTTCAGCTTACTCTCTATTTCAAAGGTCACTACAGTGGGAAAAAAACACCCACTATTCCAGCATATATATTTTACACAGCGGATGCCCTTCCAGCTGCAACCCAGTACTGGGAAACAACCAAACACACACTCACACTCTACGGCCAATTTAGTTTACCCAATTCACCTACAGCACATGTCTTTGGACTGTGGGGGAAACCGTAGCACCCGGAGGAAACGCTAACAAGGAGAGAACATGCAAACTCCACACAGAAATGCTAACTAACCCCGCCGGGACTCAAATTAGTGACCTTATTGCTGTGAGGCAACAGTGCTAAACACTGAGCCACCGTGCAGTCACACTTACTCACTAAAATTTGGTTATCTTTTACTATATACAGTTAAAGTCAGAATTATTAGCCCCCTTTGATTTTTTTTCCTTTTTTAAATATTTCCCAAATGATGTTTAACAGAGCAAGGAAATTTTCACATTATGTCTGATAATATTTTTTCTTATGGAGAAAGTCTTATTTGTTTTATTTCGGCTAGGATAAAAGCAGCTTTTAATTTTTTAGCAACCATTTAATGGTCGAATTATTAGCCCCTTTAAGCTAATTTTTTTTTTGACTGTCTACAGAACAAACCATCGTTATACAATAACTTGCCTAATTACCCTAACCTGCCTAGTTAACCTAATTAACCTAGTTAAGCCTTGAAATGTCACTTTAAGCTGTGTAGGAGGGTCTTGAAAAATATCTAGCAAAATATTATTTACTGTCATCATGGCAAAGATAAAATAAATCAGTTATTAGAGATGAGTTTTATGTTATTACACTATTATGTTTAGAAATGTGTTGAAAAAATCCTCTCTCCGCTAAACAGAAATTGGCGGAAAAAATAAACAGGGGCGCTAATAATTCAGGGGGGCTAATAATTCTGACTTCAACTGTAATTATAAAACACTTTTAAAATTAATATAAGGTTCATCATTTCACTAAAATCTTATTATTTCTTAGTTGAATTGCAATTGCGTTCTTTTTCTATAAATTTCTAACACTTTGTACCTTTATCACTTTTATACTGGAACGGGATTGGCGTGATGTCATCAGAAAGAAGACCTCTGTTCTGATCCTCTTGTGAACTCTTCTTGACTGATGGGTGGTGAAGTATAAAAACAAGCCAGTTACACATCTATTTACCCATGCAAATGTGCAGAGAGACAATTAAAGGGAGTTCACCCAAAAATGAAAATAAAAGTTGACTTACCATTTACTGACCCCTAAATGGTTCCAAACCTTTATGGGTTTCTTTTATTATCACTAGAGAAGATATTTTGAAGAATGTTGAAAACCATTGATATCTATAGTAGGAAATACACATTATTGAAGTCAATGGTTACAAGTTTCCAGCTTCTTTCCAGAAGAAAGAAACTCATAGAGGTTTGTGACAAGTGAAGGGTGAGTAAATGACAGCTTTTTTCATTTCTGACTGTTTCTTTAATAATATTAAATGAGACTTACAGTTGAGACCAGTTACGATTCCTATTACCAAGAAGGAAAATAGGAGGAGAACTGTGAACATGGCACAAGCCACTTTGCCTGAAAAAAAAAAAAAAAATCGGGGAAATCACAGTAAATAGACTTGCTAAATGTCAACAATTTCTAAAGAAATTGATTAGAAATGCACCGTTACTAATAACACAGGCTTATTGGTAACATGTGCCCAGGGCTACAATTTTGGAAACCGCAAAATATGTGCTCAGGGCTACGTCTGGCTGAACAAATGGTACAAATGAAACATGGTATGAGAAAACATGGCCCAGTAATGCCTCATTCACACCAGCAGCAACTTTGTAGCTTCATGTCACTAGGTGGTGATTGAAGTTGCTACTGAACATTCTCCTCTTGAGGTTGCTTAGGTAATGTTTATGATGATATTCACAAAGAGCGAATGAGTTTATGTGCCGCTGAAGTAAACATTGTTCTGGAAAAACACTAAATATAAATGGAATCAGTACATAAACTGCTTAATCACGAAGATGAACAAGAAAAAAGTGTGTTGTTCCATCATTGCTGCTATTGATCTGCTGCAAATGTGGGTCTGTGTAGGTCTACAGCATGGGGAATACAACAGGCTTCTGTAGAAGCTGAATCATGTAAGCTCTACTGATGCTCTTATTGGCTATTGCTTGCAAAAGTCACTCTTCATTTGCATAAAGATGAAGAATTCTCAGCTTTGTCACGTTGATCAACACACCTACATCTATTGCCAACAGCTGCTGAGGTTGCTGGAAGTCACCAGAAGTTGCACGCTCTCCATTGAAATGAACAGTCACTTGTGCTTTGTCACTGTGTGTCGCTCGTAGTGTGAATGAGCCAAAACATATTTGATATTGTCAAAAATGTACACAACGGACTCTAGTGGATTTTTGAAAATAAAAACTGCAAGCAGAGGTTCTTCATGGTTCCCAAAAATGTAGCCCTGGACAGGCATCTCCAATGAGCCTGGGTTAGATACTAAATTTATCAAGTGAAATTATTCAGAGTGAAATCAGCTGTTATTGATGCTGACTTTGACCTGTTTTAAAACAATCATAAATGATTATACAAATATTGTAAGAACTGCAAATAAAATTGGGCAGCACAGTGGCTCAGTGGTATAGTGCTGTCTGCACAGCAAGAATGTCAATAGTTCAAGTCCTGGCTGCTTCAGAGTAACTGGACTTAGTCCTCAAATTAAAGGGACAGTTCACGCAAAACTGCAAATTTTAACATTAACTAACCCATTACTTGTACCTGTTTGAACACAAAAGAAGATATTTTGAAGAAAGCTGAAAAACAGTAACATTCCATAGTTTTTGCAGTTTTTGCTGTTACAGATGTCAGTGGTTACCGGTTTTCAGCATTCTTCAAAATATCTTCTTTCATGTTCAACAAAAGAATGAAACTTATAAAGGTTTGGAACCCTTTGAGGGTCAGTAAATAGCGAGTAAATTTAAATAGTTTGAGTGAACCATCCCTTTAACTGAATAAATAAATCCTAAAGATAAAATTAGATTTCTTATTTATATAATTCTTATAATAAGAATTATAATTCTTATTGAATTATAAAAACATAAACATATACATCTCTTTGTAATCAGACTACTTGTGTAAAAAAATTGGTCACTCTTTATTTTAAGGTACAATTTTAGCTATTAACAAACCATTATCTATACCTTTACCTCAATAAACTCCTAATTTGCTGCTATTAATAAAATAGTGGTTAGGATTAGGCTGCAGGGGTGATCTACCATTTTGCAGGTTTCAGTTGCAACCCATATCAAACACACCTGTGTGTAATTATCAAGTGCTGTTTACAATGCAAAGTATTCATAGCGCTTCACTTTTTCCACATTTGTTTATGCTACAGCCTTATTCCAAAATGGATTAAATTCATTTATTTCTTCAAAATTCTTCACACAATACCCCATAATGACAATGTGAAAAAGATTTTTTTGCAATTGTTGCAAATGTATTAAAAATAAAAACATAAAGTACATAAAGTCACATTAGAATTATAAGGTTCTATCTGACATTTTTGTCAAAATTGAGTTATTAACATATTCTTATTAAATGACAACTTTTTACATTATGGGGTGTTTTTTTTATGAGTTGTTTACATTTTAGGACTTTTTATTTAAAAAACAAATGTAACACACATACTGTCCGCTATGGAATGCAAAAACTTTGAAGCTCAACATCTCAAAATCATTCAGAACGCAAATAGAACATTATAATTGTGGTGAAAAAGGTGACAATGAGTATCCACAACCTTTGCCGTGAAGCTCTGAATTGAGCTCAGAAAAATTTCTGCTGCTCTGAAAGTTCTAATGAGCACAGTGTCCTCCATCATCCGTAAGTGGAAAATGTTTGCAACCACCAGGACTCTTCCTAGAGCTGGCCGGCCATCTAAGCTGAGTGATCGGGGAGAAGGGCCTTAGTCAGGGAGGTGATCAATAACCCGATGGTCACTCTGTCTGAGTTCCAGGGTTCTTCTGTGGAGAGGAGAACCTTACAGAAGGACAACCATCTGTGCAGCAATCCACCGATCAGGCCTGTATGGTAGAGTGGCCAGACGGAAGCCACTCCCCGGCTGGAATCTCTCAGACCATAAGAAACTAAATTCTCTGGTCTGATGAGACTAAAATTTAACTCTTTGGAGTGAATGCCAGGTGTTACGTTTAGAGAAAACCAGGCACCGCTCATCACCAGGCTAATACCATCCCTACAGCAAAGCATGGTGGTGGCAGTAATTATTGCCAAAGGTGCATCAACAAAGTATTGAGCAAAGGCTGTGAATACTTCTGTACATGATTTTTAAAGTTTTTTATTTTTAATAAATTTGCAACAATTTCATTTAATTGACATTATAGGGTATTGTGTGTAGAATTTTGAGGAAATAAATTAAATTAATCCATTTTGGAATAAAGCTGTGACATAAAAAAATGTGGGAAAGTGAAGAGCTATGAATACTTTCCGGATGCACAGTAGGTCCTAATTAATTGGTTCAGGTGTGTTTGATCAGGGTTGGTGCTGAACACTTCAGGACAGTAGATCTCCAGGAGCAGGGTTGAGCACCCCAGGGTTTAGGTATTCATTAGGATAAGAGATGGAGAATAAGATCATGCAGATTATTTACTTCATAAGTCCAAATTAACAATCAGTATCGTAAAAATAGGCAGGTAATGAGCCTCTATAGTTAATCGTGAGATTTGGTTCTTAAAGTGTAACCAAGAGTTTTAGCCAATGTTCCAAAAAGAGTTTACAAACTTCAGTTTTGTCTTAATTATCACTATAATTATCAAGAGACATTTTCTTCACACACAGCACAGGTTTCATGTATTACTGGCAGAATAATCAATAATAATAATAAATAGGTCCAGATTTCACAATATCTTACTTTAAATCTGTATAGCTGATATTTTATTTAAGCAACATATACACTGTAAAATAAATCCATAAGTTAACAGTTGTCTTTATTTTGTGATTCATGATATTTGTTTGTTTGTTTGTTTGTTTATTATGCTTATGAATTGCATTTTGGGTCATTGATCTTCCCTCCAAAAACTTGTGATGTTGAACATTTTTAAAAACTGACTTTTACTGACATTTTAATAGTATGAAGTGATATATTGGCTACATTTGGTTTGTAAATTACACAAATTTTTACTAAATAATTTTCAGTTATATTACAAAGCTAATTCTCTATATTATTTATCATACACTATAATTATATATATATTCAACATCAAAAGTCAACAGAGCAGAGATAAACGTCCCATAATGCAATTCACAGCCATAAATATACAAAAGAATATGTAAATCACGAAATACGAAACCTGTAAATGAATACACACTTTTTACAGTGCAATAACTGCAAATGCCCAATGAGCACTGATGACATAACATGTCTTTTTTCTTTCATAGATACCAGTACATCCAACTTTTACCCACCGTATGAGCAAGCCAACACCCATACAGCCACTGTCTCTGCTATAATAAGCTTGAGTGAGACTACATTACTTGCCTTGCTGGTAGTAGGGATCCACCCTGTCAGGATTTCCCTCCACATCTTCTGCGAGTTTGTCGGTCTGCATTCCTTGAGGTCAGCCTATAAGCCTGATTCGTGGCGATACAATATAAATCAAGTGTTCATCTGCAAATGTAAAAAAGAAAACCCCTCTTTAGGACATTCCATGAGGCAAGAAATATGCACATCACTTTCAAAACCATGAGCATAAACACAAACACACTTAGAGTTATTTAATCAAGAATATTTTTAAGAAAGCTTCGACTTACTGATCAGCTTGTTTCCTTGCGTTTTCCATGGCACAGCATGGAAAGTGAAGACTTGTGAGGAATGGCTGGATGACGCCAGAGGGGCTGGTCTCCTCCACCCAGCCAAACCAAAGCTCTGGGTTTTCTGCCAAGAACATTTCAGCTGCCAGAGAAGCATGACAAAGTAGTTATAAAATATAAATATCTTAGTGGGAAGTCAGAAAAACAACTGCGCAAAAGCTCTTTGCATGCCCACTGGCCTTTTGAAGTTTGATCTGTCAGTTCAAACCTAAAATTAACTGTCATGTGCAATGTAGTTATCACATTTAATTAGCCATATTACTCATTAAGGGACTGCTAATTGAGTACAGCTAATTGGAGCAATACTACTGTACAACAAATGGTGAACTCCATGATAGAGTTTTGACAACTCTCAAAAAAAGATTTTGAAATAAAATAAAATTGAGATATACTGATAACAGCAATCTAATGTGAGAAAAATGTCAAATCTACTTTACATCCAACAGACAAATAAAAATCCCTTGTGTAAGTGCCACACTATAAAAAAATGTAAAGACAAAAAATCTGTATTTTTATGTTGCTTTAAAATACTTTTAATAAGTTAATCATGTTTACCAAATTTTTAAACTTTTAACTTAATATTTTTGGTCAGTTTGATTAGTGTAAGTTGAGATGACTAAAAAAGTTAATTTGATTCAACAAAAAAAATTAAGACAAAGATGTAAAGAATTTTACAGCATTTTATAAAATATGGAAATAAGTGTCACGATCAGTGGTTGGGGAAAGGAGCGAGGACTCAAATGCAGACTAAAAAATGGGTTTATCAATTATAAAATAAAACAAAAAGCAAAAAACTACCCTGAGGGGGAAAACATAACCAAAACACAAATAAATGAATAAACAAACTTGACCAGGCAGGGATCAGGGCTGGACAGGGCAAGACATGACAAGGAAAGACTGGAAATGTCAAATAAACAATGACGAACTGGCACACGACAGCAGACATGAGGAGACTATAAAGGAGAAATAATTGGCAAACAAACAGGTGAACATAATAAACAAGGAGGGTGGGACTGGAACACGTAGCCAATGAGAGAACGCAAGTGATAGAGAGAAACTGTGATAGAAAATAGGGAAAACCAGTCCAAAGACATACGGTATAAGTGAATTAATCAAGCTAAATTGGCCATAGTGTATGAGTGTGTGCAAGATTTTGAGGGTGTTTCCCAGTGTTGCGTTGCGGCTAGAAGGGGATCTACTGCGTAAAACATATGCTGGATAAGTTGGCAGTTCATTCCGCTGTGGCGACCCCAGATTATTGAAGAGACTAAGCTGAAAAAAAATGAATGAATATACTACAATTCACCACACTTTACTGTAGTAAAACTACACTTTGTATTTCATTTTATCAGTTCACTATTCTTGATACTGGAGCTGGAGCATTCTTTACCAAGGAGTAGTACTGTAAATAATACTAGCCTAAAACAGAGAGAGTATTCCAAACACATCAAAAACACTAGTATTTATTATAGAATTTACCATAACATTTTAGTTTTTTGTGTATTGTTAATAAATAATGTACAATATATAAACCATATTAACATTTTTTGCCATAACCAATTTAACATGAGGATCTTTGGAGAGCAAAATCATCTGACTGAGCGAGAGCAGATAATTCACACATGAGCAGCCAGTGTTTTGAGTGTGCACGAGAAGTTTTGCGCGGGAGCAGTGTATATTTAAGAGCGAGCAGTTTTGTCCACGAACAGAGGAAATCGACCGGCGAGCAAAGAGTTTCGCTTGCTCGTATTACACGAATGCGCTCTCGACTTGTAATACTGCGCTCATGACATTTGTCAGTGAAATAACGCCATACATGCCACAAACAAAACACACACCAGGACGAGAACACGCATCCTGTGCACACCGGGACCGCACGCGTCCGCATTAAGATGGCATTCATACAAAAGACAAAGACAGACAAGAACAGGATAAAAGTGCTTGACCAGAGAAAACTCATGTCGAACACAATATAAAAGGACTAGTGTCTGGACTCCAAAGCAAGAATTTACAAGACCAAAGTTGCAGACTCCTGACAATAAGGCCTAATTTAATCTCTGGTAAACAGGGACATTTAAATGATTCAAGAAAACAGTTATCCATATGCAAGTAAATCTGCACATAATATAGCATAAAATAATGCATAATAATACAATACAAAATAATATTTCTTTACATATGCAATCCATAATTTTCACATCAGAACTACTTCACAATGAAATACCACGTAAAACACATAACATGATGCATGACGCTTAGTCTTGAATACTGCTCTGAAGAAGTATCAAAGATAGGCTGTGTTTCAGCATATTTTTATGCCCTTCCCTTACTAGCGAGAAGGTCTTACATTGCACATGTAAGCTGAGATTGCTTACAAATTGTTAATGCACACATCTAACCCCGTCCCTAACCCCACCTCCTTGCAGTGACATCACAAAATCTATTTAGTGCATGTGTCTGAGACTGCATGTCTCAGCTTGCATGTGCACGTTTGTAGCCAGATGCTATTGAAGCTTGCTTCCATTCATTTTGTTGACTCAGATTGAATGTGTGGCATTGATTAGATTGCACAAGTGCCCAGTACTGGTTGGCAGAACATCCAAAATAGGTTTAAATGGAACACCATTAGCCCTATAAAAACTAAAACGCAGTGTGAAAGCTGCTGTTGTGACATTGTTATTGTGTTGTGAAACATCTAACAACAATGAAATCTGGTGCCTACCAGCATACATACTGATGTGGTGTAATGTGATATGAGGCTGTAATATCGTCTATAACCCCCAATCCCTAAAAAAACCCATTCAAATACTGTGTTGGTAGCTTTATCCGACAGCTAGGTTAAATATCAGGACATACCACCAAATAATATACTTTTTAAAATTAATAAACATCCCTTTTCATGTATTTATTTACAAAATACAAAGAAAGATTTACGCTTGTTTAAGTCAAGAGCCCCCAATCATTCATTCATTCATTCATTCATTTTCTTTTCGGCTTAGTCTTTTTATTAATCCGGGGTCGCCACAGAGGAATGAACCGCCAACTTTTCCAGCACATGTTTTACGCAGCGGATGCCCTTCCAGCTGCAACCCATCTCTGGGAAAAGCCCCTAAACATTTAAAGAGAAACAAGAGAAAGACCAACTAAACATAACACTGGAACTCAACTTTGGTTAAAACAACTATTATTAAAAGATAAAAGACATGAAGTAGTTTTCTTCTTAGAAGATGAGCATAAAGCTCCAATTCCCAATAAAGCCTGGGAAGGTCAACATACCCAGTCGTGACCCTATATAAATAAATAAATAAATAAATAAATAAATAAATAAATAAATAAAGTACTGAAAATCATATCCAAGTAAAAGTACCATTACTTGCTCAAGAAATGTTGTGCAAGTAAATTAAAAGCATCTGTTGAGTAAGTATGAGTAAAAAGTAGCCCTTTTAAAAGTACTCAAGAGAAGTGAGTAGTTCGCTGCAAAAAGCTGATGTGTTTACATGCAATTTGTTTTATGTATGATATGTAATGTTATGTAATATATTATGTGTTAATGTAATGTAATTTGTAGATGTGTGTAAACGTAACATTCTGTAGTGCATTTAGGTATTGTTTAAGGCCATTTTGTTCATCATACAGTAAACATCCTTCATCTTTTCATCACTGACATGCATGTACATCTTCTTGGACAATTTTAATGCTTTCAAAGTGAGTTGCTGCATTTATAAAGCGTCCATGTCTTGAGGTTGTTCTGTATGATGCGATTTAGTTTCTGTGTGCGATTTGATTGTACGGGAATCGCAGGACAGATTTTTCTAATCCCCATAGACAAGACAAAATAAAGTACTGACTGCAGGTTGAAGGAACTGAAGTAAAAAGACCGACCGATACCGCACTAATAATGTACTCAAGGGAAAGTCAAAGTACACATTTTTAAAAGTACTTTGCAAATTAGTTTCTAAGAAAAACTACTTAATTACAGTAATTTGAGTATTTATAATTGGTTACTTTACACCACTGGGCTAAATATGTGTAAAAATAAAATGAAATAAAAACTTAAATTATACGTAACGTTTAGTATTTTTTCATTATATACTAACATCTATTAAATACTTGCTTTTTTATTCATTACATACTAGTAGTTATTTTCTGGTTGATTAGCTATTCTTATTTCATATGACACTAGTAAAGTGGGTTTTTTATTAGTAAGATTTTGAACCAATCTTTACTTTTTCTGTTATGACTAGACATTTAAAAAAAAAGTTTGTTTTTTTAGAAACACTACTAGTGACATTTTCTAATTTCTAATAATACTCGTGTCTAATAAACATGTAATAACTTCAAGTATCTGTTTAAAAAGCACTAGCTAACCAGTAAGTACTAGAATCTACTTATTTGGCACAACTGCCTAATTAATGAGTATTAGTTTATAGTAAATAAGTATCTAATGAATAAATACTAATAAATAAATTTAAACTATCTATTTAAAACTTTATCTATTTTGATTATGTAATGATTAATACTCAAATCTAATAAACAATGATTGATATAACGTACTATAGTCACTGTGATACATACAGTGCCTGTTTGGTGATTCAAAGACCCTCTTCTTAAAGGGATAGTTAATCTAAAAATGAAAATTTGGTTGATAGTGCCATTTCTTAAGACAGCTGTACCTCCACTGAATACACGGAATATCAGAAATAAAGTCATTTCTAGATACAAAATGTTCTGTTCACAGATATCTGCTTTTCTATGGCAACATGATTTATGACTAAACAAATAAAACAAAATAATCTGCAGTCAGATTGTACAAGATTGTACAGATTGTTGCAGCTCTTCCCTTTGTCAGAAATCACTCAATACACTACGTAGTGCACTACATAGGTGTCGATTATTCTGTAGTGGTGTCATACATTCCCTATGCCTTCACTTTTTATTGATTGTGGTATAAGTGCACATCCAATATACTTTTGTTGAAGCACCATTTCCTGAAATACAAAAATAAATAAAGTCAGAACCTTTCATTTATAGGTTTTGCAAGGATTACTTCCGTAATCACTTCGAGGACTTTAACCAGCAAAAGATTTTTAAATGATGTATGTTCATATTTGTGTAGCATCTAAATGTAGTTGTTTTATAAATAAGATTAATATATGTACTAATATACACTCACTAGCCACTTTACTAGCTACACCTGTCCAACTGCTCGTTAACACAAATTTCTAATCAGACAAACACATGGCAGAAACTGAGTGGATTTAGGCATGTAGACATGTTCAAGACAGTCTCTGCAGTTCAAACTGGGTATCAAAATAGAGAAGAAACATGATTTAAGTGACTTTGAACATGGCTTGGCTGTTAGTGCCAGACAGGCTGGTCTGAGTATTTCAGAAACTGCGGATTTACTGGGATTTTTACACACAACCATCTCTAAGAACAGTCTCAACTTGTGCTGCGACATTTGGATGGTAGGGTCAGAATTTGGCGTCAACAACATGAATGCATGGATCCTTCCTGCCTTTATCAATGGTTCAGGCGATAACACTGATGGTGTAATGGTGTGAGGGATATTTTCTTGGGCCCATTAGTACCAATTTAACATTGTGTCAACACCACAGCCTTCCTGAGAATTAAATGGCCTCCACAGTCACCAGAACTCAGGTAAATAGAGCACCTTAGGGATGTGGTGGAAAGGGAGATTTGCATCATGGATGTGCAGCCGACAAGCAGCAACTGCATGATGCTATCATGTCAATATGGACCAAAATCTCTAAGGAATATTTTCAGTACCTCATTGAGTCTATGCAACGAAGGATTAAGGCAGTTCTTAAGGCAAAAGTGGGTCCAACCTGGTACTAGTAAGGTGTACCTAATAAAGTGGCTGCATGGTGAGTCATTGTGGCCGCGTAGGCCTACCTGTTTGTTTAATTCTTCAAAATATCATTGTAAGTGGCATACTAGTTGTCATACAGTGAAATTGTCTTACAGTTGATAAAAGCAACTGGCCTGTCAAACCCAGATTATGTATTTATTTATTTATTTATTTATTTATTTATTTATTTATTTATTTATTTAATGTTTCTCTCCTCCTTCCATCCTGAGAATAGGGGACTTTGGTGATCCTCGAGGTCTTCTAGTCACGCCCACTTTAACTCTTGGACCAAATACAGGAAATAAGCAGGCCTTCAGAATCCAGACGGATCACTCACAGCTCGTGTCGGGGGTCCTCCTCGCCTGTAGGCGGCGGGCGCGTCAATCTGCCGCAGCAGAAGCCGCTTTAAAGCTTCCTCCGCTGCTGTGCCTCAAGTCTCCGCAAAAATGGCTGCGATCGGACGCTTGTCCCAGAAGCTCTTCAAGTCCGCTGCTCTGACCCAAAGCCGTCAGCTTTCGGCGGCAGCTCATGGTGAAAATGCAGGTGAGTTTTCAACGCTAAAAGGGTTTACACAGTCGCTTTACTAAGAAGATCAACCATTTCAAACACCCGCAACTCTAGATTTGACCTTGCGGATGTGACGCGAATAGCTGTCTAGTGTTGTCCTGTCGCTGACATTGTTGCAGAATATCAATGAACAAGTGTTTTGTACAAAAGGATATCGAGAAATAAGTTTTCTGTGTATGAAGAGTGTAATAAGAAACACAGCGAAGCGAGCTAACGATAACATTAGACAACTAACGTTAGCCAGGTAGACGGTTCATCTGATTTCTTTAATATTAAACTATTTAACACGTGTCATTCACATTTATTTATAATACGACTTTGTGTTATGTGTGTTCATGTAGCCAAGACCTGGAAGATCCTGACGTTTGTTGTGGCTCTGCCTGGAGTGGCTGTGTGCATGTTGAACATGTATCTGCGCTCTCAGCACCACCACGAGCAGCCCGAGTTCGTGCCCTACAGCCACCTGCGCATCCGCTCCAAGGTGAAAACACACACTTTACCAAATAACAATCACTTTTATCAACCTTTTACCTATGACACATAAATAATGAATACTTTAAACGATAAGCAACCAGTGAAGTGTTTAAAAAAGGTGTACTATAAGCAGAGGTGGGTAGAGTATCCAAAATCTTTACTCAAGTAAAAGTACAAGTACTTGCGGATATTTTTACTCAAGTAAAAGTAACAATCTTAAAATTTACTCGAGTAAGAATAAAAAAGTATCTGATGAAAAAAATACTCAAGTAAATAGTTACCAGTTACTTTTTCATTTTATATCCATACATGCATGCATACATTTGAAGTCAAAATTATTTGCCCTCCTGTGAATTTCTTTTTCAAATATTTTTTACAAATGACTTTAACAGCAGATAATTTTTCCACTGTATGTCCTATACATTTTTTTTTTCTGTTGAAAATCTTTTTATGTCGGTCAAAATAAAAGCAGTTTTTAATGTTAAAAACTTAATCAATATTGTTAGCACCCTTGAGCAATATTTTTTATTGTCTACAGAACATGATTTGCCTAATTAGCCTAACTTGCCAGTTAACCTAGTTAAGCCTTTAATTGTCACTTTAAGCTGAATACTAGTATCTTAAAAAAAAAAAAAAAAATATATATATATATATATAGTAAAATATGATGTTTATATGAATCATATTTATTATCTTTCTTCGGTAATGGAGGAACGCCGCCAAATGTTGCGAAGTAGGAGTCATTGTTTTCTAATAATTTACTTGAGTAAAAGTACACATTTTTTTAAAATGTACTCAAAATACATGTTACCCAACAATTTTACTCAAGTAAATGTAACAAAGTAAATGTAATTCGTTACTACCCACCTGACTAGAAGATGGAATTATTCTCTTCAAAATGTTGGCGAAATGAAACTTGTTTTTGTTAACAAATAACTTTTGAGCAGACTATGAGTAACCTATTAAAAAATTACTCAAAATGAGTCTTTCCTCAACAACATTAATAACATGTTGATAGTACTTCACTGAAGGTAATCAAAACACGTGAACTCTAGAGGTCTAACAGTAGTCATATTTGCATTATGTCTGTACGGTATGCATTACAACTGAACAATTAAGTGAAGTAACTAAACAAAAGCTTAAAACATGTGAAAGTGTAAAATATAGCATTCTTAGTGCCAGCACGCTTACAGCAGCCCAAATGACATAATGTGACAGTCAGCATGGGGTCTGCTTCTCTCAACTATCAAAGAAAAATTGCACTGCTCCAGTCAGGCATATGTAGAACTAGCTTATTGTTGCTATAACATAGTCATAACATAGTCATGCTGCCCCTGATTTAAAAAAAAATAAATAAAAAATATTAAAAGGTGTTCTCATTGGAATGTTAGAATGTTTACATTGAGATCATAAAACAGGATGGCCCATTTATATGGATACACCCTAATAAACTTGTTGGGAATTTCACAAGAAAAAACAATGGTGTGCTTGGTTTTAACATAACTTTATTCTTTCATGAGTTATTTACAAGCCCCCTCACATACACTAATGTGCCACAAACAGAATGATAATATCACCAACCATTCCCATTTTATTAAGGTGTATCCATATAAATGGTCCACCCTATATATTCCGTTATAATATAGTCCTCCACGAACTGCTACAATATCACTTTTATTATTATTATTTATTTGTTTATTTTATTTCTTTTTTTTTTTGAAAAAGTACTGTCATTGAACTATCATTGTTCGTAGTATAGAAAAGACCATACTTTTATGGCCTTAGTTTTATAAACAAGCAAAAATAAAACACAATAATTTTTTTTTTAATTTGCTGTATCAAAAACATCCAAGCCATGACATCACGGTGTTGTATCCAATCATGAACTTTGTGAACCGTTACACTAGAACTGCACAAATAATTGTCTAGAGGGGTCGAATCGAGATCGCAATCTTAATTCAGAATTTCTACGATTCTGCCAATCATATTTTCAAGTTCAGGAGAGAAGCGAAGGCGCCTGCAAGTCTTCAAATTGTTTTACGTTGCTTAGCGATATGAACACCTCCAAATGGTGTTGAAAGAGTCACATACTGTATTTATAAGGTATAATTCACCCAAAAATGTCATTTCTGTCTTCATGTAATGATGTATTTGCTTTCGCAAAAACACCCGAGACGTGAGCTGTTAGGGCAAGCGCGCACCCTACTTAATGATAGGCACGCGCGCGTAGTGAACAGAACCTGCTTTGGCTGTGAATAACAGGTAATACAGTTGTAAATAACATTCGGTTTGTGGCACAGAGTGATTGTTTGGGAGCCGCGCGGGAAGTATTAACTGCACTTAAGCGCCAACATCATTTACATAATCATGTCGCATTTTAGAGTTATGATTACGACAAGCATTTAATATGTTTTTCTTTTATAGCGAACAGTGTTGTGCTTGAAAATAAATGTTTAACAGTGTCAGTATAACTACTGAAGCCTATATAATGCAAGAGGGAATCTGATAATGACAAATGTCTGATTTTACCAGTAGAAAAAAATGGTCTATTAATGTTGTCTGACAGATTGCAAGCATATGTCTCAAATATAAAAATTCAACATCAGACCAACTGTAGACCTACATATAATATTATTGTTGTTGTTTTATCATATGTTTGAGAAGTAACAATAATATTAGCTTACTGATATTAACCTTTATTTTACATCTACAGAATCGTGAGAAAATCGCGATCTTAGGCAAAAAAAAATCGCGATTCTCATTTTAGCCAGAATCGCGCAGCTCTACGTTACACCCATATTCATCTCAATAAAAAGTTTTGTCTACAAATATGCTTGTGATACTAATGTCACATCAAAATACCAAACATAATGTTATTTTCATGATTGATAAGAAAACCAAACATTCCTTCACATGTCTATATGAATATAGATTATATTTAGCACAGCTTTATTATCTGAGCTGTTTTCAGCTCTTTTTGAATCCCAAAATGGAAGTGGAACCAATATTTTGAAATGACGTGATCATATGCTGGAAAATGTGAACGAGGGCTAGCTACAATGAACTTTAATAGGAGTTCATGTCTTTTTATGAAATGAGTGTTAGTTCAATGTAATCTCCTCATATGCATCTTTATATAGTCAAAGTTAAAATATATTAAAAAGATATTTTTGATTAGTAATGAATTACAAAAGTGCATTGCTAAGCACTTCTTTTATACTGTTTTAAAGGGATTTTTTACAGAATAATAATATATATTATATGTATAATATAATATAGTCAAATATCCTTTTATATTTATTCAGCATTCATGTGATGTGTAAACGCATCGTGTATATAGTTTGACCCATACGAATGTCATTGCTTAAATGACCAACATTGCTTGAATAATTCCACACAACAGCTCATGATCTTATCAATGTCCTGAGCATCCCAGAGCAGATCTTACTGTTTTTTTTTTATTTTTAATTTTTTTTTTTTTACACTAATGTTATGCATTTGAAAACTGAATACTTGCTTGCTTAACTGAATACAAGAATATTTAATATTTTATTATTATTATTCTTAATAGTGCTATAAATAATTGAATTATGATCATTAATAATAATAATAATAATAATAATAAGTGTCTTATAAATAAATATTTTTATGAAAAATCTGTGCTACCAAGTATTTATAGTGTTTATACGTTTTGTTTTTTTTATTATATAAATATGTACTCTAATGCACAGCACTGTAATATGTTAACGTGATCGGCATAGATGGTAGTTTTCAGCTTTTCAGAGCGACTCTGTTTGCACTCTACGTGCTGAGGGTCTGAATTCCATATAATATGCTTTCGAAAATGCACCAAACATCTTCCCAATGATAAGAGGTTGTAATGATGGCAAATCTCGTCAAAAGAGAAATTTCCTTACTGTTTTCCACCAAAATACAATCTCTGATTTATGATTTAACATTTTAACAAACTATAAATGCTAGTTTTGTAATTTTACTGTTATTAATTTTGACATTTAATACAGATGATTGGATTTACGCAAAAAAACTAAGTATTAATGTATTAGTTTAGTAGTATTATCGTTATATAATAGAAACTCTTATTAATGAAGTGATGCACACCACACAGTTTCACTTGGTGTTAAAGTAAATAAAGGCAAATGTTAGCTGTAGTCTCTGATCAAATTGGTGGAAAGCTGGACTCTTGTGCTTGATTAACTAAAATTATTTGTAATGAATGATAACATTTCTCATCTGTACCTCTCCCCCCCCCCCCTTTCTCTCTCTCTAACATCAGCGTTTCCCATGGGGTGACGGCAACAAGTCGCTCTTCCACAACTCCCATGTAAACGCCCTGCCCGACGGCTACGAGCACCACGACGAGTAAAGTGTGTCAGGAGCTCTCCAGATCCCCCCTACAGGGACCACAAGGCCCTCCGTCTGCTGGCCTGGACCACTCCTCAAGTTCTTTCAGTTTACATGACGCTTGTCCAGTTTGTCGATCTTACCTCTGTGCTGTCCACACCTCGGGGAGGCACCTTAAGGAAACAGTTACATTTATTCATGGACCATTGTATCACATTGTCTGCTTAAACTGATAAATAAACATCTATTAGTTAAATAAAAACTGCCTGAAGTCTCATTTTTGAACACATGATCTGACTGCTTAATATTTCTAGCTGGGTTTCCTTTGCACTTAAATTGCCATTTTTAATTAAAGCATTGAAAATGAGTAAATTTAGCAAATATTACACAATATAATATATTACACTTTTTTTTTTTTACACTCAAGCCATAATTTTTCAGGCAATTCAAAAAGGGAATGTTTGACAAAGCTACAATAGATAATTTTTCACATTCATAGGTAACTTTGTGTTTGCAGATTATATTATCATTGTGTTTTATGATCTTTTTTCATTTCAAAAATATCAGTGTTTTTTCGCTAATATGAAGTGTTAACCAGACTGAAGTGTGTTGTTTATAAAGGTTAGGGAGGATTTTTTTTAATTACATTTTTTTAACATTTTGTATTTATTTATTACGTTTTTGTGTCATTAGAATGGTACAAGACTCTGTAAAGGTTTTGCCACTTGCCAGGCAAGCACAAAAATATCTAACCAATTAAAACGGTTAAATATTTAGCTTGCTGTCAAAAATAACTTCAGTGTTGTCTGTGCCAGTAGCCTAGTGGTACTTCATGCTGACATATGGCACCGACATGCTCACGGCAACCCAGGTTTGGTTCCTTGCTCGAGCTCCTTTGCCGATCTCTCCCCACTTTCTGCTCCCAGTGCTTTACTGTCTAGATTCTCTACTGTCCTGTCATAATAAAGATAAAAACCCCCTAAAAAAAAAAAAAACTTGTCAACTAGGGATGTTTCAATTGATCGTTCGGAAATCGGTATCGGCCGATAATCACATTTCACAATTTGATCTGTACTCTCTGATCTGGCCGATCTCATGAGCTCTATAGCAAGTGTTTGTTTACGAGTTTACAACCCGGCTTATAGATCCACAGCGCTACAACATGTGAGCAATGTTTCCAAATTACATTGTCAGTCATTTTTCTTGCCATTGTTTGTCTGTTTTATCTATTATATATATATATATATATATATATATATATATATATATATATATATATATATATATATATATATATATATATATATATATATATATATATATATTTTTTTTTTTTTTTTTTTTTTTTTTTTTTTTTTTTTTTTTTTTTTTTTGTAAAGCTGGTTCTGACCCATAGGTCTCAAACTCAATTCCTGGAGGGCCGCTGCTCTGCAGTTTTGTTCCAACCCTAATCAAACACAGCTGATCCAACTAATCAAGATGTGCTAGAGTACTAGACACTACTAGATCGGCTGTGTTGGATTATGCTGCGATCAGGCTAGAGTTTGTGAGTGCAAAATTCTGTCGTACGGTGCTGTGAAAATGGGCGGGATTAAATAAAATGATTAGACATTAAAAAAAGCATGCTATTCACCAAGCTTGTACTTTCCAATGCAGCAAACTGAAAACTTGTCACACGAGCTTGTGTGGCTTGTGCTTTCCGGTCTGATGCATTTGCGTGCGTATGAATGGAAGTCTGGGGAGAAAAGTGCTGTGTGACCGCAGCTTTAAGGTTGCAGCAAAACTGCAGAGCTGCCGCCCTCCAGGAATTGAGTTTGAGACCTATGTTCTGGCCATTACATGTATGCAAGATCCTTAATTTATTCTCTTAGGTAAAGCGAGATCTCATACATAGCGGAAAAAATGTGCTTATGCAATAGCAAAGTTATATAAAGCTTGATGCATCAGAATCGGGACTTGGTATTAGCTAATCACAATGACAAGGAATTGGTACTCTGTATCGGCTGCAAAAATCGTGATTGCAGCATCCCTATTGTCAACAAATAACGGTGGAAATTTAGTACTGTGCCCAAGCAAAATCTTACTGAACTTTTGAGATGATAACCTCAAATTAACAACATAACTGATTTTCTATGCTCAAAATATTGGTTAAAATCACAAATTGTTAATAACTGCTGCTTCAATATTGTTTACTACTTTTAAAACCAGCTAAAATAAACATTTATAAATCCTTAGAAAATTTATTAATTTAAATATAAATATTCTACTCATTTGAAGAGTTTTGAACTCAGTGTTAAAGGTAATGAGTTAATTAAATACCTCATTACTTCAACTCAAATGGAGTACGCTACAGTACTCATATAGATTAGTTTTTTTAACACAAGTTGAGTAAGTTCACAGTACTCATATAGATTAGTTTTTTTAACTCAAATGGAGTAAGTTCACAGTACTCGTATAGATTCGTTTTTTTTTTTACTCAAATGGTTTGTAGCAATCGGTTTTCTCAAACGGTTTGAGTTGCCTTAACTTATTGGGTTTTACTGTGCTCAAATTACTTCGTTTACGTAAATAAATTAAGTTCCCAGTACTCATTAGGATTAGTTTTTGAACTTAAATTGTTTGAGTTACCTCAACATTTTGGGTTTTACAGTGTACTTGCAGTATATGAAATCTACACCACGGTTCACTGAGAACGCAAGACTGAAATGGAGAGCGGTTGTCCCTCAAGGCGTGCCGTACTGTCAAGACACACTCACATGACTTCACTCTTGTGACACACATTCCACAAAAACCAAATATTGTGGCTTAATGAAACATCATGAAGCGTCATTTTTCATAGTAGTGTCGAGCAAATGTTTGGCTAATTGTAAGATGTTCATAGCTGTCTTTAAGAGTGATTAAGGCGGTGTAAGTAGATTCATGAATTCTGAAGCTGAAGATTGTGACCAGTGAAGTTTATCTGCTGTCCATTCAAGTCTCTGACGGTGAGTCAAAACGGTCCTCGTATCGGTTCTTGTTTGGTCAAGGAAGATCATTTACCGTTTTGTTTTGTTTGCAAAGCTGCTTGTTTAGCTCGTGCACACATAAGTTGTCGTGCATTTGATGTAAACGAGCAACAAATCTGCAGCTTACCTAATGTTGAATGTCTTTAGAAAATGAATACTTTGATCTGCATTTTGCAGCACAAAAGTTCGATTTTCTTTTCTTTTCTTTTCTTTTCTTTTCTTTTCTTTTCTTTTCTTTTCTTTTCTTTTCTTTGTCCTGACAGCAACACTCGAGATGCTCGACCTCACAACTCTTATCTAAGGTTATCTAACAGGAGTTGAATATCCAAATAACTGACTATATTTACACATTCGGTTGTTATTTCTTATGATTATTTAGTTGAAATTTTTCTAATAAGATTGGTAAACTATTGAGGTAAAGTTGGTTTTATATTCGCACATTCGTTCAGTGACAGCTTCTTATATTGTTTACCACAGTACTTTGAGTATTCTGACTGAAAATACATGCAAGTATGACTTAAAACAACATTAGCACTATTTAATTGACTGTGAACAATGGTGTACTTTGATGGTCTGTAGCTGTTAATATAATTTCAATGAATACTTTTCTGAAATTATATTATTAAAGAGAAAGTCTGAATGTGTGAACCTCCGTTGGTAAACTTGTGTATAAATGTACTATTTTGCTATATTTGTTTTAAGAAACCAAGTTTAATGCAACATTTAATGTTGTCATTCAGTGTAACAATAGTTTATGTACAAAATATTGTCAGAGATATTTAGAACAAGAATTATTTGATGATATTATGTCATAATTATTTTGTAATAGGAAATTTAAAAAAATGAAAACATTTATTCACAAATGTTACAATAAAATGTTAAATTCATTCAAGTATTCAAGTATCTTATTAAAAATATAAATCATATTTAATTAAAATGTTTTCATAATTATTCAAGTTATTCAGTTCACTGATTGACAAACACAAGTCACTTCCTTTTTTTTCATTAAACAAAATAAATGGTTTCTTTATAATATGGTCAACTCTGTTATGTTAGTAACATGAGTTTGATGGTAACAGAGTTGATCATTTAAAAAGTTTGTCACGGGGCATGAATGAAATGTTTATGAGTAAAAGTAGAAACTGCAGTTAAAGTCACCCAAACTTACAGGAAACTCTTACATGAAAGCACTTCATCTAAACACCTTAATAAAAAAATATTGTCTATTAAGGCAAATAACTAGATTACAGATGTCCATGTAAGCGTAGTCAGTAGTGTCTTCAAGGTGAGTGAAAGATCTAGAAGGGCATCCTGCTGATTTGATTCAGAAGAGGACTTTTTTGTCAGACGGCTCACCGGTTTGACTTTCATTTACCGCCATTCATTTTAAAAAGCACCCGGTCCATTTTATTTGTATATGTTTTACTCGAACGCATTAACCCTACAGGTGCCTGATAGTTAGATGTGGGGTTAACATTAATCAGATTCACTCTAATGAGCTGCATCCATGTTAGCACGTCACATTTGATGTGGTAATTTCACAGTAGGAATACACACAAGTTCGAAGACTCGTTCTCACCACTCGCAAATTTATACCGGCCCTGTGACCCCCCAAAATGAGTTAAAATACTCATAAATCATGGCGATGAGAGTGAATGAGCAAGACAACAGATTGCGGGAGTCACAGTAATGTTCTAAGCATTACATTTCTTTGGTTAAATGAATAGAGCAGCAAAAATATCGCAAGTGCAAATCCCTCTATCTCTGAGTGATCTGCTGTCATTAGTTGGAGACCAGCAAAATATTTGAATGGTCTTGCATGTATTTAGGCTTTTTTACACATATAACAACTGAAAGTTGTGTTTTGACAATATTGCAAGTTCACTAAAAGCTAGCTGAAATTATTAGATAAATACAACTTTATTTTTTAACATGAATATTTAATAATATAAATTCTTGTAATACACTCATTGCTATAAACAGTAGTTTATAGACCTCTTTCCTTTTAGTAAAGAATAATTAGATTTATAGGTGTGCATTTTAATTCTTATACATCAAACATATTCTCCAAACTTGTTCTTGATTGAGTCATGTTGAATTATTCTTTCATCAATTGCGATGTTTCCAAATTGCATTGTAATTTTTCATAACAAATTTTATATCTGTGTTATAGTATTTTCTGTGGCGGTTCATTCCGCTGTGGGGAACACTGATAAATAAGGGACTAAGCCAGAGTAAAATGAATGGATAAATTATTTTCTGTAAAGCTGCTTCTGGCCATAACATGTTCACACCTAGTTATAAGATGGTTATACGAGACGCGTTTAAGGTATTAAATGCAGCATCCTTCATTTAAGACAAGATCTTCTTCTAAGGTTCATACTTTGAGGGAAAATGTGCTCAATGCATTATAAAGCTTAAAGCATTAGATTTGGTGCACAATATCAGCTGCAATAATCCTAGCTTTGACTCAACTTGGCTGTCAGAACAGCAATACTCCCCCTGGCTGTACAAGACGGATCTTGGTAAGTCAGTAAATACTCCCTTAGGAAAATGAAGTATACTTAAGTAAAGGTCAAGTATAAAAGTATACTTTATTTAGTAAGTAATTAAGCCCAAGATACACAGCAGTGACAAAAGCTGCACAGTTTGTGGATAAAAAAAAAAGATGAAAATAAATGTTATTTTTAGCTTGTACAGTTAAAATAATTTTTGTTTTTTTACTGCTGTCATTAAAAGAAACAAACACCATGACTCCTTTTGTCAGTGTCAGTCTGAACAGCCGCGAAACATATATGTCCCATATATGCCAGAAACTATATGTCCCATATATACCAGAAACTATATGTCCCATATATGTCAGAAACATATGTCCACATCTATGCCAGAAACATATATGTCACCTACATGTATAACACATGTCCCATATAAGCCAGAAACATATGTCACCTACATGTATAACACATGTCCCATATAAGCCAGAAACATATATGTCCACAAATATGCCAGAAACATACATGTCCACATATATGCCAGAAACATACATGTCCACTTATGCCAGAAACATACATGTCCACATATATGCCAGAAACATACATGTCCACATATATGCCAGAAACATACATGTCCACATATATGCCAGAAACATACATGTCCACATATATGCCAGAAACATACATGTCCACATATATGCCAGAAACATATAAGTCCATATATATGCCAGGAACGTATATGTCCACATATATGCCAGGAACGTATATGTCCACGTATATGCCAGGAACGTATATGTCCACGTATATGCCAGGAACGTATATGTCCACGTATATGCCAGGAACGTATATGTCCACGTATATGCCAGAAATGTTCATGTCCACATATATGCCAGAAACATATATGTCCCCTACATGTATAACTCATGTACCATATAAGCCAGAAACATACATGTCCACATATATGCCAGAAACATACATGTCCACATATATGCCAGAAACATACATGTCCACATATATGCCAGAAACATATATGTCCACTTATGCCAGAAACATACATGTCCACATATATGCCAGAAACATACATGTCCACATATAAGCCAGAAACATATGTCCACATATATGCCAGAAACATGTATGTTCACATATATGCCAGAAACATATATGTCCCATATATGCCAGAAACTTATATGTCCACATATATGCCAGAAACACGTATGTCCACATGTATGTCTACATAAATGCCAGAAACAAATATGTCCAAATATACGCCAGAAACGTATGTCCACATAAATGCCAGAAAGATAAGTTCACATATATGCCAGAAACATATGTCATATAAATTAGAATTTAAGATTATAGTAAACTGAAACTGTCAGTCCATTTTTTAGAGTTTAAGTATACATATATATGATTAAATTTTATATCATATTATAATTATTTATGTCATGTATGTTACACTGAATGACTTTCACATTTACTTATACCCATATTTTACATCAGTAATATTTGAAAAATAATAAACATTTCATAATAATTTTCTCTTTAAATGTATGTAAATAACATTTGTACAAGTAATTGAATTCAGATACTAAAAACATCTCCATCAACAGATCACCAATGGCTGAAAGCGCTGTTTTGGCCGATTCCAGACGGTGAGAGTAATATTCAGCTTATTATATTAGTGTGTAATTTTTTTTTCCTTTCTTCAAACAAAGTGATAGTTTGTGGTTTTAATCCAACATGCATGCAGCTATTTAACCTTTCTTTAGAAATGCATTCTTACGATGTGACCCATCATTGCCGTCACAGAGAACAGAACGCTCATTGTCCAGCATATTATACATGCTTGCAGATAATATCATCCTCAAGATTATTCCATTAGTTTCTTCATGTTGTATCAGTAAGTCTGAAAGGCAAGGAGGTAGGTTGATAGAAACAAAACAACTAACTGTTTCTGTTTGGTTTTATTTCCAGATCCTGTTTCTTTCTGTATGACAGTTCAAAAGTGCAGGAGGAAGGTGACCTGACTAGAGATGGCATTTATTACTTCTATCCCGAAGATGTAAGCCTTCCAATACTGTTATATTGAATCATTATGATTTCTAAAAGGGTAAAAAAAGCAGTGGTACCTTGAATGAGCACTCCACTTTTTCTTTAGGAATAGTCTGATTTTAAGCAGTTTATTCAGCTGATCTTTCGGTCTTGTGGGAGCATTTTTAGCTTAGCTTAGCATAGATAATTTAAGCGGATTACAGTTGTCAACATTTGAAGTGGATTGAAAATATTTCGTCAAAATTGACCATAGACAAGAATAGGTGTTATTCGATAGTTTTAGGACAACTTTGACAGAAGGTTTTGATCCACTTCAAACGTTGACTACTATAGACCATTAGCATTTTGCTAATAACTTTAAATAACAGTTAATTTAAAAAAAGAAGAGTTTGACTCTTGACTCTACTGTAGTCACATTGTTTACTAAGACTGATGGAAAATTAAAAGTTCCTATTCTCTAGATCAATGTGGCTAGGAACTATGCTTTCTTTCTGGCAAGGAACTTTGCTGCCGTACCATGGCTGCTCTAGGCACTGATATTACATATAGTTCTTAGCCATATAAGCCTAGAAAATAGCAACTTTTCATTTCCCGTTGGTCTTAGTACATGATGTAACTACTTAAGAGTCACACCTTGAGATGGCTGAATCTTTTAAAACGCAACTGTTTAACCCTAGGAGGCTTGTAAATGTATCCTATTTCTTAAAATAAAGTGGGATGTTTCTTTAGAATGCAGTATTTAGTCATGGTTATTTTAGAAGATGACCATTGTATAACACAGTGTGTGTTGTTACAGACACCGATAGACCAGCAAGAGCTGCTTTGTGGACAGTTGGCCGGTGTGTGTCGCTGTGTGTCTGAACTGTCCTCATCTCCCGTACGTCTGCTCCGTCTGCGCAAAAGCAAATATGCCGTACGAATGAAGGATAACTTTCTTTGGGTGAGAGACATTTTGGCTTTATTCTGTAATTGGTGATGCATTTTGCAGTTTGCTATAATAAATTCTTTCAGTTGTTAATAAATCACAAATTCCCCAAAAGTGACTTCCTTTTTTTTTTTTTTTACTTTTTACAAAAAAAAAGATTTCTTTCTAATATGGGCAACTCTGTTATGTTAGTAACATGAGTTGGATGGTAACAATTTTAAACTTTTAATCACAAATCCCTCTTGCTAGCATAAATGCCAAGAGCACATGGCAATAATGAAATTGTGAATAACAGAATTGGGTTAAATTCTGTGTTTGTTTTGATGTTTTTCCAGAAAACAACTTAAATAATTCAGTATTTTACATCGTTTTGGGAGATATTTAATTTCTTTTTAAACAATTTAATGTTGCTGAATTAGCATAATGACTGTTTAGTTCATGAAGTATTACCAAAAGTTAAATAGACTAATTTTATTATGCACAAAAATAAACTAATTTGGACAACAATACATAAAGATTTTCATCTATTGAAGAATTTTTTTTGCAGAAGATATTATATTGTTATGGCTAGTAACATCATGTGATCCATAACAATGACATTGACAATTAAATTAAAAGTAATACACAAATAACCATTTAATAATGATTTTGGAAATAAAATGTACCTGGAGTTTTAGAATCCCACTTATGTAAGGACATGAGCTCTGTTACAAAACCTAAGTCTACCTCCAGACAGGGTTTTGAAATCGATTGTTTTGGCTGTAAGCAAGGATTTTGTCTGCTGTTTTAGCGGTTGTACAACACCTTTAAGTGTTTTTTTTCTGGTTTTCAGGCATTGAGCTGTTCAGTGGAAATTCCTGATGTGAGCATATGTGACGTCCTGGACCAGCTGATTGCCCTCTTCTGTTTCTACAATGGGCCAGTGCGGCAGAGCTACCAGGTGCAGCATCACAGTCTACAGTGTTCTGTTCCCTGGTTATGATTTCTGCATGAATACATATTTTTAATGGAAATAGTTTTTTGATTATAGTAAAAACGTTTAAAGGGATAGTTCACCCAAAAATGTTTTCCTCATCATTTGCTCACACTCAAGTGGTTTTAAACGTTTATGAATTTCATTCTTCTGTTGAACACAAAACATGATATTCTGAAGAATGCTGGAAAAAAAGAAACCATTGATATACATCGCAGGAACACATAATACTATGGAATTCAATCTCTGTTTCCCCCCGTAAACATTTTTTATTAAAATTTCCTTTGTGTTTAACAGAAGAAAGAACAGGTTCAGAACAAGTGGAGGATGAGAAAATAACGAACTATCCCTGTATATGCTTTTAATGACAATGACAAGAAAGCTAGCATTCAATCTCTTAGAAATGTTTTGCGTTCCCTTGTGAAACATTGGATTTGCTCGCAAAACTTCGATTTTCTTTGAGAAATAGTGTGGTTACTGTAAAACATTTGCTTTTCTATATCGTGTTACCATTTTTTCACTCATAATGGAAAAAAAAAACAATTACATTCCCCATTTAACTTTGTGTTCTCTCTCAATTTTTTTGCACTTCCCTTGCTAGCAAACTTTATGTTTCTATAAGAAACATTGTATTTGCAAAAACATTATCATCCCTGAGCTTTGGGGTGACTCATGAAACCTTTGTGTTTCAGTAACTATGCATTCTCTCCAAAATGTTTTGAATATACATGAGAAACTTTGCGTTCTCACAGATATTTTTCCCTTTTAGAAACCTTATGCTCGTTCTCAAAGACTAAGAAACTTTGCATTCCCTTTTAAAACTCTGTGAGATTGGCGTCAAAAAATTTACATCTAAAATTTGATTTGAAATTTGATAACTTGATATCTAAAAAGAAATAAATTAATGTTTGTATTGAATTGATTGATTAAATTGGTCAAATTGACATTTAAAGCGTTTATAATAATCTAATGCTTTTCTTTTGTACTTTTCCATATATTTAAAAAAATGATGACTCTTTTCAGCGTTGATTCTTGTTGAATATGTTGTGTTGTGTTTCTACCTGAACGCAGTTGTACAGTCAGGAGGAACTGGCTCTGCGATGGGCCAGATATCTTCATCACCTGCAGGGCGGCTCCACTGAGCTCCACAGTATCTTCAGCTGCCTGAGGACCATCGACTCCACATATGTAAGTAAGAGTGGAATTATTGTAAGGCGCATGCACTTATTAAGTGAGCAATGTACCTCAAAACAAGTTTAAACGAGTCTTTTAGTCGCAATAGAAAATTTGCCAAAACCACTCCATGATAATGGGTGTTTACCGGTTTTGTAATACAACCCCGATTCTGAAAGTTGGGACAATATGGAAAACGTGAATAAATAAAAAAATGTGTTCATATTGTCTGCAATGAACTACAAGTCAAAGCAAATTTGGATATCACTACTTTTTGTATTTGCGTTTACCATACTGTCACAACCCTTTCTGATTTGAGGTTGTATGTAAACAATAGAGCTGTCAATTTAATGAGTTAATTTAAAGGTGCCATAGTGTGCATTGGCTCTGTTAAATTATTCTCTGATATCTACATAGTAGTGTTGTAACGGATCATAAATCACAGGGTTCAGATCACACTACGGTTTTTGTGTCACGGGTTGAACCATTTTTCAGATCAGCAAAAATGGAGGAGACAAATGTCATTTGCTCTCCATTTATTACAAAAACAGTACTGGAAGAAACTTTTAGGTTTAACAAACTAAACTTAAAATCTGTAATTTTAATAAAAATTAAGAAAAAGGAATTTAAAAAAGTTCAATATTCAATACTGTAAAAAAACCAATCTTTACTACAGTTTTTGATAATGGTAAATGTATAAATCTAACATTTTTGTCTCATTTTCATTTAATGAATTAATAATCAATAATTTACTCATAAAACTTCATGTTTCATTACTAGATGTACTGAAATTTTAAAAACGTCTATTCCCCGCCAACATTTGAGCACGTTCGTAAACACAGCTGATTTGGCATTAGGTTCACATGCTCAACAAAAAGGACTGTGGTTGGCCGTGAAGGTCATCAGTTCACTAAACTCACCGCTGTTTACTGAGTGTAACCATAGGTACAGGTACACTTAAGTATTTCAAAGTCACGTTGATCAGCTGATTTGTCTATAAGTTGACATATGAGCGATCTGCCGATGAGTAGTGGCATTAAAACGCTCCAGTGTCCCTGTATCTGTGGTTACAATTCAGATTTGAATGCAGTGCATTGAAGGATTAATAAATGCATGCAAATCATCATTATTTATAGGCTTATTTAGGTTGCACAAGTTTGAGATCCCAGTCTTTTAATGATGTATTCTGAAATACACACATGCAAAGTAATCAGACTTCAGGTGTCAAAAAATATTTAAAACGGTGTAGATTCAATCTTCTCAACTAAAGATGTAGACAAGTGGTTTATTTTAGCTAGGAGGTGTGAGTGGAGATATCTTCAAGCCACCAGAGAATCCTACTTTTCTCACAAGGGCTTTTTTTTTCAATGAATTATACAGTAAATTAAAATTATACTCGACAAACAGAACAAGCAGAGATGTTTTTAATGTTGTATTTTTAATAATTGTGTATAATGCATATGAACACACCATATATATATACTTTCCACTTGTCGCTTGTCCTTTCAGATTGATCCTCTGTTATTGCTAAAGGCTGCGCTCATTCTTCAGGCATGTCAGCGATGTCCTCTCGTTCTGGCAGGTTGTATTCTCTACAGAGGCAGGTGAGCCTTCTAGCTGCAATTTGCTTTCTATTATTCACATTTACACCAAAACATGATAACTGTAAGTAGCTATAGTAACTTAGAGAGACTTCGATCTATTGTCATTTTTATGTTAATGTTATTCAGGGTTGTGAGTACTCAGATGCCTCCTGCGCTCACAGTGAAAGTGATGGTGTACGAGACGCAAACATACAGCCAGGTTAAAATCATATTCATGATGATTTTTGATGCTGAACATACTGCACACAGTCTTATATTGATGTGAGTCTCGTGGTTCTACAGGATAACCGTGTGTCAGTCAATGGCCTGAGCTCATCTGTGGGATCAGCGGCGTCCATCACAGTGACCACACAGGTGTATTTGACGCCCACTGAGCTGAACATGCTCCGCTCGCCACCAGTGGAAAGAGCATACAGGTACAAATAAATTCTACTTGAAACTACTTTTTTTTTTTTATATGAAGTTGAGTAAAATGATGGTCTGATAACATTTCTTTCAAATAAAATTGTATATTTTTAGAGCTTATTTTGGATGTTTTGTTTAAATTCTTTAAATCCTTAATGCAGAGAATTTCCAAATAGTTCATTACGATGCAAAAATTTAAAAATGAGTCTATTTGCTCACCAAACTTATATTTATTTGATAAAAAAAATATGGTTAACATTAATACTCTGAGCTGTTTTTTAAAATTAAACAAATGTTCTGCTTTCATATGCTTTGAAATCTAATTATAATATTATGTAATTATTATATCATTTTCAGTAACATTTACTGCAGTCCTCTGTGTCACATGAGCCTTTAGAAATCTTTCTTATTATTGTTATTGTAAATGTTGAAAACAGTTGCTTTGCTTTTTTGCAAAAAGTTTGAAAGTTCTTTGAGGATTCATTGATTATTATTATTATTTTTTTTACATATGCACATATATGTACAATTATTTTCACTATAATTATATCAGTACAGTTATTACATTATATTATTATCTTACTGTCACCAAAGTACTAATCATATTTTTTATTTTATTATTCTTTTTTATTTTGAGTTTTCAAAACAAAATACATATATAACTTACATATTCTCTCATACAGAAAGAGCTACAAATCCTTTAAAAGTTTTCCTTTAAAGAAGAAAAGATACTTATTTAGACACATAATATTACATTTAAAAGTTACAATTCAAGAAATATTCAGGCATATTGGTGAAATATACTCAATCCATTTAGTCCCAATTAGAAAAAAGTATTCAGTCTGTGTTCTTAATGAGAAAGTTTTTCTATTTCAAATATAGTGTGCACTGTATCAATCTATTCTTCAACTTTAGATGACTCTAATTTAAAAAATCTTTTTGTAATTACTTTTTTACTAGCTGCCAGAAGAATAAATAACAGTTTCTTGTCTTTATTAATCCATCCATCTACATGTATATTACCTAATATAAAGATTCACAAGTAAAGTCAATCTCTACTTCAAAAATGGCATCTAAATGTATTTTAATCTCTTTCCAGTATGGGGTTAATTTCTGACAATCCCAAAAAACATGATAGTGATTAGCTACTTTTTCCCCACACATTCTCCAGCAGCTAGTGCCCTTTGTGCTGTGTATTTTCTGTGATGGTGTGATGAAATCCTTAGAACATTCTTCCAACAGAATTCTCTCCACATGGCTGAGCTGGTACATTTGCATTGAGTTGAACAAATATTCCCCAATCCTTATCTGAGATATTCAGACTTCCTTCCACTTTCCATTTATCTCTAACATATAGTGTATTGTCCAGTACAGATTCGCAAAATCCCTTATATAATTTTGAAATGATCTTATTACATAATTGGGCCTTGCCCACTGATAAAAACACTTTTAGCATTCCTGTCTCTGCAATGGTACTAATGATATTTTTAAAACAGAAATCTTCTGTAACATTGTAAACGTCTATACCAGGGTTTTTCAACCTCTTAGGACACACGCCCCCACCAGGTTTGGCCAATTTCACTCGTGCCTCCCCCTCCACCGAGCATGTGCAAACATCATTCACATATTACTTGCTACGTTTAAAGTGCGTAGCATTAATTACACTGAAAACTAAATATATAGCTTAACTGATTCAGTGTGATGGCTGAGCCTGTTTCTGTGAGGAGTTGGATTTAAGTTAGATTCCTGACACGACTAACCGTTAATCATCTTCCACTGTCAATAAGCGTGAGCCATAGCATACTTCCTTTTGATTTACTTGCATACAGAAAATGCTGCTTTGCAAAGCCAAGTTCGCAGAACCCTGACGGTGTGGTTGAGTGGAACATTGAGCATGTTTACATGGATACCAGTACTTTTTATATTATTTTTACATATTTTTAATACAGTACTTTGGTTAAGAGTCACCATGTAAACAGCGACTTTTGATTACCGTAATCCAATTAAAGTGAAATTAAACAGAAATGGAATTAAGACATGGATTATGCATATATTAGTGGTATTATTGAAGTAAACACCGCAATTAAACTATTACCGTCATGTAGGACTTATCATCATATTTTCCAACAAGATCCACACATGCGACTGTCAGTAAAGGACCACAGACACACACATCACGAAATGCAGAAGTTTTTTTCTTTCCATTTGGCATGCGGTTTCAAATTCCATAACACTCTCACCAGTTCTTACTCTTTATTTGCGTCGAATACCCCAGTTTGTCACGGGGGCATGAATGAAATGTTCATGAGTGAAAGTGAAACTGCCAAACTGCAGTTAAAGTCAAATAACTAGATTACAGATGTCCATTTAAGCTTAGTCAGTAGTGTCTTCAAAGTTAGTGAAAGATGCCCCACAGTTTGAAAACCCCTGCTATATTATAATTTAATATATAATATCTGAATAAAGACTTTAAAAGTACAGTATCAGGCTCGAAATTGCACCCGCAATTTTATCTATGTGACCTCATAATATATTTGGGAGCATTTGTGCGACTGCATATAATGGTTGTAGTGCGACCTGTTTTGATTTTTTCTAAAAATGTGCTGAATCGCCCTGCCGCTATATTGGTTCATGTTAGCTGTCAATCACTTAAGACTTTCCGCTGTCAGATGACAGGGAGCTTTTGTGACCGCAGGAAATGCAAACGGCTGAAGAGTGAAATGTACACAGGTTTGCAAACCCCACTTAAAGTTACAAATAATGCCGCCAATGACAGCGATCATGTGGTGAATGTTGATCTGTCAGCCGAGATCAAAACTTTTAAAGAGTGGTATAAGTGAGACTTTTCTTACTTTCTATTGTCCATTCTTTCCTGAGATGTATATTATTTTTCTACTTAGTTACTAATGACTACTTTGCAGCTTTCAGCCTTGAATTGAATGATTTAATATAATCTTTGTTTTGTAGCAGACATATTACTTATGAAATTGACATGCATATAAAAGCAATCGTGCAAAAAAAGTATTTCTGCAAAGCTTCATTTTTGTTTAATGCAAACCATAGATGTATTTTTCATAAAGTAAGAGTAGGACTTTTTATAGCATATAACTCACTTTCAAGCACATTCAAGTCATTATTGTCATCATCGTCATCATTAATATTTAATAGTTATTAGACATTCTGTGATAAGTCATCACAGAATTAGTTAGATAGTGGTTTCTGGTTTTTGGTAGTCTTAATTAATGTTGCTTTCAAATAAAATAAATCCCTTAATAAATTGCAGTGGTGCTCATTCATTTTTGGTGGGTACTTCTAATTTGTTTCTGGTGCTCCGAATTAGTTGGGAGTTGGGAGTCCCGGTGCTACCAAGTAAAAAAGTTAATTTCGAGCCCTGAGTATGTAAGATTTTGACTCCTCTAAAGCATAAACATAGGAAATGTTTGCAGATATTAAAGAAACAGACTAAGTGAACATACTTGTTTATCTGTAAAACAGTGATAAAGTCGGTTATTGTCCTTTGAAAATGTCTGTTCCTGTATGTCTGTTTTTGTTTTGGTCTGTGTAACTTTGCCCACAGCCAGTTTACCCAATTACATTTCAGCTGAAAAAAGGCCATCTCCACTGTTTTGAATTTGGACTGCAATACCTAGTTCAACCACTAAGTGTCAATCCCACATTCCTCGTCTTTCATCCTCTCACAACAACAAAACCTTTTTGGACAGCCGTGTTTTGTAAATATTGTTACTTACATATTTGTATTTTCAGGTCTAACTGCAATCCACCTCCCTGCCAACCCCGCAAGTCTCGCCTGTCCCGGACTTTATCGGACACCCCAACCTCAGATACTGACTCCTCAAGTTTAGACGCTGCTCAGTGTCCTCCAGTATCCTATCAAACGATGCCATCATCTCCTCGCTCCTCACTCTCGGATGAACCATACTTCAGTCCATCTCCTTCACGGGTGAACACTCCCCTACACTCCAACTTCCTCAACCAATCAGAGTACTTAACTCCCGAGTCACATGACCAACGAACTGCAATAAAAGAACAAAGTCTGACAGGAAGTCTGAACAGAAAACAGGACACCGACTCAAACTCTGAGTCCGAATCCAAAAGCGAAGGTTTGAATTCAGACCAGGACGTCCAGAGTGTAGAGATCAAAGCCCTCACTAATGGCTTTCAAGCATTGAACTGTCATGAAAACCACGCTTCAGACAATGATGAGCAGATTCAAAGTACAGCAGATCAACTGGAAACTGTGACCAGTAAAAATGGCAAATTGCGAGGAGAAACGGAAGCAAGAACAAAGAGCAAAGAGGTTGACGGAAGACATCAGGAGAAATACAAGCCCACAAGTACGCCCTCACCAAATGAGACCATGGAAGACCCCTTGCTAGTCCCCTCGATATTATACCAGCATAGGGTTCGAGGCCTGGTTCTGGCTCTGCTGGTGGAGCCCGAATTCAACACAGACCCAGCAGCCAGAGAAGAAGTGGTGAGAAGTGTACATCTGTTTGCAATGTTTGCTACATTTTACATCGAGTTATACTTGATGTGCATGGGTTTGTGGCCAGTAAGAGATTTAAAAAAAATGTTGTTTAATAATCTAGAAATGGTCCACACATAAGCCAATGACACATTCACTACTATTAAACTATGTAAATATTGATTTACAGTAGTCGAACAGCATATTTTTTTCTGCTTACCATTGATTATTTTTATTAATAAATGAGAGTTTGTTAGACTAGGCCAATTTTTAGGCGTTTTAACAGATTTAGTGAATTCTGAACTTAGAAATAGTCGCTTCACCAACTTCGGTGTGTATTATTTACTAATACTTCTGGAGTCAATTATTTTGCTTATACTGTGGAAAACACACCTAAAGACACTGTTCAGGTGTTGAGTATTTCAAGATATTTGTCCGTTTTTTTGTTCTTAATATGTTTTTGTGTGATAGTTTTAGGAGGTGAAATAACTGAAATCATTCAGCAGAGTGATATGGAACTGTAATGCCTTTAAGACCTGCCTGGAACTACTTTTGATCTGAAAATAACTGCACACCTTATAACAGAAGTTGGCAAACCCGGTCCTGGAGGGCCGGTGTCCTGCATAGTTCAGCTCCAACACTAACCCAGGGTGTCTGCTGGGTCTTAAAAAGCCAAAATGCTAACCGGTTAGCATATTATCTTTGGAAGGCAGGTGAGGGACTGTGTTTCAAAGCCACGCCTCACAAAATCGCGAACGCACGCCTAACGACATGACACCAGATAACCCACTAGCTCATGTCATTCGCCAGTTAGAAATGTAGTTAGTGGTTGGCTGGTGGCGTGCAGGAATTACACTCATTACTAAGCCATACTTGCATGCTATTTCAGAGCGAATATTCAGAGTAGCATGGTAAACAGTATAGGGAGGCTGTCATTGGTTTGAAAATGAACCAATGTGAATATAAAACCAACTTCAGCTCAGTAAAGCAGGAATAGGAGGAATAACCCTATTGACTTATGTTTTGTTGTTAAACTAAATAAAAATCTACAGTATTGATGCTGTAAAATGTCCCTTATGAAGCTGAAAATAGTCTTTCGCCGGAAGATTTCAGTGGCTGAACAACACTTCTGTGCATATAGCCCATTCATAACACAACACAATCTACATCAGCTCTGTGTGACTAAAAGAGTTTTAAAACAGAACATTACCTGTCTAACAGTAATACTTCAGCCATGGTGTCGTCCTTCCTCCAGCGTGCAAGAGTAACTTCAATATTGATTCAGGATTTTAAAAAGTTTAAATTCAGCATTTGATTTTACTGCAACTGTGACTGTCTTATGTACATGTGAACCTGCGGCATGCATGCAGGTGTGCACAGGCTAATGGCGGATATGCATGAACAGTGATACGCCGTAGTACAAATCTGCATTTGATCAGAATTATGGGAAATGTCTTAATGGTCTTAAAACGACTTAAATTGAGATTTGAGGAAACTTGCAGAAACCCTGTAACCTGAACATGCTAATCGATGTCTTGAAGATCACTAGAAATCTACAAACAGGTATGCTTGATTAGAGTTGGATCTAAACTGTCCAGGACACCGGCCCTCCAGGACTAATTTTGCCCACCCCTGCCTTACAATGTTCATAAGCCAATCAGAATCAAGCAATCAGCTGCCCCGTAGTATAATGAAACACTAATTAGTTCAAATGAAACAGCAGAGCTTAGTAATGCAAAGTAATTGAACATTTGTTTTCAGATAATACCTGGATTTTTTACAGTACAAGATAAAAAATATTTGATATTAGCCAATTATTTTACCTCATCATTCATAGAAGAAGCCCTACAAATGGAGTACATTTGAATTTCATCAACATACAGTTATTAAAGCCATGTAGGAATGAGATTTGATCCAGGGGTAGTATTTAAATGATGAATAATAATGAGCCAAAAACAGATCCCTGAGGAACACCTTGCTTCATTTGGATATAGAACTGTCTGTCAGATAGATAGGAAAACAAGAAAGAACAGCAGCAGGTGTACTCGCATAAGAAAGATGAGAAATAAGTAAATCGTGGGAAACGGTGTCAAGAGCCAATGCAGAGTAACAAAGGTACAGAAAGGGAGCAGAGCGCATCATTCATTACCTTTAGAAGTGCAGTTTCAGTGCTATACTATGTTTTGGTGTATACTAGGCTTGATGTATTGCAATACCAGGGCTGTTCTGTAAAAATTGGGGGTCGTGATCTCTCCAAACATCAAACTACTTTCTTTTTTTATTATTCATTTTAGAATTTTAAAATTATGCAATCAATTTTAAAGGGATAGTTCACTATCAAAAAAAATTAAATTTACTCTCCGTTTATTTTTCCCCAAGTGGTTCTAAACTTTTATGAGTTTCTTAATTCTGTCAAATTTAAAGGATGGAATTTTGAAATCAGTGACTACGTGTGTAATAAGATCAGTGCATCACTATAAAAAAATTACTTGCTTGTTTTTCCCACAAAATTAGACTTCAAAACTGTCTGTCTCTCTTTCTCCCACTCTCGTTTCGCTGTTCTTGAAGCATCTTTCAGTTCTGCTATTAGTAGAGATGCACATTTTACAGAAGCAAAGATTGATTTCTCTCACATAACTATATTAATAACTGCCTTAGTCTGCTGTTAATGACGCAAGTCTCCATTACTCGCTTTAAAATTATGTTTTGGAATTAGCCCATTACATCCACAAAAAATGACTCCTAAACACAAGAATATTTTAATATGTTAACCTGACTATATCTTGAAATATAACATATGTAAAATGTCTTTGTATGTGGTACAGTATAAGCAGAATAATTGAATCTGGCTGTTATATTGCTAGTAAATAACCCATATCCTAGGTATAATCGCATAATCCACATTACCTGTTCTTTTGAACTTCCTGTTTATGAAAGACAATTCCTTTAAAAATAATTAAAAACACTAATGATAATAACAAATGTTTGTTGGGCTCCAATCTTAAGCCCGATCAGATCACATGATTTTTTGCTGCTTACGAAAGTCACTATGTCCAATTATGCAATTTTTGTCTTGATAAAATCTTGACTTGTCATGAGTAGCAAATGTGCCAGACTACATGTTCCTTCACGATCAGTCATCACGTGACGTCTCAGACAAGCGCTATTTGCTATTTACACAGAGAAAAAATGAGATTCTCAGACAGGCCTTAATCTTTAAAATAATGACATATTAAAAAAAAAAAAAATTATATATATATGACAGAGGTTTGTGGTACAACAGTTACAGTGGAGCATTAATTAAATCCTTATTTTTGGAACAAACAAAAATATAATTCGTAAAAAAAAATCTTTGTGAAACGGATTTCATTTTGTATAATTTGTATCTTAATTTTAATGTATTTTTGTAGGTCAGTTATCTAGTAGATAAACAAGAATAGAGGTTAAGTGCTTCAAATTCAGTCCGCTATATGCTTCAACGCCAAAACACAAACTGGTTTGTTTAATAAAATCAAATCTAGCCTAAATAAAATTTAAGTGAAATATTCTGTTTCAGAGAAAGCTATATTAAACTGTTTTTATTGTTAATGAAAAAAATCATCCATTGCTGGTGAGTTTCAATTTAATTAATCGAGTATTTTGAATAAGCAGGACATGCTTTTACAGTGTATTCGCAGCACTGAATGTGTTGCCAGATTACCTTGAAATAACAAACTTGGTCAGAAGGCTGAGAGAACTCAGAAACTCATTGTGAGAATGGAGATGTCTACATATTTGTGCCAGTCTGTCAAATAAAATTAGCTCAAAACACCTTAATAATTTAGAGAAAGTAGTTTAAGTTTGCCTAACCAATGATTGATCTTATCTACCCGTGACCCACCCATAAGTAAATATGCAGCCTATTTGATTACCTGACTCATGGATTAACAACAGCACCTGCGGATATAACCAAGAAATTATGTCCTGCTATTGTCCAGTCACCAATGTGAAAGAACTCGTCATGAAGAACAGGGAAAAAAATTAAACATGCTAGACTTTCTGCAATGGTGTCATGAGGTGTCACAGACATGGTGTTGGTTGTCGTGAAATATGCCACATTACACAAGAAGAAACGATTGAATCTTGTGTCATGGCGCCCATTTGTTGTTTACGAATCCCTACGACACCCTACGCCAAGGAAATCGCGCCGAAACCGTGACAAATCGTGGGATCTGACTGGGGCTTTGATCGTGCATGATCTTTTGATATAAAAGTGTGTTTTCTCTACTGATATTGCAGCAACACAGCAGCTTAGCATCTCTGAATGGACTTGAGGCTCACCTGAGGAACACCTCACAAGGGACCCCTGGCCCACCGGGGCCCTACACATTTGCCCACTACGACTGCATTCAAAATACTCTCACCAGTGAGTCCTGTATGATGTATCAACTATTACTGAGTTTTTAATCACGCTATAGTAATGCTCAATTTAAAGTATTGCATGAGAAACAACTGATTGAAATGCCAAATTTCAAATAAAAATCTCTTAAGTGACACAAAAAAGGTTTTTATGATTGCTTGAGGTGGTTTGGGACTTTTGGCGAAAAACTGTTAATGCAAATAATGGGAAATGTAAATACATTTGTCGAATAAACTTGACGTACCGAACATTACGCCCACATTACCAATCATGCCTGCCATGTTTACTGTTGGTTACTAGGTTACCAATACTACATTAGGTTGCTCTAACTTCATGGAAATAGACCTAATTTGAGATTTTTAAACTTTTAAAATATTTGCTTCACGTTATGATGCTAACCTGGCTTATCATTATTATACAATGACTAAAGATCTGCACTAAATTCAGTCTATTTGTTTGTGTATTTTCCTACATGAGTTATTGACTTCTGTTTGTTCTGTAGCTAATGTGTGTGGACGCTCCGTCGGACCCCAGGATCGTGCCTTTCTGAGGGCAACAGGACTGCTTCATTCACATTTCTCACACTTAGACACACTACAGGAGGCCATTGTCAGGTTAGTGTATGATTGTGAATCATTTAATGTGTATTTTGTCTGTATTCCCTGATTAACTGTTGAATTTATCTCTGAATAAGAAAGGTGTTCAATTAATAAGTGTTTGTTTTTAGGGCACAGTTGGTCCACAATTATTTTTCTCATTGTAGTGTTGTTCTAATGCCTTTATTTTTTGGACCACAAAAGAAGATAAAAATTCAGTGAATGCAACCAGAATTAAACTTTAAATTATGCTAAAGTATGTACGAGTGGTCCCATGCAACACGTGTTGTATATTCCAAGTGTTCATCAGGTATATGGTATATATCAGGTACTCTTGACAACCCTGCTCACCCAGAACACCCAAAAACACAAACAAGTTGTGAGAAATTAGGATAAATACAAAATACATCATTCATTGAGGTACAGTATATATATGTATATATAATACTTTGTGTTTATTACAATAAGTTGCCACATTTGACTGTCATTCTGATTGGAAGAATCAAAGCTTCATTTGTTGTTAATCTTCATTTATAAAAATGGAGCACTTTTTTTCTAGTGACTCAGTGAACTGCCGTGTTTCATTCGGGTTAGGGTTTCATTCACACAAAGTTGTTCACAATATATGTTATATAGACTATATATTTTTAAATAATATCTTATATTTCAGCTTGTTTTTCACCAAACTACATAGTAAACTGCCAAAACGGGTATTCTATGGGAAGTTGCATGAGATTCTAAGCTACTTTTATTCATTAAGTTGAACCCAGTTCACTTGTATTATGTATGAGCAGGAGAATTTTCTCTTTTTGTGGAACACCATAATAAGCGATTAGTTAGCTTTACTTGGAAAAAATGGGTAAACCTTTTGCTTGTAATGTGATTTGTTGACTTTACTTTTAAAAAGTCAGTAAACTTTTTGATTAGTTTAATTAAAAAGTGAGTAAACCCATTGGTTTTAAAGTGATTAATTAAGTTGACTTATTTTATAGGGATTGATTGACTTTACATAAAGTGAGTAAACCTGTTAATTATAATGCAATTAGTTGACTTTACCTAAAGTGAGTAAACCTGTTGCTTTTAAAGCGATTAGTTGACTTTACTTAGAGTAAACCTGCTGATTTTAATGCAGTTAGTTGACTTTATTTTAAAAAGTGAGTAAACCTGTTAATTTTAATGTGATTAGTTGACTTAAATAATTGAGCAAACCTGTTGCTTTTAAAGTGATTTGTTGACTTAAAAAGTGAGTAAACCCACTGATTTTATGGGGATTGATTGACTTTACATAAAGTGAGTAAACCTGTTAATTATAATGCAATTAGTTGACTTTACTTAAAGAGCACCTATGGTGAAAAATCAACTTTACAAGCTGTTTGGACAGACATATGTGCATGTATGGTGTATAGACCGTCATATTGGGGTGATATAAACACACCCCAGTCCTTTTTTTTTCAATTTAGCAACATAAAGGATCAGCTTCCTTTAAGTCTGTCTGTTGTCTGATGCTGCCGAGGGAGGAGATTAAGGCACGTAGAAACGGTGGGCGGGGAGGACTAGCCTTAAAGAAGGAGTACACCAAAACCGCCACCCAGTGATTAAATGTATAAATAGGAATTTAATAAAAGGTATAATAAAAAATCTGATGGGTGTTTTGACCTGAAACTTTACACACACTTTCTGGAGACACAAAAGACTTATATTAAATCTGAAAAAAGGGCTAACCTAGGTGCCCTTTAAAGTGAGTAAACCTGTTAATTTTAATGCGATTAGTTGACTTCACTTTAAAAAGTGAGTAAATCCATTGCTTTTAAAGTGATTCGTTGACTTTACTTCGTGAGTAAAGCCATTGATTTTAAAGTGACTATTTGACGATACTTTAAAAAGTAAGTAAATCCATGACTTAAAAGTTAAGTAAATGAATACATAATTATAAAAATGAAGTCAACTTAAGAGTTTCAAGTTACAACAGATTTACTTACTTCAAGTAGCCAATTGCTTTTTACTAGGTATGCTCAAAATAACTGATTAACCGTTAACCAAAAGGGTGCATTTTTAACAGATTAATGGTATAAGTTAAATGATTAAAAAGCATTATTTTATATATTTTTAAAGTTTGACTGCATAAGGGGCCGATCATAGCAAGCACGCTTTTTGCGTTGAGAGGTGCACCTTTTGAATGGTCTACTAACAGCCACGAGTGTCGCTGTTTCAAGTTATCCAGAGCTGTATTACTTTACAAATCTTGAATATCACAATATTATTATATATTACAATTGTAACAACATCGGCAGCAACACTTACGCATAATACACAGCTGATTCAGTCGTTTACTGGTAACATTAAAAAAAAAAAAAAGAGCACGCTTGTCTACAAAAAAAGCAATATGGTGCACCTTGCGTTTTGGAACAGAAAATCGTGTTCTGTATGATCGACCCCCAAATGTGCAAAACATAATTGTTAACTAGCAGGATGGTAACACGTGCAACCACATGTGCCTACAGACATATTTTGTCAAAGAAGCAAAATGAAAGAAGGATATTGCTGGTCACAGTTTTGACACAGACAGGTTGATGCCAAACCAGCGCTGATGCTGATCGCCTCTGTCCTGGATCTGTATCATAAATTCAACATATAGGCTGTTGATGTACAGCCAAAAAACCAACCTTTTTTTCATTTGGAAAATTAGTTAATAATAGTTCTTATAAAATATACATTTTTTAAATAATCTACATAGCGTAATCTACCAATCAAACAAATCCAAAGATTTTGTTGATTTTTGCGTAATGATAACTCCACACCAAACTGAGGCTTTCATTTTATAGCTTATGAAACCTGTATGCAAATGAATGCAATAAATGCAACAAAATTGTTATATGCTATAGTAGCCTATACTTCACAAAAAGTCAACATACGAGCCTCGTCATTGTCTTTCATCACACGCAGCGCGTAGACATGAACCGCGAATGAGAGAAGAAATAAAAGCACAGAAGCTCTAAGGTAAAATCAGATGCTCAAGACATTACTTTTAATCTTTAATGACTTCTATTAAAAATGTTGACAGAGGTTTATGATAAAATAATAACAACAGTGGAGCATTAATTAAATGCATAGTCCTATTTTCCGTGGGGCAATCGATTTGAGGTAGCCTGCTACTTTTATTTGACGGAAGAAATAAAAACACATGATTGGACAAACAGCATATATACAGTCAGTGTTTTCGTTTTGTGATCTAAATTTGTCATTTAAGTGAAAAATATCTAGGGCAGGCCTATTTATTTTATTCTTTTTATTTATTTTATTCTTTTTCCTATGCTTTTGGAAACAATGAAGGTGCGTGAAGATGTTCTGTATGCTGCTGTTCACCTGTTAAAATAAATCAGTATTTTAAAACGCAATATTTAATGTCAGACACAAATAGACACGTAAAAATTTTTATTATTATTATTAAATAGCAATTTAATATTACTGTTAATTTTCAGTTAACGAGTGGCAGTTGTCGCTTGGCAAAATGAACCGAAATGAGCATGCCTACTTTTTACGGTGTATGAATAAAAGAAAAATGTACATTACTTAAAAAAAAAAAAAAGAAAAATATCAGGTGAACAAATGATGACTCGATGTTCTTTTTTGGATTAACTAAACCTTTAAACAGGTCAGTTGAACTAAATATACACCATTTGTGTTCTGTCATCCAGGAATGCTGGTTCAGCAGTGTATGCGACCCGCAGCACAGCCCAGGAAACATACTTTCTCCAACAGGGGAACGCCTGTCAGAAACTCTGGAAGTCCAGATCGCAGGACAGTGCATTCTCATTACCCAGAAAAGCCCGTCAGCGGCTCCTTAAACATGGAGTTAACCTGCTTTAAACCGTTTTTTTTTTAAAGATTCTAACAGTTCTTGTATCTCTTTTACCATATTTATATTATAAATGTGCCTTAAATAACTCAAAATGTACATTACTGCTTTTTGTTTATATCATAGGCTGCTATTTTATATAATATACTGCCATCATAGTAGTACTCCACATTTAAGAATAAAATATGGAGGAAGTGTCACCCACATCATAGTCTCTGCTGTAATCCATCAATATTTATATGGTATAGTAAACTGAGGCAGGATTAAAAACTGGCTGGAACCGTTCAGGGTTACAGTTTAATCTAGATGGTACAGTTTTATAGCTGCCACTAAATGATGCTTGTGTGTTAAAAAATAATTTACTAACATTATGGGATGGGTAAGAGAATAGAATTATTCCTTACTCCCAGGGCCATTTTTATATCAAAGTTGATAATTTAGCCGAACATACTGGTGTTCGTAACATCTAGTTTTATGAGGTGAGTTGTTAGCCCAATGCTCAATCCCCAACCTGGAGGACCAGGACACACACATACACTACGGACAATTTAGCTTACCCAATTCACCTATAGCACATGTCTTTTGACTGTGGGGGAAACCGGAGAACCTGGAGGATACGCACGCGAACACTGGGAGAACATGCAAACACCACACAGAAATGCCAACTGACCCAGATGACTGTGGGGCTCGAACTAGTGACCTTCTTGCTGTGAGGCAACAGTGCTACCCACTGCCCCACTATGTTTCCACATAGAATCATTAACATGCCAAAACTTTGTTCTTCTTTATAAAAAAAGGTATTATTACTTCTGTTTAACAAATTCACATTGATCAAACTTGATAAAGATGATTATAATATTGCTAAAAGGTTCAATTACAAAGACTTTAGTTGAGTTGTCAGTTACCACAAAACAGTAAGCAAGCACAGCTGTTTTTAATACTAGTAATAAGAATTGTTTTTTGAGCAGTAAATCAGCATATTAGAATGATTTCTGTAAACAATTCTGTGACTGAAGTAATAGCTCCTGAAAAGTTAGATCAAAATCACAGAAATAAATTACATTTTAAAAGTAAATTCAAGTAGAAAAGATTTTTTGAAAGAGGGGTCCACTAGGATATCATATTTTAAACTTGAATTGATTCTTCATTTAGCTGTGTGAAATAAACAACATCTCTGAATGTAATATGCTCAAAGTTCAATGCAAAGGGAGACATTGGCTTTTACAAAGTTGGCTTAGCAAAGCCTAAAGTGAGCGAAGAAAAATATACAGCCAGGTTAATGAAATCTTAAACCTTTCAGGTTTCGCACATACACTCTGCTCAGACACCCTCACAGTGAAGGGCAAAACTTAAAACCTATTTATTTAGACTCGCTTTTGATATTCGGTAGTACAAAATGCTGTTTATTGACTCTTGTGTTTTACCATCTTATGTGTTTTAATGTTTAATTTTGTTTTTAATAATGTAAAGCACTTTGGGCAGCCTCCTGGTTGTTATAATGTGCTATATATTTATATAAGTTATTGTATTCCGATGGTTTGTTCTGTAGACAGTTGAAAAAAAAGAGAGCTTAAAGGGGCTAATAATCTTGACCTTAAAATGGTTCATAAAATATTTAAACCGGCTTTTATTCTAGCCAAAATAAAACAAATAAGACTTTCTCCAGAAGATATATATATATATATATATATATATATATATATATATATATACATTATTAGACGTGCTGTGAAAATTTCCTTGCTCTGTTAAACATCATTTGGGAAGTAAAAAAAAAATTTAAAGGGGGCTAATAATTCTGACTTCAACACACACACACACACACACACATATATTATATATATATATATATATATATATATATATATATGTATATATATATATATATATATGTATGTATGTATGTATGTATGTATGTATGTATGTATGTATGTATGTATGTATGTATGTATGTATGTATGTATGTATGTATGTATGTATGTATGTATGTATGTATGTATGTAGGTGTGTGTGTGTACAAAAAAGGATTTTCACAGTACTAAAGAATAACCTTTTTGCTTCCTCAAAGAAAGTCTTTTAGTGAGAAGTTCGTCTACGAAGCATTGTTATATTGATAATTTGCCAAAGAAAGCTATCCTTTTCCATTAATCCGTGATGAACCAGTTCCATGGATGTGACTTGCTCCTAATGAAATCATAAATACAGATTAAGAATCTTTATCTTTCAGAGTATGAGTTTAAAAACTCTGACTGGACACCTGTGTGACCTTGAAGAGACATGGTTTAAAACTCATGGTTTAATGCAGCTTCAAAAGTGAAGTTAATTGAAACCATTCGGATTGATTGTTTATTATCTCTCCGATTAAATTCATACATTAGTATTAATATGGCTTTACAAAGTGTAGCTTAAGTGTTTAGAATCCTACTTGGGGCGTGTGTGTATGCACGCAGAAGAATGGTTGAATGGTTCCTATATACCATCAAGAGGAACAGCGGATTACCTCTCTGTCGGCTGTGGAGCTATTGTGACGGTAGGGCACTTTAGGAAAGTTTTATGCTTTAAGTTGTTTCTCTTGCAAATGAGCAGCTCGTTGGTGAAGGTGCAGATGTTCTGTAATGAGGGTCATTAGGAGCGGGAATAAGAATGGAGGCCACTGGCAGGACTCCGTGCGCCTCATTATGCACACATTTAAAAGGTCGATGGGGGTGCGAATGGGCTGCTTAAAGGGTCCCAAACAAAACCAGGGGGAGGAGAGTCAGAAGAAGCCAGAATTCAAATTCCACTGAAGAAACTGAGCTTATTGTCAGAGCAGGAGGATTTACCTTCTCATTTGAACCGTGGAGAAGCAGCGAGAAGGAGCGCAAATAAGTGGATACTTGAAATGGCCTCGGTTACGCGCACACGGGTTTTACTGCTGGTTCTTGCATTCATGGTGACTGTTATTGGAGTACAGTGCCGATCGCTTCGTACGCAGCTTCGCAAGGTGACGTCCTTCCACGGAGAGCGTAAAATACGTATCGGACACGTCCCGAGACGGAGCCGCCGCGAACCGGGCACCGAGCAGGACCAGTGCGGCGTCCTGAGCGCACCGTGGACGGAGAGCAGTGGTCCACTGGAGGACTGGAGCCAGATGTACCATCTGAAGATACTGTCGACGATCAATGACGGTCCGCGTCGAGCCGTTTTCCCAGAACAGCCTCTTTTCAGATTTGTTAGACGCGTTTATCGCTGTTGTCAAGCTGGGTACCACTGTGGAAGTGTTAAAGGAATACAGGGAGGAAAAGTTGGCAGTAAGTACCTCTTGTTATGATATCTCTGCTGAAAGAATGACGTTTAATTCAATTATAAACAAATTATATATTTTGAACACATTGTTTTTTTTAATATGGGACTGCAACGGTTGAATCTCATTAAAAACGTGTCGTTTTACTTGTTCAAGAGGTTGTACCTCAAAATATTCTGTCAGAAGTTACCCTAAAACTCACCAAAAGACCCCTAACGTAACTAGAACCAATCTGGCATTGACCAGTCTGGTCATTCATAATGGTCTTTTATTCCATTTCTAAATCTAATTCAATATTTTACAGTACACCCTTAAAGAAAAGCGTTTTTTTACTGACATAATTCAGTGGAAAAAGTCCATTTTAATTCCCCAAAAGGTTCCTTGAAGTGGAAAAAAGGTTCCTAGAACTTTTGTAGTCTTTTGATTAGAAAACCACAAGCATCATATGAGCGTCACATTAAAATCACACATGAAACCTGTGGTTTTGGAAGATTTTCCTGTGATCACATTTTCCAAATCCACAATGGGATGTAGAATTCCTTGGGTAAGACAAAATAGTTCTAAAACAATCACATGTCATATAACTCCATTTGGATGTTGCAAATTAGTGGCCAATATATTTGTATCATTGTCTTCATACAATCAGCTTATATTTTAGAAACAGTAATGTTTAGTACTGACTTCTTTATAAATCTAGGTATCACTTTAGCCTTTATTCTCTTACAGTGCATATTTGTTTTGCGACAAACCTAACATATCTCTTTCTGAATGACAAGACAACATCGAGTTTCTCTTGGGCAAGGATGTCCTGTCAGCGCCACTTCAGAAAGCAGAAGTTCATTTCCATTTTTCAAACCCCCAACACTTGAACATCCAACCCGTCCTGCCATCCCTGGAGAAACGCGGGTTCTCTACGAGGTGAGACAGAGGAACATGAAACAAAAATGTTGTACGTACAGTTTGTCCAAGACAATCACTGATCAGTTTTTGTCATTTTCCCCCTGCAGGTACAGTGTCTGGTTGAAAGACGGTGTCGTGGAGCTGCGAGTGGATCTTCTGACCCTCTTCCAGGCCCTTCAGCTACTCCTTGGAGGAGCCGGTCGAGGGCCGAGCATCATGGAAATGCATCGGGTGAGGGGCCTGACCAGACCAGGGGTCGTTGTCCAAAAGCAAAGCCCCCCGTCTCTTTATGACACAGTGTGGGGGAAGGTGGACGAAGCCCCCCTGCAGCCCACTTTACAGCTAGGACTGGCATTGCACTGCAGTCTAGCGGAAGAAATCAATATCGCCTGTGAAAATCATGGTGTACATCTAAAACACACACCATTCATTGCTCTGACCTACAGATAGCAAGTCTTTTTAGCTTTTTAGAGATAGCTTTTGTGTCAAGCTACATGCGCTCCCCCCTTCATGAGTTCTTTGTGGCCATAAAATCTCGGTCCATTCAGTCCACTAACACCTGGTGTGAATGTTCCCTGGATGGTATTTTTTTTTTCAAGAATTGCTAATGATCGCCATTGTTTTCAGACAATGGCGCTTCAGTTCTAGAAGCTTACTGTGATTCAGAGAGGCCTACATTATATTGGAACACTATGCACTTCGCCATGTAAATTGAATCTATTTATGGCTGTTATTTGTGAGATAAATGTAAATAGTGTATAATTACAGTTCTATATATTAAAACTTTTCTTTGCCATTGAAGGTGTGTGGGATTTGATTTCTTGCGGCGTGTTGTTGTGTCTCCGTTTCTGTGGGATGTCTGATTTTGAAAAACAATTTATAGGGCCCTGAACATGCTTAATTGGTTCCTTTTATAGGATTTAATAAGAGTTGAAGAGTAGTGAACCCCATTTTGCATTGAGGTTCTGATTTTTGTCAGACTTTATTCTGTGAGAACCAACTAAACGTGGCATTATCCAGTACTTAACAAACATCATAATCTTGATTTTATTACACTGAGGGTTTTTTTTTTTTCATTTTACAAAATGTAGGAGCTTCTTCAGCTCTTCATTTTTTTCTAGAGCTGTTTGCATGGTACTAAATGGAATATTTTGTTTAATGAAGTGATGCTGTAATTCATTCATTCATTTTCCTTCGGCTTAGTCCCTTTATTCATCAGGGGTCGCCACAGCGGAATGAACCACCAACTTATCCAGCATATGTTTTACACAGCGCAACCCTGTACTGGGAAACATGCTGTAATAACATTTTATTTAAACAACGACTGTTTATTAAGATAGCAAGGCATATTACAAATATTTTCATGATGCGGTAAAGAAACTGAAAAATATTGGTATTTTTATTTTTAATTTAAAATGTATTGTTTCGCTTTTATTTTCACATCATCGTGGAAGAAATCTTTTAACGGATATTATTTAATTACATAAAATCACACACTTTATCTCTAGAGCTTATCTTTAGCGCTGATGCTGAAATCCCAGCCTGATCTCACGAGAAAATGTAAGTATTTTACGTTTTGTCAATTTAGTGGCTAATTCGTACGAATTCGTATGAGTTCAGTCGTACGAAATTGTAAGATTTTAAGGAGGCATGGCACCTAACCCCACCCCTAAACCCAACCGTCATTGGGGGATGAGCAAATCGTACTTAAATGTACGAATGAAATCGTATGAATTCATACGAATTAGCCACTAAATCAAAAATGTTACGAACTGCCGTGAGATTGTGTTGGAAATCCTGTCAGTGACATCACATTTTAAAAATTTGATTCTGATTCTGAAAAAAAAAAAACAGGTAAAACTCAGTTAGTCTAATCATGAGCAATAATAAAAACAGTCCAAACACACACAACTTGCATACAGTCTTTTTATTTAATGCTTCATGCTTAATTTGTCAAATAAGTGCCAAGTAGTATTTTGTCTGTTGGTAAATGCTATGAATGGGGTAGATCACCCATAAAATGAAAATTCTGTCCATTTACACAGCAAAAATCCAAAAAAGTAAACCCATTGCCTTAAGTAAACAACCTATGTGCATAATTATTAAGTTGTCAATGGTTTACTGACGTTTTTAAGTAAAGTCAACTTGTTGCTTTTAAGGTAAGTTAAAGGGTTTACTTACTTTTTTAAAGTAAACAATCAATTTTTAAAGTGTACTCAACCTTCACTTGTCACAAAGTTGTCTGAGATTATTTCTTCTGTTATTTAAACTAATTTAAAAGTAGCTGAATCAACACAATTCTTCAGACTTGTTTGTGATAATTGTTTTTTGTTTAATCCACATAAATTTGTAAAAAAATTCAATTAACTCAATTGATTTGTGTTGGGACAACATGAAGCAATTGTGTGGAACCCAGCATTTTTTAGAGTAAACACAAAAGAAGATATTTCTATTTAGATTTTTTTTAATGGGTAGCCTTTGACTTCCATAGTATTTATTTTTCTTACTATTACTTACACAAGGAATTTGTTTTGGCTACAGACGCTTCCAGTGTACATAAAGTGACAAATAAAATAAATAAAAATGATAAACATTAAACAGATGCGGTTAGTCAAGAAACCTGGATGTTGAGTTGTATGTACAGATTGTTATAAATATACAGGTTATAAGGTGCCGTGTACAAGTGCGAATGTAGAAAGTATTGCATTGTATATTGATATAAGGTGCTGTGTACAAGTGTGTATGAGAAAGTATTGCACATATTTATTGCACAGTAGGGGAATATTTAACTGTTCATAAGGTAGACAGCCTGAGGAAAGAAACTTTTCCTGTGTCTGGTTGTTTTTGTGCTTGGTGCTCTGAAGCGCCGACCAGACGGTAACGAGAAGATTCCTTAAAATATCTTCTTTTGTGTTCAACAGAAGAAAGAAACTCATAAAGGAACTACTTGGGGGTAGGCATGGGACAATAACTGGTTTCAATGTTTACCGTGGTTTGGAAAAGTCATGGTTTTAAAATTGCGACATTTTTCTGTCATACCGTTCCTAAGGTATGTACATTTTTTATGTGCTGTAAAAAAAAAAAATCTGTGGGCGACGCAATGGCGCAGTAGGTAGTGCTGTCGCCTCAAATTAAGAAGGTCGCTGGTTCGAGCCTCAGCTGGGTTAGTTGCCGTTTCTGTGTGGAGTTTGCATGTTCTCTCTGCGTTCGCGTGGGTTTCGTCTGGGTGCTCCGGTTTCCCCCATAGTCCAAAAACATGTGGTACAGGTGAATTGGGTAGGCTAAATTGTCCATAGTGTATGAGTGTGAGTGAGTGTGTCTGTGTTTCCCAGAGTTGGGTTGCAGCTGGAAAGGCATCCGCTGCGTAAAACATAGGCTGGATAAGTTGGCGGTTTATTCCGCTGTGGCGACCCCAGATTAATAAAGGCACTAAGCCGAAAAGAAAATGAATGAAAGAAATCTGTTTTTGAAACTAATGAAGACAGCAGAAGTCAATGATTAATTAGAATTATTTAGCCTGATCATTTACAGTTTCAAAATATTATAAATGTTTCCTAAAAAAATATATTGTGTTCTATAGTGGGAAAAGTTTTTTTTTTACCCAGATATTTAAAAAGAATATATTTTAGAGCAGTAATCACAATACTGTGAAACCAGGATTTTTTATATTATCATACTGTCAGAAAGGTTATCATACTGTCAGAAACTTATACCAGCCCATGCCTACTTTAAGGCAAGTACATTTTTAATTATCTGTGAGTGAATTATCTGTTGAAGGACCTCGGTCTGCCTACAAACAAACCGGTGCAGATTTTACTAAAATATGAACGGCACCAAATCTATCAGGACATAAACTAAATAATTGATGTCCAATAATGTCATCAAATGATGTTGATAATTGGTTGATTTTAGGTTGTTAGAAAGTGCCCAAATTCCAACATCAAGCCAACATCTTAAACCATCATATTGACATCAAATACTGACATTTATGCATCAGGTATGGCAAGCAAAATCTAACATCTGATAGACGTCATAGTGGTAACGTCCATACAATGTCAAGCTATAAGATTATCAGATGTTGATATTTGGTTGGTTTTAGGTTGGACATTGACGTTGGCCTGACGTTGAGTTCTGATGTCAACCCGATTTTCATTTCCAAAGAAATGCATCGTCCATGACGTTAGGGTACAACGGCAATCTTACATCATGTTGACGTCTTATGCCTGCTGAATGTTTAAGGTCATTTCGGTCATCATACAGTAAACATCCGTCATCTTGTCATCAGTGACATGCATCTAAACAGTCTCTGGGTCAATGCGTGTAAAGACTTTGGATATCTTCTTGGACACTTTCAATGCTTCCAAAAGGTTTTCTGCCTTTATAAAGCGCCCATGTTTTAAGGTAGTTCATTATGATGCAACTGACCTTCTATGTGCAATTTGATTGGACAGGAATCACAGGACTGATTTTTCTAATCCCCATAGACAAAAAATAAAGTAGGGATTGCAGGTTGAAGGAAAGTAGTGGATACTAAAAATTTACTCAAGTAAAAGTACACATTTTTAAAACTACTTAGTAAAGTACTATTGCTGAGAAAAACTACTCAATTACAGTCATTGGAGTATTTGTAATTAGTTACTTTACACCACTGATTGTGACTAATGAGACAAATCTAATTCTGTTTAGAAACCAGATTAGATTTGTCTCATTAAAGTCACAATGTAGCTCATTGCAGGTCAATACAGGTGTCCCCATTGCACCTCATTTGCAGGATATCTTCATTTATTTTTGGCAGAGGAATTATTATCCCCGTTTTGGCTCTTTTGTACCTTTTCTAAGCTCTATGTGAAACTTCAGCTGATGACATTACATGTACGCACATATAATATGACCGATTGGTCCAGCCCACAGCATTGTTTTAGATGTTCAGAAATACATTTACATTTAGTCATTTGGCAGTACACACAGGAAGTGCTAATTATACAAAGGAACTGTTAATGCTCAGAAAATTAGGTGCTAGAGTTGTGGCTGTGTTTTTTTTAATAGACAGAGAGGAGTGAAGAGTGTGTCTACAGGTGGTTTGTCAAGCTCACTCACCTATGTGAAGCACACTTAAGGTTATGACTTGAAAACCATGTCCAAATTTATGATTTTCATTTTTTTGGTCCAAATAAAACAAACAGAAAGAAGCAAACAATAGTTTGGACACATCCTAAAACACTTAACTGAGTGAAGTTTTTATTTTAATTTGTGGCCATCTCCTGTAAATCACACATTTACTTTTTTGACGGGGTAAAAACTAGGCATGGGCCGGTATGATAGCCTTGGATAAAAATACCACGGTTTCACGGTATTGTGCTCACTGCTCTTAAATATGAAATGTCTGGGTAAAAAACAAAAACTTTTTCCACCTTTGAAAACAATATATTTTATTTTATGAGAGATTTATGGTATTTTGGAACAGTAAACATGTCAGGCTAAATAAGTCAAATGAATCATTGACTTCTGTCTTCATTTGTTTTAAAAACACAGATTTCTTCACAATTTAAAACAGCGTCTTTGGATATTTTTTTCTGCTGGAGATACCTTAAAAATGGTATTACATAAATTTTGGCGTTTTTAAAACCTTGACTTTTCCAAACTGCGGTATGTCTTGAAAACGGTTATCGTCCCATATCTAGTAAAAACACACTGCAATCTTTTACTTTACGCAATATGTTAATGTACAGAGGTCAACATCAGTCAAATCATTAATCAAAATTGTCCTTTAAGACATGAATGGGTGTTTTCGAATAGTTTTAGGAAAACTATGATAAACATTTTTGAACCACTACACTATAAAAAAAAGTCTCTCTGCCTTAATTTTTTTAGTTGAATCAAATTACATTCTGGCGACACAGTGGCTCAGCGGTTAGCACTGTCGCCTCACAGCAAGAAGGTTGCTGGTTCGAGTCCCAGCTGGGCCAGTAGGCATTTCTGTGTGGAGTTAGCAAAACCTTGCCTTTATTGGGAAAACTGGGCTGCAAATCCATACCACATCACAAGCAGAGAACCTAAAGAAAGAGTCTTTAACACTTAATTTATGGCCAATCGCCATAACAGGAAACTCCTTTAAAACTCGCAAATCTGACTTAACTCGAAATTGCCACTTTTTAACTCGCAATTCTGAGTTTATAACTCACAATTCTTACTTAATAACTCGCAATTCTGACTTAATAACTCGCAATTCTGACTTTATAACAGAATTTTGAATTTATAACTCAGAATTTTGATTTTATAATTTTTTTTTTTAATTCAATTTTTTTTGTTCAATTAATTTATTTTTATCATTCAGTGGTGGGAACGGGCTTCCATATGTTCTCCCCATGTTCACGTGGGTTTCCTCCGGGTGCTCCGGTTTCCTCCACAGTCCAAAGACATGCACTATAGGTGAATTAGGTAAACAAAATTAGAAGGGTATCCGCTGTGTAAAACATATGCCAGAATAGTTGGCGGTTCATTCTGCTGTGGTGACCCCTGATAATCAGGGACTAAGCCGAAGGAAAATGAAAGAATGAAGGAATGAACGAACTCTTTCTAGTCATCTCAACTTCAAGCAAACTGACTTAAATATGATGTTAAACTTTACATAACTTAAACAATGTAGTTGAAACCTGATTAACTGATTAAAATAAGTTAAAGCAGCATACAAATATTTGTTGTCTTAAGTTTTTGTTCACACTTGAACAAATGAAGTTTATTCAACTCAATTTATGACAGCTTTTTTTTACAAAAAAATGAATTGGTTTAGATTTAACACGCTGAAGTCATTTACGCTATTTGTTTTGCTTTCAGTGTCCAGTGCTGAATGTGTTAGTAATGTTCATTTTCACTGAATGCACAGACTCTACACTTTGCCCTTAAAACAGGCCGAGGCCAAAGTTCACAGAGGAAAAGAGAGAGAGAGAGAGCGACAGAGTAAAGGAGGAGGGGATGAGGGAAAAGCAAGTAGCAAAAAAAAAATCACATTTCAAAGCAAAAGGACAACAGTTATCTAGAGCTAAAAGAGCAGCAGAAATTGAAGAAACCTGAAAAACAAAGAAAAAAAACGATGAAGACAATCGACTGAGACACAGGTAAACACTTTCGAATGTTTGTTTGCCTTCTGCGAACGTCTGTTTGACCACGTTAGTTATTACTCAAGCAAAACAGTCTAGTAGAAAAACGAAAACGTCTGCTGAGACACCTCCGAATCCAGAAAGATGGACGGAGGAGAGTCGAGGAGATCAGAAGGTAGCGGTCGGCTGTCAGCCCTACAGGAGCAGCTGGTGTGGTCTCTACTGGGCTCGGGACTGACAAAAGAGCTACTCATTCAGGCTATGGGAGATCTAGAACGAGAACGGGCCTTGTCTGGTGGCGAGAGGGCAGACCGGGCTGACTGCGAGAGCTCTGAGGAAGGAGAGATGGACAATCCACCTCCAATCTTCCGAGCTGGAGAAACTGCCGGCGGAGGAGGCAGCGAGACAGAGGGCTCAAGTGGACCAGCTGCTACAGTAAGTCCTCAGCCTTCATCTGATATAATTTCAGTCCAAGCTTAATCTAAAATCTACAATCTTGTGGCTTTGATGTTGCTCCTCCGTAAAAGAAACATCTTCAAGATCCATTATTGTCCTATCCTTGGTTGTACAAATTTCTTGGTAAACCTTAGGTCTTCTTTTCTTTGGCTTCCTCTTCTGTCTTGTGCTCTGCTTTCCAACTGATGGGGTGAATATAAAGGAGGTTCCACCTTTTTTAGTTACTAATTACCCACCCTATTCATTATTCTCTGGCCATTTCTATGTTTTTAATAAATGAGCTACATCGACTGGTTAAAATTAACAGAGTGACACAGTGTCCGTGGCTCAGTGTGTGTGTTTGTGTACACGTGACGTGATATTGTAAAGATAGTGCTGTTGTGAGGGAAGTCTTGGTTTTTTTTAACTGTGTGGGTCTTTGAATTGATAAAAATGGACTTGTGATGTACTTTATGTTAACATAAAAGGGGATTTGTAAAGGTGAAATGTATTGTTGTTGGATGTGTTTGTACGTTTTTTAAAGCTTTGCATGTTTGTATTGCATTAACAAGGGTTGTTTGCAATCATTTTACTGGACTTTGGCCCCTTGTCTCTTTCCTTATCTTACAGTGCAAACACTGCACTGCTCTCACTTCATCTATATTATGCTTCCATACACTCCCCCACCCCTTCTTCCCCCCACACACAAAGTTATATATACAAGTTTCATATATATGGATTAAACTTTAATACATAAAGATTCAAATTAAAGTTACATTACATTTTAGAATATATGTTGTTATATATTTTGTTGTTATGTATACCTATATAACAATATTAAACTCTCATATTTTTCAAAGAACTTTTATTTATTTATGTACACTATCTGACAAAAGTCTTGTTGCCTATCCAAGTTTTAGGAACAACAAATAATAACTTGACTTCTAGTTGATCATTTGGTAACAGAATGATATATGAAAGGCAAAAGCCTTTAGATTACGCTTATTTTACCAAAAAAAAAAGGTCTGACTTTGCTTAGACAAAAGTTTTGTCATCTAACAGAAATGTACACCATAGAATATAAAGTTAAGGTGCAGGGAAAAAGAATTAATATTATGTATGACTCCCATGAGCTTGGAGGACTGCATCTGTACATCTCTGCAATTACTTGAATAATTTATTAATAAAGTCATCTGGAATGGCAAAAAAAAGCGTTCTTGCAGGACTCCCAGAGTTCATTAAGATTCTTTAGAGTCATCTTCAAATGTCTCCATCTTACCCCAGACATGCTCAATAATGTTCATATCTGGTGACTGGGCTGGCCAATCCTGGAGCACCTTGAATTTTGATGAGGAGGCTTAAGTACGAGAAGGAGCGCTATCCTGCTGAAGAATTTGCCCTTTCCTGTGGTTTGTAATGTAATGTGCAGCACAATTGTCTTGATACATCAGGCTGTTGATGTTGCCATACACTCTGCAGATCTCTCGCACACCCCAATACTGAATGTAACCCCAAACCGTGATTTTTCTTCAGAAATCTGACTGATTTCTATGAGAATCTTGGGTCTATATGGGTTCCAATAGGTCTGCTGCAGTATTTGTGATGATTGGGATGCAGCTCAACAGATGATTATTTGGAAAAATCTACCTTCTGTCACTTTTCCAAATGATCAACTAGAATTCAAGCTATTACTTGTTGCTATTACAACTGTGATCGATGACAAGACTTTTGTCAGGTTGTGTATGTATTTAAATGAGTATCAGCCACTTAAATGAGCATGTAGCCATTCTTACATTACATTTAAAGGGTTCATGTATTTAAAACTGAATTCTATTTTGCACTAAAAGTAAAATATAAACTTTAATATTTTTAATATTCTGAGTAATGTCTAACATGGAGATTTGTGCGCTTATTCACTGTCAGTAAAGTTTCCAGCTTAGGTGAGCCCTGCAGAGATTCCTCCGAGGCCCCCAGCACTGACTCAGCAGAGGAGTCACTTGCTGGCCCATTACATTGTAGGTCTGCCCTTTGGTCAGCCCACGTTTTGGGTATAGATCCCTGCTATGCGTGATCCCCACTAGGCGATCCCATATGCCTGTTCAGCCACGGTGCAGTCCCCCCTCAAAGGTGGACCTGTGTCTTCCCTCTCCGCTAACCATCTTAATATATGCGTATTCCCCCTTCTCAGGGCTAGTCCATATACTTTTTTGCCACCATATCTCCCCCACTTGGGTAGCAGGTGGCCTCCACAGCGTCCTCCCTATCGGGACTGCAAGCTTTCCAAACATACTGTCGTATTTAAATTCCTAAATATTATCTAGATGCTTGCGGCTTCCGAAAAAAATACCTCAATCCGTAAATCTTCTATTGAAGTGGGATAGGTAAGAGCCAGGGAACACTTTGGAAGGCCGTGCCTCTCTATGATGCAGATGCGCTCACGCTTGCCTGGCTAACCTCTCATCGGAGGCGGAGGTAAGGTGCATTATGGAGTTTTCCAGACATTTCCCATAAGTGGATTAATTCCAATATAGCATTGAAGTTCATCATCCGAAGGGGAATGCTCTGGTTACCAAAGTAACCCTCGTTCCCCGAGGGGGGGAACGGAAATTCTATATTGCATCGCCTTAATGATTGTTCCTTGGCTGTGAGTATCAGTCTCTTCAGCTTAAAAAGGATGCCTCTCCTTGCTTTCCTTGTGCTTTTATTGCTAAATTGATTGCAACAAGCATCAGGTGCACAAGCAGACACTTCATTGGCATGTCAATGGCCCGTTTACATAGTCTTTCAGACAATTGGCTTTCTGAATGAAATTCCCAAAAGTGGATTAAATCCACTATAGCATCCCCCACCCCCCCCCCCCTCGAGGAACGAGGGTTACTTTAGTAACCAGAGCGTTTTTGCGGTATTCTAATTTTCTGCTTATGAAACATTTTCTTATTGTTATTATCAATGTTGACAACAGTTGTGTTGCTTAATATTTCTACCATTTAAGCCATCCTTCCTGAATAAAAGCTATTAATTAAATAACCTTACCTCAAACATTTGAACCATGAATATGTAATTAATATGTATTGTACAGTTTTTTATAATAATATATTATAATTTATAATTTAAACACTGTGTCATAGTTAATTTCATACATGTATAGACGCCTAGTTTCTTAAGGTTGCTATATTTAATCTTCCCGCCATATTGAAACTGTAAAAGATGTTCATTGAACACCACAGGACAAGTTTACTTTGTGTTCACAATCATAGTTATCACTGATAACATATTGTAGATATCAATAACATCCATATCTATAATATATATTCGAGGATGATGTTAAACTAACACAATACGACAAACACAAACCAGCACGGTCTCCCATGTGAAAGGTTTTCTGATTTGGGCATTCAAATCTCCAATTTGTACACCAGAGCCTTTGCAATGTTGGGAAATCTTCATTGATTTTAAGTGTGATTAATTGATGACACATTGAAGACGGCGGATACGTCAACATGTTGGGAAGTATAATATATATATATTAAATATATATTTAGAACTCAAATACTTGAAATTCTCCCAGTAATAATCATTATGCATTTTTATAAACAACTGATTGCAAATATTCAAGCGTATTATGATGTGTTAATGTCTGTTAGAGAGGATCCTTGGCATGTGGCTAAAATGGTGAAGAGCTACATGCAGCAGCACAACCTTCCCCAGAGAGAGGTGGTGGAGTCCACTGGTCTCAACCAATCACATCTGTCGCAGCACCTCAACAAAGGCACACCCATGAAGAACCAAAAGCGTGCCGCTCTCTACAGCTGGTACACCAAGAAGCAGGCTGAGATCAGCCAGCGTGAGTATAACCATATCTCATTTCTTTCATACGCAACACCAATATTTAAGACAGGAAAATTCTATGAAATAAACTTGTAATTTGTTTTATCCTCTTTAACTTTTATCTAATTGAAAAACTACAAAGGAAAGATTTACAGTGTTTTCACTGACAGAAGCTGCTTTTCCACTGTTCGGTACAGTACAGGTTTGCATTGCAGTCTAGTACTGCCTAAAGTGGGTGAGATGCCTTGACTTCTGGCTCGTCCCATATAGCTCTCAGTGGATCCACTCCCTGGCTACCATTAGCCATGTTTCTATCTACTTATTTTTTATGGGCATTTTGGAGTTTCGCATTAAAATGCTTATTGAAATGGATATGCTAATTGAAATGCTAAGATGCGCATACATTTGTGGAATGACATTCCAGGATCGACAAAGTTGTCATTGTCTAACTCTAAATCTTAAATGTTGACTATTTACTGCACTGATAATGACTATTGAGTTGACTTTTGTTGTGTTGGATATATTATTTTCTGTATTGTTTAGATAATGTGTCATGTGACCCCTTAGTGATCAAATGAACTCCAGACGCATTTAAAGATTTTTTATGATTAGATTATTTTCACTTACTTTTCGGGTGGCTTGGATTTATGTATTTGCTGTTTATCTTAAGTGTTGTTTTTGCCATTCATGCCTTCAAAAGCCACTAAAACTTTACAATTTGCCTTTAAGATTGACACTGCAATACAAGTTAATGCTGCTCTGTGGCTGCTTAAAATTCTGCCAAAGATGAAAAACAGCATAAAATCCAGAGTAAATGTGCGCCCGACCCAATTTAGCCCCTAGTTTAGCAGTATGCAGTTCAAATATCTGATGTGTATCTGATAAATATCTGAAGAGCAGCATTAAATAGTCTGTCACTCCAGAGTCACCTCTGTTCCACCTTTACATTAGAATGAATGGTTGTCTCAATCCGATAATTACAGAATTCACTAATGCCAGTCGAGGAGTCATATCGGGTGAGGAACCCGGGGAAGATGTGAGAAAAGGACGGAGAAACCGATTTAAATGGGGTCCCGCCTCCCTGCAGATCCTGTTCCAGGCTTATGAACGACAGAAAAACCCCAGTAAAGAGGAGAGGGAGGGACTGGTGGAGGAGTGCAACAGGTAAGTCAACATAAGAGTTGAATGTTTAGTATAATCTAAAGTGCTTTTGAAGTTTGGACAAGGATAATAGGGTGAAACGGGTCAAGAAAAAGAACCCCAACAAAGCCAGTCTATAGGTGAATTATATAAAAAAAATGTTATGGTGGATGAAAGTTTGTTATTACCAATATTACCATTAACGTTCCCCACCAATGTTTTTTTAAACGGACATTTATTAATAGTGGACGCATTACAACCAGCGAACAGAGCATTACAGTAATCCAGCCTAGAGGTCATAAAAGCATGATCTAGCTTTTTTGTTTTTTTGCATCGGAGACAGATAACATGTTTTTTTTTAGCTTAGCAATATATGAAATACATTAAAATAATATCTATAATAATATATAAAGTAAGGCTACCAACATGATTTTCACCTAAATCTGATGAATGAGATGTAAGGCAATTTCTCTTGTTTTATCACTTCTGGTCTCAGATCTGCGACTTCCTGTGTACATGCATGTGTTTTGGTTGAGGAGTGGCTTTTGGACTGTTATTATTCAGTGCGGGCAGTATCTTTAGCTTTAGCAACTGCAAGCCTCTATGAAATTGTTTACGCTGCCTTTAATTATAAGTTGGCCAGAATTCTGAATTAGAAACTAGGGATGTTTTTCATGTTCAACTATCAAAATATGACTGATAGCACACTTGTTATCATCTGTGAATTATAAAGAGACAATGATTTTGTATGTTAGATTTTTTAAATCCATAGACCAACTATTGAAAGAATTGTGCTTTTGGAACTGGAGCTTAACTATGCCAAACCAAGTCAGTCAGGACTCAAATGCCAAGTGTTTAACTTCACGGTACATCAAAATGATTTCTCATTTTGTCACCCCTTTAAATAGAATAAGTATTATTTTTATAGTAGATTTAGCATTTTATATCAATGATATTTACATACAGGATATTTAAATTTGAATTCAAATCATATCAAAAGATATTTATACGTTCAGTAAAATTTTACACATTAAGTATTGCCCCATTAGTGGGAGCCCTATTTAGATAAATTAACATTTTGTGATAATGCATGAATAAATCAGTGTACACACACAAAAATATGTTACAATATTAAACGAAAGATACTTAAGCAGAGCAATTTTCCCATCTTACCCTGCCTGGATGTATGTGTTTCAGAGCGGAGTGTCTTCAGAGGGGAGTTTCTCCTTCTCAGCTGGCTGGCCTGGGCTCTAATCTGGTCACAGAGGTTCGTGTTTACAACTGGTTTGCAAATCGGCGTAAAGAGGAGGCATTTCGCCACAAACTGGCACTAGATGTGCCCTACAGCAGCCAATCAGCTGCCTCCACATGCCAGACACTGCCGTCCAGTCCTTCACCAGGTATTCAAGCTCAAACCCATCCATACACTGTAATAATACATTAAAAATATATAAAAACAGTTTATGTTGTGATTCACAGGTGTTTTCTGTTTCATTAATAGTTATGAATTGCATTATGGGACCTTGATCTCTGATCTGCAGTTTAAAAAGTGACTTATGTTGACATTTTAGTAGTTCAAAACAATATATTGTATAAGAAACTATATTGTAGCAAAGTTAGTTTTTGAGGGAAGAAGAAGACATCAGGGTCGGCGATTCAGGTAAGCAGTAAAGTTTTATTTTTCAAATGCATGCACAACACCCGTAGTGCGTGTGTGTGTGTGCTCTCTCCCTCTTCTCCCGGCTGCTCCTTCTGTTCTCCTTAAGAATTTTGTCTCTCCGGCCCAATCACTAGAATAAACAGGTGTTATTTATTATTTCTGATTGGCCTGCTGATTAGCCGCCGGGCTCTAAGCCTGCTCTCCCCCCTCATTGGGTGTTCGATCATGCTTACCTCTCCACATATATATATATATATATATATATATATATATATATATATATATATATATATATATATATATATATATATATATACATATACAGAGTTAAGTCTGTAACATAACAGAGAATGTATGATTGTTTATTCCCAGCTTTTTGTATCATAATTTACAACACCATCTCAGACAATATATTACGTCAAACTATTAAATTTGTCAGTAAAAGTAACTTTTTTGAACGTTTTAGCATTAAATGTTTTTGGAGAAAAAAAATCAAGGTCCCATAATGCAATTCAAAAGCATGAACAAACACACATACACACACAGAAAAACATGAACCACTAATTATGGAAAACTGTGAATTTACGGATCTGGTGACTGATGATTTGTCAGTTGCATAAAATTATTTACTTAATACTTTTGGGGGTTATCTTTCAGATATAAATAATTCTTCTTTCTCACTATATTTGACCTTTCATCTTTTCTTCATGAACTAAAGGTCTGAAGTACAGTCAGTCGGTGGTGTGTGAGAGTTTGGGCTCCGTGAGAAGCTCTGGTGCTGAAGATAGAGGAGCCAGTGTTCGTCTAGCCAGTCCAGTCCAGCTAGAACCCAGTCACACACTCCTGGAGACACACCATCTCAAACCAGTGAGTTTAATTCACACTTCTTCACAGATATCATCATAGTTCAGTGAAATTTAAAAACTGATTGTGTTCATCTGACAATACCCATAAGCACATCAGAAATTAATAGAGCTTTGGAGAATAAATGCAATAAATTCATTCATTTTTCTTCAGCTCAGTCCTTTATTTATCAGGGGTTGCCACAGCCAACTGAACAACCAACTATTCCGGCATACTGTGTGTTTTACACAGCGGATGCACTTCCAGCCAATGCAACAAATAAAAGTTACAATTACGAATCTTCTTTATATTAATAATCATAAACTATTTATGTAGTTAAACATGCCTAGATTATTATTATTATTATTATTATTATTATTATTATTTGTCAATAGAAGAAATGGAAGAATAAAAGAATGTTTATATAGAAAAGATGCTTTTGGGACTAATCATGCACTTGATTCAGATGTTTGTCTGTAAAAAAAATCTACTGTTATTTGTCAACTTTCTCAACAGCCTGACTGCTTCTGTATTCTGAAAAATGAATTTTTTTTTATTTTTGCTAATTATTATTTTATTTCGTTTAGTTTTCATTCTTGATTTATTGTGAATTTTTTTTCTTTTATTTCAGTTAACAAAAATGTTTTTGCCCAAAAGTTGTGTTCATTTAAGATTTCATTTACTTAAATTATTGTGGTAAGAATTGCTGCTGTCTCTGAGCAACACCATTTGCTTCCATTTGAGTGAATAATTCAATGAACCATTCTCTGGCTGTCTGCATCCAAATAAAAATGTCTCCGCCATGTGGTAGATTAAAACAGTGTGTGACAAAAACAAAAGAATTCAAAAGAAAAATCTATATTTTATAACAACATGGCAGGTACATCCAGATCATACCTGTCAACACTCCTGTTTTTCCCAGGATTCTCCTGTATTTTACAGTTTTATCCTGCTATCATCCCGTAAAGGTATTTCTCCAGTATTCTCAGTCTTTCTCTGAAGGGTGGCATATAAACATTAAAGAGCTGAGCCTCCCTATATGCTACCCATACCGCCCAACCACCAGGGGCCACCCCTTACTCTTAAATGTGAGTGTGTTCTGTGCTTTCGCTTTAGTCATGGAGACACTTTGAAATAAATATAGAAACGGCGGGATTCCCTTTCCTTTTATTACAGGTGTGCCCTCTCCCCTTCATATGCAATCCTCAAAAGTCATATAGCGGTGCATGACTGTCAGCTGACACGCTCCGTAGTGATAAATAGACGCTGTTTCCCAAACGGATTCTGTACACGCGATTTGAAGCGGACTTAAAGTTTCAGTAGTATCTGGATGCAGCCTTTATGATGCAAGCTGAGATTGCATCACTCAGCGCCAGGTCTGCATCCAGGTTTTGGGTGCGTGTTTGAACAGACATATACACATAATTACTAATGTTAATATCTAAACATGTTGATCTTGGTGTTTTTTTTCTTCAAACAACTAATTTCGTCCTAAATGAGCATAAAAAATTAGGAAAGCAGTCAAATACGTTTATTATAACGTTAGATGTGTGCATTTGTAAACTATTTGCATTTGTAACATTTGTTATTTAATGTAATCAAACGAAAAAAAAAAATCTAAATAAATAAGAGATTCATTCGTTGCTCCTTCATCAGAATGTATACTTTAAAAAAAAAATAATAAAACATATTACTGACCATTTAACGGTCTATTTACAATTAAACAGCTCCAAATAAACATACTTAGTAATTTGGGGATTTTTTTAAAGGGGGTGGGGGTGGGGAGGGAATCCCTTATTATGTTGGGCATATCCCTTATTTTCACATCCCAATGTTGACAGGTATGATCCAGATTACCTTCAAACTTAATATTTATATAGAATGTACTTTGTTAGTTGTTGTGAAGTAATTATTTCTTTTGTCTTTTTCCTCTCTCAGGCTTCTATTGGAGGCTCTTTACCTCCTGTCAGCACTCTGACTTCCCTGCATGGTGTGTCAGGATCCTCTGCTGGTGCTCCTGGACTCTTCATTCCAAGCGTCATGAGTCTGGGAGACTCCTCACTTCTCATCGGTGAAATACATATGCAGATATTCTGGATTAGCAAAACACAAATTGGATTAATTTAGGATTATTTTAAACAGAAAGCTAATACATTTCTTTACTGCAGGCTTGACATCCTCTCAACCCCAGACTGTGCCTATCATCAATAATGTAGGGGGGGGTTTACCACCCTTCAGCCAATCTCGTTTCAGCAGCCGCTTCACGCCTCACCTCAGCAGCCAATAGCACAGCAGCTTCAGAGTCACATTGCTCCAAACTCCTTTATGGCCACAATGGCACAGTTACCATGTCACAGTAAGTATTTAATAAGGTTAATTTACTACAAAGTGAAAAGTCTGTCATCATTGATTCACACTAATGTCATTCCAAACTTTGGAACACATGTATTAGATATTTTTGATAAAATCTTAAGAGATTTCTGTCCCTCCATTGAAATCGTTTCCCAAATATTCCTTACTGCAGCTTCTAGTGCAGTGATGTTATGAATGCACTACGTCGTGCACATAAAAGTGTGCATACGCAATGACACACTCCATGGCTGTATCTGAAATCATCCCTTATAACCTCAAATAGTGCACTATTTGTGGGAGCACCCGTTTTAATGGTGTCCAAAACCATAGTTGATGTTATGAAGTGCACTCAATCAATCCCACAATGCACAGCAATAACAAGTCTACAACCCATGTACACTCAACAGCTGGAAAATCCCCATAATGCACAGTGAGCATTGAATGAATGAGTGAATTTATGAATCTGACCACAAGTTGAAAGTAAAACACAATCCTATCTGTGTATAGTTTAAAAATAAAAAAGTATTTAGTTAAAGTAATGTTTGTATATAGGACAGAAATCTAAAGTCTGTGTTTCATTACTAATAGACCACTCGCTAAGTGTTAAGTAACTATCACAGGGTCTGACCAAGAAGTTAAAAATCTAAGCCTGAGGGATTTATCAACAAATAAACCCCAAACAAAATGGCATTTTCACTCACTCGTTTTATCCACTCCTTCAAGTGGACTATATTAGTGAACGGAAGTATAGTCGCAATTTCATATAGAGCACGTGTTTAAACTGCACATTCGCAAAAGATGTCCATTAAGTAGTGGGCATTGTAATGTGCATGCTTGCTGTGATGGTTAGGATTAGGGTTGGGATAAGCGTTGACATTAATAACTGTGAAGGGAAGGTTTTGGGGCAGGTGTAAAAACTAACACACAATGTAAAGGCTAATTTAATAAATAATAATAAATAATTCTAATAACTAGCAGCAAAACCGCTCACACATTTCGACATAACCATTCTACATGCATTCATTCATGAAATTAACAGGAGCCTCATGTATCAACGCTGTGTACGCACAAAAACTTTGCATTCGCCAGATTTCAATGTTTTGTAATGTACTACAAGCTTTAGGTAATGTAATCTGTTTTTTTATTACATTTATTTGAGTAGGACAGTCTAGGACAAATTGATAAAAAAAATAAAGATCATGGAATGCATTAAAATTACTTTACTTGAGGTTTTGCAAACTAGGGTTTATAAAAGGAACTAAAACCTTAATATGTGAAGTAAAAAATAATATCTTTTTAACTTTTATTTAATGCTTAAAATCCAATTAGATCCACTTATTTGGTAAACAAAGCAAGTCTCTCAAATAATACATCTACTAAAAGACAGAAAATATTACTGTACAAAATGTATTGTACTGTATATTCATCAGATGAATATTTTCATATTAGTCAATATTATTACTTTAA